>NC_091192.1:16128344-16408344 GCF_040958095.1 Procambarus clarkii | reverse complement strand
CCTAAACCTGCTTCCAACACTAGTAGCACTGTACTATGCCTTCCATTCATATCTCAACTCAAAACTTTTACTAATACCTTTCGTCCTCTTGACATAAAGCTCTCCTTTCAACAAACTAACACTCTTCGTAGCAATCTGGTTCACACTGCTCCTCCTGCTTCTAATGCTGCTGGTGTCTACTCTATTTCCTGTCACCCTCCGTCACTATGTGATGGAGTGCGAAAAGATAAGTGAATTTAGAGACAATTCTATAACCAATGTTCCAGCGATGTGTAAATATTTCATTCAAAATGATCTGCTACCAGAAAAATCAATTTTGACACTAGCTCTCCACATATGTCAGTTGCTTAATTTAGAACAGGTACTTGAGGTCGATCTTGAACCCATTGTTGATGTGATGACTTATACTGAATTTTGTAACTAGCTCATCAAGATTGTAACTTGCTTAGCTAAATGAATTGTGGGGTTCAGTCCCTGAGCCCATTATGTGCCTCTGTAACCCTTTCCACTACCACCCACAAGATTGGTATGGGGTGCATAATAAATGAACTAAACTAAACTAAAACTAACTGTTCGTCTTGTCCTCTCCAATACTTTGGTGAAACTGGCCGTACACTTAATGACAGACTTAAAGAACACAAGAGAAGTGTTAAGTCTGCAGACACTAACAATGCTCTCTTCTGTCATGTGAGGGATTCTAATCATCCTATTGATTGGTCTTCCTCCAAAATAATCTTTCCTGCCTCTACTCTACACAGACGCCGTCTTGTTGAAGCGGCTCTAATACACAATGTATCCAACATGAACCTGAGTCCTGGCTTTGTTGCTGTGGACTCTTCCCTTTCACAGTATATACTCTAATGCTCTAAACTTTCTAACAAACGTGACCTAACATAAGTTTACCCCTTCCATTTTTCCTTCTTTCTTTTTCTTTCCCTTGTTTTCTCTTATGATCCCTTGCTTATTACTATCCACTTCTTATTGGGTGGTATAAATAGGAGCTGCCTCGTATGGGCCAATAGGCCTTCTGCAGTTACCTTTGTTCCTATGTTCTTTACACACAGAAATCACAATAGCGTGATGCATCAAATGAACAAATCCACAAGGGCCGTGACGAGGATTCGAACCTACGTCCGGGAGCATCCCAGATGCTGCCTTAATCACGCTATTGTGATTTCTGTGTGTAATGAAGTAAGAGGGAAGATGGAGAACGGTCTATTGACATAGCTCGAGTGCAGGGGGGAGTTGTGTAAAACCCTGGTTTGTGTCTCGGAGAGGCTGCAGGATCCAATAAGTTCAGTAGAACTTCGGTTTCAACTCTTTTACCATGTCGTAGCTCAGTCGATTAAGGCAGCGTCTGGGAAGCTCCCGGACGCAAGTTCAAATCCTCGTCACGGCCCTTGTGGATTTGTTCTTCTAATGTTCTTATTTCTATTACTATCTCCTTTATTATACCTTACCTTGCGTACCTTTTGTCTTGCTTTCTTCCTCTAAAATTATCTTCTCCTCACCTCTCTCTTGCATATTTATTGCCTCGACTCCTTTCCTCATGACAAGAGTTACAGCCCCGCTCCTGTACCAGGTAAGTCCACTACGGGCTCACCATAGCCCGTGCTACTTGGAACGTTTTGTTCCGAGTAACTGAATCTAAAACAAAAACAACAACAACAACTTATTATTATTAACATCTTTATTGACAAAATTAATTACAATTTTGCCTAATCTGAGGATTTCGATTAAGTCGTATTAAAGTGAGGATAATGTTGGTATTGACTGTCACGCAGGACAGAGGGTCATACACAAGACAATACGTCTAAACTGTAGGCTGAAGTACATATATATCATGGTTACCATCAATGTTTTAATGTATGGATATGTGCAAACAACTTTCTATTGTGCACTGCCACACAAGGGCAGGGATGTGCACTGCCACACAAGGGCAGGGATGTGCACTGCCACACAAGGGCAGGGATGTGCACTGCCACACAAGGGCAGGGATGTGCACTGCCACACAAGGGCAGGGATGTGCACTGCCACACAAGGGCAGGGATGTGCACTGCCACACAAGGGCAGGGATGTGCACTGCCACACAAGGGCAGGAATGTGCACTGCCACACAAGGGCAGGGATGTGCACTGCCACACAAGGGCAGGGATGTGCACTGCCACACAAGGGCAGGGATGTGCACTGCCACACAAGGGCAGGGATGTGCACTGCCACACAAGGGCAGGGATGTGCACTGCCACACAAGGGCAGGGATGTGCACTGCCACACAAGGGCAGGGATGTGCACTGCCACACAAGGGCAGGGATGTGCACTGCCACACAAGGGCAGGGATGTGCACTGCCACACAAGGGCAGGGATGTGCACTGCCACACAAGGGCAGGAATGTGCACTGCCACACAAGGGCAGGGATGTGCACTGCCACACAAGGGCAGGGATGTGCACTGCCACACAAGGGCAGGGATGTGCACTGCCACACAAGGGCAGGGATGTGCACTGCCACACAAGGGCAGGGATGTGCACTGCCACACAAGGGCAGGGATGTGCACTGCCACACAAGGGCAGGGATGTGCACTGCCACACAAGGGCAGGGATGTGCACTGCCACACAAGGGCAGGGATGTGCACTGCCACACAAGGGCAGGGATGGGTTCATAAGAGATGCAGCTTAGAAGTAATATAGATAAAAATTGTTCTTCATTCTTTAAAATGGACAAGCAAATTTTGGATAAATTGTTAGGATGTCGTCCAGAACACCTGAGTCAATGAAATAGTTACACAGTTGGTGGTACAAGAGGCCAGGAGGTCTAAAGTCCTTTACGGTTTCACATTCATCAATATAGTGTTCTAGTGAATGCATTAAAGGTTTATCACAGAGTTTACAATCTGAATATTCTGGTAGTGGAATATATATATAACATATATATATATATATATATATATATATATATATATATATATATATATATATATATATATATATATATATATGTCGTACCTAGTAGCCAGAACTCACTTCTCAGCCTACTATTCAAGGCCCGATTTGCCTAATAAGCCAAGTTTTCCTGAATAAATATATTTACTATAATTTTTTTCTTATGAAATGATAAAGCTACCCTTTTCACTATGTATGAGGTCAATTTTTTTTTATTGGAGTTAAAATTAACGTAGATGTATGACCGAACCTAACAAACCCTACCTAACCTAACCTAACCTATATATATAGGTAAGGTTAGGTTAGGTAGCCAAAAAAAGCTAGGTTAGGTTAGGTTAGGTAGGTTAGGTAGACGAAAAAACATTAATTCATGAAAACTTGGCTTATTAGGCAAATCGGGCCTTGAATAGTAGGCTGAGAAGTGAGTTCTGGCTACTAGGTACGACATATATATATATATATATATATATATATATATATATATGTCGTACCTAGTAGCCAGAACTCACTTCTCAGCCTACTATTCAAGGCCCGATTTGCCTAATAAGCCAAGTTTTCATGAATTAATGTTTTTTCGTCTACCTAACCTACCTAACCTAACCTAACCTAGCTTTTTTTGGCTACCTAACCTAACCTTACCTATAAATATAAGTTAGGTTAGGTTAGGTAGGGTTGGTTAGGTTCGGTCATATATCTACGTTAATTTTAACTCCAATAAAAAAAAATTGACCTCATACATAGAGAAAAGGGTTGCTTTATCATTTCATAAGAAAAAAACTATAGTAAATATATTAATTCAGGAAAACTTGGCTTATTAGGCAAATCGGGCCTTGAATAGTAGGCTGAGAAGTGAGTTCTGGCTACTAGGTACGACATATATATATATATATATATATATATATATATATATATATATATATATATATATATGTCGTACCTAATAGCCAGAACGCACTTCTCAGCCTACTATTCAAGGCCCGATTTGCCTAATAAGCCAAGTTTTCATGAATTAATGTTTTTTCGTCTACCTAACCTACCTAACCTAACCTAACCTAGCTTTTTTTGGCTACCTAACCTAACCTAACCTATAAATATAGGTTAGGTTAGGTTAGGTAGGGTTGGTTAGGTTCGGTCATATATCTACGTTAATTTTAACTCCAATAAAAAAAAATTGACCTCATACATAGAGAAAAGGGTTGCTTTATCATTTCATAAGAAAAAAATTATAGTAAATATATTAATTCAGGAAAACTTGGCTTATTAGGCAAATCGGGCCTTGAATAGTAGGCTGAGAAGTGAGTTCTGGCTACTAGGTACGACATATATATATATACAGGTATCAGGTATCAGGTATATATATATATATATATATATATATATATATATATATATATATATATATATATATATATATATATATATATATATATATATATATATATATATATATATTATTAAATATGACCGAAAAAGTAAGATTAATAATTCTAACACGAATTTTCTCTATCTTTCGTACATTTCTTTTCACTGTTGGTGGTAATTCAAAAACCAATTCTCCAAAATTCCTTTTTATTTCTAGCCTGACGCGACACTTGAGCGCGTTTCGTAAAACTTATTACATTTTCAAAGACTTTAGTTTACACATACACAACTGAATAGAACTTACACATCTCCGATTTGTTTATATCAACATTTAAGTGAGGTGGATGGGGTGAGGTGGCATTAATAGGGTATTAATTTCATCAACACAAGACAGAACACGAAACAATGGGTATTGAATGGAAGTGATTGTAGAAAGCCTATTGGTCCATATTTCTTGATGCTTCTATATTGGAGCGGAGTCTTGAGGTGGGTAGAATATAGTTGTGCATTAATTGGCTGTTGATTGCTGGTGTTGACTTTTTAATGTGTAGTGCCTCGCAAACGTCAAGCCGCCTGCTATCGCTGTATCTATCGATGATTTCTGTGTTGTTTACTAGGATTTCTCTGGCGATGGTTTGGTTGTGGGAAGAGATTATATGTTCCTTAATGGAGCCCTGTTGCTTATGCTTATGCATAAGCAACAGGGCCGGGGCCCAGGAACCAGGGCCCGGCTCCTGGCCCCGGCTCCTGGGCCCCGGCTCCTGGGCCCCGGCTCCTGGGCCCTGGTTCTTGGGCCCCGGCTCCTGGGCCCCGGCTCCTGGGCCCTGGTTCTTGGGCCCTGGCTCCTGGCCCCGGCTCCTGGGCCCCGGCTCCTGGGACCCGGCTCCTGGGCCCCGGCTCCTGGGCCCTGGTTCTTGGGCCCCGGCTCCTGGCCCCGGCTCCTGGGCCCCGGCTCCTGGGCCCCGGCTCCTGGGCCCGGCTCCTGGCCCCGGCTCCTGGCCCCGGCTCCTGGCCCCGGCTCCTGGGCCCGGCTCCTGGCCCCGGCTCCTGGGCCCCGGCTCCTGGGGCCCGGCTCCTGGGCCCGGCTCCTGGCCCCGGCTCCTGGCCCCGGCTCCTGGGTCCCGGCTCGTGGGCCCCGACACCTGGTCCCCGGCTCCTGGCCCCGGCTCCTGGGCCCCGACACCTGGTCCCGGCTCCTGGGCCCCGGCTCCTGGGCCCCGGCTCCTGCGTCCCGGCTCCTGGGCCCCGGCACTACAGCACCTTCCTCGCACCCTAAACTGCCTCCCACTCGCCAACACTAATTTCCAGGCCTCTAAAATTATCTCCTTGACTTTAAAACTATACGCTAGATGCAAGTTATATTTCCCCCTGCCAGGAACATTAAGTTTGGTGCAGTGGTCGAGGAGTGTAATGTTGGTCAAAGTTGATCAAAGTTTATAATTTGTTAAGTTGTTCCGTATTGTTCTCCAGCAACTTCATTCATATTAATTTATTATAATCATGTCCATTTTAAAATAGTTTTTATTTAGAAATTTGAAGCGTAATATACTCTGCGGAGTGCAAATGTGTATGCGCATGCAGAGCAAGCGTCAGCTCCTGGGCTCCGTCCTTCACCTGTTGGTCTGCTGCTGCGATGGTTGTGTCCTCTGATGACGTGAAATGTTATATGGGTTGTGAGGGGGGGGGGACTAAACTTAACTGATCTAGGCCTAATATAACCTAACAGGTCTCACCTGTCCATATGTCAAGGTAGGCCTCTACTTGGGTAGGTATTGCAGTTTATTTTTGGTCCCAGGCGAGACAGAATGATTGGGCAACACATGCCTAAAGTGTGTGTTTGTAATATATATATATATATATATATATATATATATATATATATATATATATATATATATATATATATATATATATATATATATATATATAGCTTGAATGGTTTCCAAGCTAACATGCATCAGAGAACTCTTTACCCCTTAGCGCTCATGCGCTACGGAAAAAAATTAAAATATAAAAACGGAAACCACGTACAAAACTCAGGCAAATCATAACATAGAACGAAAAGGCAATGTAAAGGATCTGGGTGTACTCATGTCGGAAGACCTTACCTTTAAAGAACACAATAAAGTAGCCGTCACAACTGCAAGAAAAATGACAGGTTGGATAACAAGAACTTTTCACACTAGAGATGCTATACCGATGATGATACTTTTCAAAACGCTTGTGCTATCTAGAGTGGAGTACTGCTGCACAATGACAGCCCCTTTCAAAGCTGGAGAAATTACTGACCTGGAGAGCGTGCAGAGATCCTTTACTGCTAGAATTTACTCAGTAAAACATCTAAACTACTGGGACCGACTAAAGAGCCTAAATCTGTATTCTCTTGAGCGCAGGCGGGAGAGATACATAATAATTTACACGTGGAAAATAGTAGAGGAGCTGGTCCCAAACCTGTACACAGAAATAACACCACATGAGACCAGAAGGCATGGCAGGATGTGCAGAATACCCCCGTTGAAGAGCAGAGGTGCAACAGGTACTCTGAGAGAGAACTCTATCAACATCAGAGGCCCGAGAAGTTCAACACGCTTCCACTACACATAAGGGGTATAACTGGCCGACCCCTCACAGTGTTCAAGAGAGCACTATCAACATCAGAGGCCCGAGACTGTTCAACACGCTTCCACTACACATAAGGGGCATAACTGGCCGACCCCTCACAGTGTTCAAGAGAGCACTATCAACATCAGAGGCCTGAGACTGTTCAACACGCTTCCAACACATAAGGGGCATAACTGGCTGACCCCTCATAGTGTTCAAAAGAGAACTCGATAAGTTACTCCAAAGGATACCTGATCAACCAGGCTGTGACTCATACGTCAGGCTGCGAGCAGCCGCGTCCAACAGCCTGGTTGACCAGTCCAGCAACCAGGAGGCCTGGTTCAGGACCGGGCCGTGGGCCCGCTAAGCTCCAAAACCATCTTAAGGTATCCCCACTGAAGGATTCGAACCTGGACAGCCAGGGCCCCGTGCCTCTTGGCGTGTCCAGTACTGTTACCGCTAGGCCACACTGACTGTACAAGAGAATTGGACAATTGGACACAAAAGAAAATGGTCAGCGGGAGCTGTCGGGAATTGGGTTAAAGGTCAGACGACTTCCGATTCTTTTGTAGTCAGTGTGGCGTCTCAGACGTTATGGGAACAAAGGTGTATTGACCTGCCAGTCGCCTGTATTTGATTGATTTGGCTGTTTCCCTGTGGTTGGCCGCCCCACCTGCTTGATCAGCACCGAAGTGTACATAGGTGTCAGCCAGGGTGGATACACATGTGTAGTCCCACACCAACTGTCTGCCCCTCTTCCACGGTATATTGTGATGCCGTCTGGACAAAGTGCGGGATCATCCGGGTTTTGGCCTCCTAGGATGCGAGGCTCTCTCTCCGCTGGGCACTGAGGCAAGGCTCCTCTTGATGATGTCATTGACGTCGTTGTGTCTTCCACGCCGCCACTCTGAACCTGAGGGACATTGCTCGGCGACCTCTGTCGGCGTTCACGTGGAACTTGATAAACACCTCCAAAGGGTACCAGATCAACCGGGCTATGACTGCGTGCAGCAGCCTGGTTGATGAAACAAACTCCTCCCTGATGACACTGCACCACAGCACTACCCCTGCACCCCTGCACTACCCCTGCACCACTGCACTACCCCTGCACTACAGCACTACCCCTGCACTACTGCACCACAGCACTACCCCTGCACCACAGCACTACCCCTGCACCACAGCACTACCCCTGCACCACAACACTACCCCTTCACCACAACACTGCCACTAACACATACGGTGTGTTGTGCGCTCCTCTCAAGGCGGACGAGACAGCAGAGCGGGAAAATATGCAGATGTTGTGAACTGGTGCGCCGTCACCGTCACCGTGACGTTGTAACCGCCGTCAACGTCACGGTGACGCTGTAACAGCCGTCACCGTCACCGTGACGTTGTAACCGCCGTCACCGTCACCGTGACGTTGTAACCGCCGTCAACGTCACGGTGACGCTGTAACAGCCGTCACCGTCACCGTGACGTTGTAACCGCCGTCAACGTCACGGTGACGCTGTAACAGCCGTCACCGTCACCGTGACGTTGTAACCGCCGTCACCGTCACCGTGACGTTGTAACCGCCGTCAACGTCACGGTGACGCTGTAACAGCCGTCACCGTCACCGTGACGTTGTAACCGCCGTCAACGTCACGGTGACGCTGTAACAGCCGTCTCCGTCACCGTGACGTTGTAACCGCCGTCAACGTCACGGTGACACTGTAACAGCCGTCACCGTCACCGTGACGTTGTAACCGCCGTCAACGTCACGGTGACGCTGTAACAGCCGTCACCGTCACCGTGACGCTGTAACCGCCGTCACCGTCACCGTGACGCTGTAACCGCCGTCACGGTGACGCTGTAACAGCCGTCACCGTCACCGTGACGCTGTAACAGCCGTCACAGTCAACAAGCACTCACCACAATACACCACACAGGAGTGAGAGAGTCACGGCTGCTCTACAACACTTCACTAGACAAGCGTCGCTGGAACCACACACTTGAAGCCTTCAAGAGTGAGGTGGAGAAGTGTGTGGGTGTTGAGGTGACGGGATCAGCCAGGCTGTGATGGGTGGCCGTGCGGGCCAGGGTGGTGACACAGCCTCGTGTAGAGCTCAGGCTGCGCTAGGACAACTCTGGGAGTCGTGCACAGGTAATCCTCTTGACTAACACCTCGCTCTAAGTCATCTTTTACCTTTAAGGTTAATCGTTTCTTGCCCCCTTCCCTTTCTGTCCCCCCCCCACCCCAACCCCCCCCCCCCTTCCCTTTCTGCCCCCCACCCCCCCTCCACCTCCCGTCACCTCGTACCCAATCTTCCCTGAAAATTGTGGGAGAATTGAAGCAACAATCAGAGAACTTGGAAGTCTCCCCCCTCTCCCCCCCCGTTCAACGCGCCCCCCCCCCCCTAGCTCTTGTTTCATCTCTCTCCTCTCTCTCCCCCCCCCCTTCCCCCAGGTCCCAACCAGGTCCTCAAATGTTCCCGGGGTCAACAGGAGCGATCAGGACCTAGAGTCACGAAGCTCCGTGAATTTCTTCGTAAGTTTGCTACGAAGGTTCTTAAGTATTGCCTAAGAACGTTCCTACGGCCAATTCAGAAAGATGTACTTACGAAGATTTTTGCAACTTCACTTAAGTCTCGGTACATGTCACTAGGGCTTTTCGTTTGGCCAATCAGAGAGAAGGTAACATTTTTTCAACTTACAGCTGTAGCCAATCACGACGCCGGCATATCGGAGTTCATCCGTGTTCACTTGCTACCTATTTACGTCGAATTTTCTTTTAAAATTAGTATATTTCGAAGTAAAACTGTTTTTTTCAACTTGTACAGTTAGCACCGACATTGTAGTAAACAAATGTTATATTTGTTGTTTACCTACGTAATTCTAAGAGATATTATCTGGCTCCCCTTGTAGCTTCCAAGATTTGAGAAGCGATGGTATTTATTTACCATCTGGCTTTCTCCTAAAATTATTTAAAATTATATTATTTACCTAAATGTACCCAAGGGCCACTACCTATCTAGTGGCCTCGACGAGGACAGAAAGCCAGCGGCTTGTTAAAGGGCCCGCCAATTGTCCTAATGATATTTTCTAGCTGAATTTTGGCATTTACGGCTTCAGCGGGTAGGCGGTTCCATGGGTTTATAACCTGGGTGAAAAACATCAGTTTTCAGTCCTTCTTGAGACATGCTCTCCAACACTATATCTGTGATTGTCCTGTTATCAGTAACTTCAGACCAAATGGTATGAGGTACTTTGAGCTCTGTGATCACTTCATACACTCAGGAATATTAGAAGATATTCCTGTGCTGTAGCCAGGTTTTGCTAGTGGAGGCTAATATTTATTATTACCAGTATTATCCTTATTATAAACGTTAACCATGGATCATTAAGACCTCATATTGACATGTAATATTGACCAAGCCACAAACTAGAAGGTAAAAAGACGACGACAATGTTATTAATATTATATTTCTTTTGAATCATTAAATTGTATTTTTCACTTTTTTGGATATATACAGAAAAAATTTTAGTTTAAACAACCCATAAATATTTGTTGCATTATATTTTTATTTAAATAGCTGGATCAATATTTTTACAGCTGACAGGATTTGTTTTACTCACAGGTGCATTATCTGTTAAAAAAATTATGTTTATTGTTACACACAATGGTGCTACACAGCCTTCCCGGCTTGGTGCCTTCTTTTGGTAATTACTTATTGTTAAACACAACGAAATTGTGTAACAGGAAGAGGGCTTGGACCCCTGCTCCCCCCTCTCTTTTTAACAGGCCATAATAGTCCATATAGTCATAATTATAGGCCTAAGTATTCAATGACAAAAGTTGTTGTTGAAGTTTTTACCCTTACCCTTACCCTTACCCTTACCCTTACCCTTACCTAACATCATTTGTGCAGGATATTTTTTTTCTGTCTCACCCAGATTCAATTTCAAAATAAAACCAAACAAAATAAATTAAAAATGGGTATGTATAGCTAAGGTACACCCCTAGCTAGACTTATTGCTAGGTGAACAGGAGCATCTGGTGATAGTAAATGCTCCCATCAGCCCAGGATGGGAGCATTTGAGAAATATGAGAAACCTTCTCTCATATTTCATGTTCACCAGTGTTTATTTACTTAATAACTGCTGGTATAATATCTTGCCATTATAAAAATTATATCATAAAGACATATTTACTGCAAGTTTCCAGCAGAGAATGCATATATAGCTAACACGAAGGACTCCTTGATGAAACTCGCCAGCTAAAATGTTTGTTTATAATAAAATTGAGCCTCTGTGTTGTGTAGAAGAGAAAAATTTTGTTATATCCAGTTTACGTAAAGCTACGAGTGGTCGAGTGACCTTAGCACGACGGTGTGTACTTACGAAGATTGTCATACTTAGTTGCCTACCTGAATACCGACGTTGCCGCTACGAAGATACTAAGAAGGAAAATGTTCGTAACTACGTACGTAACTGCTTCGTGAATCTGGCCCCAGTTAAAGATTTATTCCCTCACAATCCTTCCCTGAATGACGTGTTCGTGTGTGTGTGGGGGAGGGGGGGCTGTGTGGACGCGCGTGTGTGTGTGTGTGTGTGTGTGTGTGTGTGAGGAGTTAGGCCAGGCGTGTGTGATGAGCTAGGCCAGGTGTGTTGGTGGCGCGCACACCACAACTGGCGGACCAGTGGTAGACACAGTGTGTTGTCCTGCTCCATGTGTGTTAGACAACTAGGTCACCACATGGTCAAAAGGATTGTAACCTGAGGTTCTACTGAAGCTACGAGGATTCCTAGTGATAAATGACTTAATGATGGATGTGGGTAACCTCTGGCTTGCTGTCTTGGGGGGGGGGGGGTGAATGATGTGGAGGACTCTTGGCTGTCAGTGTGGACTAGGTTACAAGTATCTCTGGGAATTCTCATTATCTGCTGATGTAGACCTGACCAAATGTAAACTGTGTCAACAAAATTATTCGCACACCCTCCGTCACTATGTGATGGAGTGCGAAAAGATACGTGAATTCTGAGACAATTCTATAACCAATGTTCCAGCGATGTGTAAATATTTCATTCAAAATGATCTGCTACCAGAAATTTTAGCCAAATATCCCCAGTTTGCTAACTGTAGGTAGTAACTGAGTGATTGTAACCTATCCACCGCTGCCCACTGGATGGGGGGCGGTGTGCAGGACAAACATATCAATTGTGACACTAGCTCTCCACATATGTCAGTTGCTTAATTTAGAACCTGTACTTGAGGTCGATCTCGAACCCATTGTTGATGTGACGACTTATACTGAATTTTGTAACTAGCTCATCAAGATTGTAACTTGCTTAGCTAAATGAATTGTGGGGTTCAGTTCCTGAGCCCATTATGTGCCTCTGTAACCCTTTCCACTACCGCCCACAAGATGGGTATGGGGTGCATAATAAATGAACTAAACTAACTGTGTTTATACTCATTGTCCAGGATTTGTAGTAGAGTTAGTCATTTATTGTTTTTTTCCTCCTTTCAGTTGCTGACGAAATGACTGGTGTAGACGACACCTCTGGTGGTGACGGTGGTGGTGGTGGTGACGGTGGTGGCTTCCCCCCTCCCCCCTGTGGGCTGGACCCCCCCCCCCCTCCCTGTGTAAAGTACCAAGGTATGCCCCATAAACCAAGATATATTGTTATCCTGCACACAGGATGGCACAGGACCGGACGACTGCTGCCTCCTGTTATCTTCACTCGTCTCTACAATATTATGCTCCTTCGTGATTGATATGGTTCGTACTTCAAGAACAACTTGCTATGTTTATTTCTCTAAGTTAATGTACAGTTGCTTTACTCACAGGTAATGGTTTGTTACTTTGTTTAACTCATTATGCAAATTCAGTTTGTTTCACATCTGATTTTTGTTATGCTGAGTTATTTATTGATCTCGTATTGATAAATTAACATTGGTATTTTCTATTACTGAAGATGTGAGAATCTTAAACTTCCTTATACAGTACTTACAAGTGTAGGTTCATACACAGAAGATGAACAACACAATATTGTGAAATCCTAAAAGATTGACATGAGGCTGATAGTCTGATAGTCAAAATAGAGATCCTAAATGTAGTTGTTGTCCTTGTATATAAGTCACCGGAGGCAAACCCTCAGCAGTTTAAAGACCAACTAATGAAAATAGAACACTGCTTGGAAAACCTCACAAATCCAGCTCCGAACATCATCCTGCTTGGGGACTTCAACCTACGGCACCTGAAATGGAAGCACCTGGCTAATACAGTAATATCAGAAAGAATACCAGGAATGCCTAATGCCTAATATGCCTAAATGAGCAGGCACATGCAAATGACCTGCTACGGATGTGCGATAGGTTTGCCTTAAACCAGCAAATAGTAGAACCAACTAGGAAGGAGAACACGCTGGACCTCATTTTCACTAATAATGATGAGTTGATCGGGAACATAATGATTACAAATACCTGTTACTCAGATCACAACTTAATTGAAGTTCTGACAACCATGGGAAATGGACCTTCAAAACCAGTCCAGATTCCCGGTGGAGGAGATTTCAGCAAATTCAACTTCAATAATAAACGGATAAACTGGGAGCAAACCAGGACTTCACAGAAATAAACTGGGAAGAACAGCTAGGACATGCAAACCTGAACCAGTGCCTGGAAAAAATAAGCTCAGTAGCACTAGAAATATGTTCAAACCGCATACCCCTAAGAAAAAAGAGAAAGAGATGCAGATTGGAACGGGAACGTCGTTCCCTATATAGGCGAAGAAAACGAATCGCGGAACAACTTGAGAGTCGCACCCTATCTCAAGAACGGCGTAGAAGGTTAGGTAGAGAAATAGAAACAATTGAACTCAAGCTACAAGAATCATACAAAACCCAGGAGAGGCAAAGAGAGCAAAAGGCCATCAGTGAAATAGAGAGAAATCCGAAATATTTTTTCTCCTATGCAAAATCAAGATCAAAAACCACATCTAGTATCGGGCCCCTGCGAAAGGGAGATGGAACTTTCACAGATGACAACAAAGAAATGAGCGAGTTACTGAGGAAGCAGTACGACTCTGTTTTCAGTGAGCCATTAAATGCACTAAAGATTGATAACCCAAATGAATTTTTCATGGATATGATACCAACATCAAATCACATATCAGACGTCGCCCTATCCCCACTAGATTTTGAAGAAGCCATAAACAGTATGCCTATGCACTCTGCACCAGGCCCGGATTCTTGGAACTCCATATTCATCAAGAACTGTAAAAAACCACTATCGCAGGCCCTTCACATTCTGTGGAGACAAAGCCTAGATACTGGCGTTATCCCTGACATACTAAAAACAGCAGAGATAGCACCACTCCATAAAGGAGGAAATAAGGCAGAGGCAAAAAATTACAGACCGATAGCACTAACATCGCACATCATAAAAATTTTTGAGAGAGTGCTAAGGAGTAAGATCACAAAATACATGGAATCACAGCATCTCCATAACCCCGGACAACATGGTTTCAGAACAGGGCGCTCTTGCCTGTCGCAGTTGCTGGACCACTATGATATGGCATTAGATGCTATGGAAGACAAACAAAACGCTGATGTAATTTACACAGATTTCGCAAAAGCTTTTGATAAATGTGACCATGGTGTTATTGCACATAAAATGCGTTCAAAAGGAATTACCGGGAAAATAGGCAGATGGATCTACAATTTCCTGACTGACAGAACCCAATGTGTAATAGTCAACAAAATAAAATCCAGCCCATCAACCGTGAAGAGCTCAGTCCCCCAGGGTACTGTGCTTGCTCCAGTACTTTTTCTCATCCTCATATCGGACATAGACCAGAACACAACCTATAGCACTGTATCATCCTTTGCAGATGACACTAGGATTTTCATGAGAGTTGGCAACATAGAGGACACGGCAAACCTCCAATCAGATGTAGATCAGGTCTTTCTATGGGCTACAGAAAATAATATGGTGTTTAACGAGGATAAGTTTCAGCTCATGCACTACGGAAAAATTGAAAATATAAAAACAGAAACCACGCACAAAACTCAGGCAAATCATAACATAGAACGAAAAGGCAATGTAAAGGACCTGGGTGTACTCACGTCGGAAGACCTTACCTTTAAAGAACACAATAAAGTAGCCGTCGCAACTGCAAGAAAAATGACAGGTTGGATAACAAGAACTTTTCACACTAGAGATGCTATACCGATGATGATACTTTTCAAAACGCTTGTGCTCTCTAGAGTGGAGTACTGCTGCACAATGACAGCCCCTTTCAAAGCTGGAGAAATTGCTGACCTAGAGAGCGTGCAGAGATCCTTTACTGCTAGAATCCACTCAGTAAAACATCTAAACTTCTGGGACCGACTAAAGAGCCTAAATCTGTACTCCCTTGAGCGCAGGCGGGAGAGATACATAATAATTTACACGTGGAAAATAATTGAGGGGCTGGTCCCAAACCTGCACACAGAAATAACACCACATGAGACCAGAAGACATGGCAGGATGTGCAGAATACCCCCGTTGAAAAGCAGAGGTGCAACAGGTACTCTGAGAGAGAACTCTATCAACATCAGAGGCCCGAGACTGTTCAACACACTTCCACTACACATAAGGGGCATAACTGGCAAACCCCTCACAGTGTTCAAGAGAGAACTGGATAAGCACCTCCAAAGGATTCCTGATCAACCAGGCTGTGACTCATACGTCAGGCTGCGAGCAGCCGCGTCTAACAGCCTGGTTGATCAGTCCAGCAACCAGGAGGCCTGGTCGACGACCTGGCCGCGGGGACACTAAGCCCCGGAAGCACCTCAAGGTAGCCTCAAGGTAGGTAGGCTATAATTAGTACCCCAATAAACAACATGAAAATGTAAGATTAGGACAGTTTCTTTAAGATGATATTCCCCATTGGCGCAGTTGGTAACACACTCGCCCCGAGCTTCAAGTGCGATTTGACCTAGGTTCGTATCCTGGCCGGGGAGGATTGAATAGGTGCCAATCCTTAACTGTATACCTCTGTTCTCCCAGCAGTGATTGGGTACCATGAGCTATGGGAAGGGCAAGCGCTCAGCCTGCTAGCAGTAGTCAGAAGGATGGTTCTGTACCCACATGTGTAAAAAGAAAAATATGTAAATCCCTGACAATATAATTGGTGGTAACATGAACATGGAAGACCTTGAAAAAAAGTGACAATATGCCCATGCACTCGGCCCATGGTTCCAATTCTGGATTTCAACATTCGAAAAGAACTGTAAAGTGCCACTAGCGATAAGTGTAATATGGAGAAAAAGCTTAAAAATAGGCGAGATACTGTGCGAACTTAAATCAGCAGATATACCCCACTACACAAGGGAGGTAGTAAAGCCTTGTTTAAAAACTACAGAATAGTTACACTAACATCTCATATCATTAAAAATTTGAAAGAGTGATTAGGAATCATGTCTGCAGTTTTATGGAGAACAAAGAACTTCACAATCCAGGATAATATGTATTGAGAGTGGGACGGTCTTCAACCACTAGGACACCATGAACATGTTGCTGGGTCGAGTGGCGTAAGTAGGCAAGTTACCGATGGATTCATTGAAGATGATTAAGCCACCTAAAACGTGGCACGGGCATGAATAGCCCGTAAGTGGTGGATTTCTTGTAGTGAATGTGATCTTTGGTACTGAGAGCATGTGCTGTGTGCTGAGGCAAGTTACTGACCTTGACCGTCAGTCTGGGTCTTAGGAGAATAAGGCACAGCAACAATGACACCATTATGACATGGAAGCATTACAAGAAAAGTAAAATACAGAAGTATACTCGGACTTTGCAAAAGTCTTAGATAAGTGTGACCTTGGAGGAGAGCACAGAAAATGAAGTCGATACCAATAACGGGTAAAGTAGGGCGATGGATATACAATTTTCTGTCAAACAGAATGCAAAGAGTAATAGTCAAATACAAAAAACAGTCCAAGCACAGTGTTAGGAGAAGACAGAAGAGTAAGGGGAGATATGATCACCACTTACAAAATTCTCAGAGGAATTGACAGGGGTGGACAAAGGTGGATATGAGTGCCCGAATGAGCCGCAGAGACTTTATATTTTTTTCAGTGTCAGAGTAGCTAACAAATGGAATGCATTAGACAGTAATGTGGTGGAGGCTGACTCCATACACAGTTTCAAATGTAGATATGATAGAGCCCAATAGGCTCAGGAACCTGTACACCTGTTGATTGACAGTTGAGACGGAACCAAAGAGCCAGAGCTCAACCCCTGCAAGCACAACTAGGTGAGTACAGTCAAAAGCTCTGTACCCCAGGGCACAGTCCTTGCACCACTGCTAGTTCTCATTCTCATATCGGATATAGACAAAAATACGTCACAGTTATGTGTCATCCTTTACAGATGATACAAAAATCAGCATAACAATTACTTCTGAGAAAGACACTGAAAAACTACAAACCTATATTAATACAGTCTTCCACTGAGCAATAAGTTCCAGGTTCTTAAGTATGATAAGAATGAAGAACTTCAAGAAAATACTGGGTAAAAAACAAATCGGACCTACTCTTAGAAGAAAAGCAACAGGTAAATGATGTGGGAATTGTGATGTCTGACGACCTGACGTTTAGTGAACATAACCGAGCAAATATAGCGGCGGCGGCCAGGACAATGATAGGATGGATTATGAGAACGTTCAAATGCAGACCCCCCACAGCAATGGTAATACTATTTAAATCACTGATGCTGTCCCGCCTTGAGTACTGCTCGGTATTCACTTCCCCATTTAGAGCAGGAGAGATCTCTGAATTAGAGGTAATACAGAGAACATATACGGCACGCATAGACACGAGAAAACATCTAAATTATTGGGACCGTCTCAAAGCTCTCAAAATGTACTCACTGGAAAGGAGACGAGAAAGGTATCAAATAATATATATACATGAAAGATACTGGAGAGCCAGGTCCCAAATTTGCTCAGTAGAATAACAACATACTGGAGCGAAAGGTACGAAAGGAAATGCAGAATAGAACCAGTGAGGGGCAGAGGTGCCATAGGCACAATCAGAGAACACTGTCTGAACATCAGAGGTCCACAGCTGTTCAACACCCTCCCAGCAAACATTAGAAATATTACAGGAACAAAGGTGGATGTATTCAAGAGGCACTTAGATACGTTCTTGCAAGAAGTGCCGGACCAAGCTGGTTGTAGTGGCCATGATGAACCTGCGGGCCGCTCCAAGTAACAACCTGATGGATCAAATGATCACAAGTCGAGCCTGGCCTCAAATCTGGCATGGGGAGTAGATCTCTCAAAATCCAGTCCAGGTAAACTCCAGGTATAGCTGTTGTCTCTTGTGAAAAGAATATCTTAAATATAAAATTTATCATTATTTATTATTATTATTATTATTATTATTATTATTATTATTATTATTATTATTATTATTATTATTATTATTATTATTAATATAATGTAGAGGTAAATATTTTTAACCTGGAGTGTGGAGCGACTCTCGGTTTACCACGGGAGTTATACAGTGTGTGTAACAATTGTATTTTGCATTTAATGTAATGCATATCTTAGGGAAGAGGTGCCCCCCCCCTCCCCCCCGCGGACAATGGACGAGAGCAGTGGGACATGTTCCCCTAGTGTTGGTCTCCCACCTGTGGTGTCCCCTTGTACTGGAGGCTGAGTGATGTGTGTACTGGAGACTATGGTGAACCCGTAGTGGACTTACCTGGCACAGGAGCGGGGCTATGGTGAGCCTGTAGTGGACTTACCTGGCACAGGAGCGGGGCTGTGGTGAGCCCGTAGTGGACTTACCTGGCACAGGAGCGGGGCTATGGTGAGCCTGTAGTGGACTTACCTGGCACAGGAGCGGGGCTGTGGTGAGCCCGTAGTGGACTTACCTGGCACAGGAGCGGGGCTGTGGTGAGCCCGTAGTGGACTTACCTGGCACAGGAGCGGGGCTGTGGTGAGCCCGTAGTGGACTTACCTGGCACAGGAGCGGGGCTGTGGTGAGCCCGTAGTGGACTTACCTGGCACAGGAGTGGGGCTGTGGTGAGCCCGTAGTGGACTTACCTGGCACAGGAGCGGGGCTGTGGTGAGCCCGTAGTGGACTTACCTGGCACAGGAGCGGGGCTGTGGTGAGCCCGTAGTGGACTTACCTGGCACAGGAGCGGGGCTGTGGTGAGCCCGTAGTGGACTTACCTGGCACAGGAGCGGGGCTGTGGTGAGCCCGTAGTGGACTTACCTGGCACAGGAGCGGGGCTGTGGTGAGCCCGTAGTGGACTTACCTGGCACAGGAGCGGGGCTGTGGTGAGCCCGTAGTGGACTTACCTGGCACAGGAGCGGGGCTGTGGTGAGCCCGTAGTGGACTTACCTGGCACAGGAGCGGGGCTGTGGTGAGCCCGTAGTGGACTTACCTGGCACAGGAGCGGGGCTGTGGTGAGCCCGTAGTGGACTTACCTGGCACAGGAGCGGGGCTGTGGTGAGCCCGTAGTGGACTTACCCGGCACAGGAGCGGGGCTGTGGTGAGCCCGTAGTGGACTTACCTGGCACAGGAGCGGGGCTGTGGTGAGCCCGTAGTGGACTTACCTGGCACAGGAGCGGGGCTGTGGTGAGCCCGTAGTGGACTTACCCGGCACAGGAGCGGGGCTGTGGTGAGCCCGTAGTGGACTTACCTGGCACAGGAGCGGGGCTGTGGTGAGCCCGTAGTGGACTTACCTGGCACAGGAGCGGGGCTGTGGTGAGCCCGTATTGGACTTACCCGGCACAGGAGCGGGGCTGTGGTGAGCCCGTAGTGGACTTACCTGGCACAGGAGCGGGGCTGTGGTGAGCCCGTAGTGGACTTACCTGGCACAGGAGCGGGGCTGTGGTGAGCCCGTAGTGGACTTACCTGGCACAGGAGCGGGGCTGTGGTGAGCCTGTAACAAACTAGGCTGTTGTAAGAATTATCCAGAGTGGTTTATCGACAAAAGAGAATGGGAAGCTGAGCCGCATGGTGACCTGACCCCCAGGGGAATTCGCGGTGGAAATAACCGACGCTTTGTTCATAACTGCGTATAATGAATCATCCTATAGTATTCAGTAAATTAGAGAAAATTAGCCTTTATTCATTTTGCATTAAAATTGTATTGTATAATAGTACGGGATACAATATCAAGAGTATTCTAATTATTGAGTTTAAGTCACCATCAGTGACGTCACGAATCAGATCTAACTTTTAAAGCGGAGTGACCGGCGGTCATAGGTCATCAGGGGTTGACAGGTCTACTATTTCTCAAAGTTTTAATAACCATTTTTGTGATCGGGAACAGCTCTGCCGTTAGATGTTTGTAATTTAATTCAGTAAAATAATTCAACCAGTCTGGATCAATTAAGTACAACAGAGGTTAATTGTTATAACTTAAACCTTGCTAGTAACTGGGTAGGACTTTGACTGACTAGGCGGAAGGATACAATACTCTGTCTGGGGTAGACCAGACAAGGAGGAGGGCAGTGTGGTCACGGAAGCAGCTGGGATAAGAGGTCAACATCTTACCTCTCCCCAAGAACAGCCCCAACACCTAGAGCTGTGGTCGCCCAAGGTATAGTTGCTATTGTTAATTATAGAAATAGTCTCATTTGCCACTCAGGTCAAGTAGGGAGTGTTAAAGTGATAGGGAGTGAACATATTTAGATTTTGTTTTAGTTTTCTTTTAATAAATTAAATTTGTTATTAATTTGCATTTTATTGTTTCCATGTGTTTTATGTGTATACTTGTCCTGGTCACGTGGTCCACACGAGGCAGAGTTGCATTGGGCGCCGATTCTAACATCGAATCGGAATTATCATTACCGTGTAATTTATTCCACACTCAAGGTCATCGTTTATAGTGGGGATCAAGCCCCTAGGTTGATTAATTAGCGTGATCGATCCAGACCTCGATCATTGCTCTTGTATTACTGGTCTGGTGGTGGCAGCAGAGGTGACTCTAGGGTTTTGTTCAGAGCTTAGGTCACGTCATACTGGGTGTAGAATCCTAAGTCGGTCAATCGTCTTAGGACCACGTGGCGTGGAGTTGGCTTTGGTAAAAGTTTTGGAGTCCCTGGGTTTAGAAATAAAAGTAAGAATACGGGTAGAGGGAGTAGAAAGAAGGAAGTAAAGAGAGAGGGACCCAAACCCGTGTTACAATGGTGCACAGCGGTGGTTTCAACAATTTTGTTTGAAATTGTTGAAAGGCTCACGCGTCTAGCCGTTCGAACACGTGCGCGGATACTAAGGAGACAGCCGCGGGCCAGGATTAGCAGTGCGCCCCACAAGTGCGTTTGAGTGGGGATTGGCGAATCTTGGGTCATGCGGGCTGATATGATTAAGGTTAGTTAGTAAGATTAGGCTGTTAAAATTAGATTTATTGAAAAGGAGACCGCTCCGAGTTGATTGGACTGGGTACCATACTCGACCCATTGCAATTAATTCAGAGGTGTTGGGAGCCACCATACTCTCAACAGCAGTTCCTTGAGGGCTGTCGGGGGCGGATATATCTGTGGGACGCCAGCAGATAGTCCGAGGGCGTTATTAGACGACCCAAAACGCTAAGGAAAAACGTAATCCGTGAAGGGCGTTGCGGCCTCCGAGGGACGGACTAGTAAACTACCTAGCAGCGATTCAACAACTAAGTGATCGCACACTTAGTGGAGGTTGAGTCGTCCCTAGTCATAATTGTTGCTGAAAGCTGCGTGTCGCTCTGTTGGAACCTAGATGGTGTGGCCTCTAGGCTAGGTGTGGTACGGCGAGCCGGTAGGAACAATTATAAGATTAAGTCGAGTGCATTTTTTAATTAAGTATACTTAAATTTATAAAGTTATTTCCGTTTATTTGCGTTGTTCTAGATTAATTTTTTCCCCTAAATTCAATCCCCGGTTAAAATTTTTCCCAAGTGTTTAGCGTTTTCTTGCATATTAGGCTAAGTGCGTACGTTAAGTTTTGTTATTCCCTGTTCTGTTAGTCTAAGTCAGAGGCGTTGTTAATCCTCTGGACTTAGGGCTATGTGTCGGTCACGATAGATAAGTGAAGGAGTTTAAGGGATAATAAGTTGCGTGTAAATGTTATTTGTCCGTGGAATATTTCTAAGTATTTTGGGATAAGTTTTCGGCTAAGTCGATGTCGGAAAGTCGTTAACTGTAATTAATTTGTATTCATGGGTCACGTGTATGATCTGGGCGTCATTAGAATTCTCCAGTCGATGCGAGTGATAGCTCATAGTTTTTACCAGTAAGACGGTAGAATTGTGTTTGTAGACTTGGAATTCTGTTTTCAGTAGAAACGTAGGTGAAAAATTTTCTAAGTCCAGCTTGGGCTAGAATCTGACTTTTTGGCGGAAATTCTAATTTTCATGTTTTGTGTATATTCTGGGGCCAGTATTACTCTCTAGTGCGCGCAAGGGACGTAATTCTGTTCGTAAAGCATTAAACAGTGATAATTACATTTTTGCCGAATTTAGTTATTTTTCGAGAAAATCGTGTCGTAATTTTGTCAGAGTCCATTTGAGGTGAAAATCTCTGATTTTGACGAAAATTCGAATTAGTGAGTGTTGAAACCGCCCGATGTGTCAGTATTGTTCTGTATACAACGTCAGTATTAAATAATAACGTATTTATATCTGGGAACGAGAAACCCAAATTTTTGTGAATTAAACGAGTTTTGTGATATTTGGGGTGATAGAATTTTTTTTCCCTCGGAGTCAGAAAAATTGGCAGAGTCCAGCAATTGAGTAAAAACGCAGTTTTTGATAAAAATTCAATTTTTTGGTAAGCATTTATAGGTCCTGGGTGTCTATATTAATCGCTAGAGCGGTTTATTAACGTAAAACTAGTTATTTTCCTTCAGAACAACAATTTTTGATTTTTCAGCGTTTAAGCGAAAAAGCGCGGGACTTAGTTTTTTTCAGCGCAGCTGGTCCCGCTCCATCAGTCATCAGTGGCCACGCTGCTCACTTCAAGTGCGTTTAGTATTCGAGTACAGTAAATATTCTTTATTAATCCATCACGAGTGCTGCGCGTTAGTTGCGTTATCATTTAAATTGTTTTATATAAATTAGATTCTTTAATTTTTTTAACGTAAAGGACTTAGGTTTCAGCAATAGACCTGCGGGATATTTCACGGTCAGACACGAGTGCGGGGCAGACACTCATTCATTGGATTCACTTCAGCGATTCTCTCGATAAATCGTTGTATTTCCTATTTTGGGGATCTAGTAGTTTTCTCTTAGAATAGAGTTGTGATTTTTTTTTTGTGTAAGATCACGGTTGTAGTGAGTCCGGGTCGAGGGTGTACTAAAGGGTAGTTTAGAAGAGACGTGGCACACCAGGAATCACAGGAAATGTTTAACCCAGATAATGGCCAGTCAGTAGGGACCAGTGGGAATGGGAGTGTAGAGGATAGAACCTCTTCCGACACCACTGGGGACCGCTCAGGTAGCTCAACTGGCACCACAGGTGGGGCCAGTGGGACTGAAGCGACGAGTTCACGGGTTCTGCATGGGACTGGGCAGTCGAGGGTATCTTTCCATCCCTGGAGAGATACTATTATTGACATGAGTGGGGAGTCTTGCGAGGAGTCGTCCCATGAGTGGGGAGAGCCGTCTTGGGTTCCCCCACAAATAACATCGACGCCATGCCAGCAGGGTAGACAGGGGGCCTCAGTTAGTATGGCAGGACGTCCCACTTCGCTCGGTAGAGAACAGCAACCCGTTCAACGGGAACATGAACAACCACACCAACAGCAGGAACTACCCAACATAACACCAATACCACAGCACCCACAACACCTAGGTACACCTCATCCGTCACTACAACAAAACCTACCCCATCCTCAATTCCCATACCAACCCTTCCCCCAACCCCAGGCCACTCCATACCCATTCCAACCCCAGGCCACCCCATACCCATACCCATACCCATTCCAACCCCAGGCCACCCCATACCCATTCCAACCCCAGGCCACCCCATACCCATACCCATACCCATTCCAACCCCAGGCCACCCCATACCCATTCCAACCCCAGGCCACCCCATACCCACCCCAACCTCAATCCACACCCCAGCCTGAGGTCACCCACACCATACCTCAACCCCAACCTCCATCCACACCCCAACCCCAGGCCACCCACACCATACCTCAACCCCAACCCCAGGCCGCCACAGCCTTCGACAGGCAGATGCGCACGGAGACGCCGGGCACTCAGTTGTCGCCATACGTAGAGGCGTTAAGTAAAGGCGAGGGAGCCAAGCCGAGTAACTGTGGCGCGGGTTCATCAGGCGGGAAGCAGCCCTCAGCTGTAAGTTCGAGCCACCCTGCGCGGGGTAACAGAGATCCGCGGAGGTGTTACTCCTGCTGGAAGCGCGGGCATATACAGAGGGATTGCGAAGTCACTCCTACGAAAGCATGAAAGCAGGCTCCTAGTGATGGTAGGCCTACTTTTGAGGTGAAAGTGGAAGGTGTGAGATTGACAGCTTTTGTTGATACAGGAAGCCAGGCAACAGTAATTAAAAAGTCAGCCTTCAGCAATTTTAAGTTTGCACGTCTTCAACGTTACGCAAAGACATTAACAGCAGTCAATGGGGAAAAGATTGAGATCGTAGGTCAAGGTACAGTTAATTTTGAGATTGATGGGGCATTGCAGCCTCACACATGTACGATCGTAGAGAACCTTGATTTTCCTGGTCACATCTTAATGGGAACTGATTTTCTGTCGCGATTTAATTATTCCTTGTCTGCTCAAAAAGGGGCTAGGAACTGCAGGTTGCAGTTGGGACAGACTTCCTACCCAGTGGAGATGATCGACCATCCCCCAGTTGTAGCTTCAATTAAGAGGAAGCTGAAATATAATGCGCACTATCCAAAATTGATTTTTAAGTCTCTTCCAGACACAGTTAAGAGGTCATGCGCATTGCATGCATTGACTAAACAGAGTTGCCCACCACATTCTGTTAAATTTATTAAAGTAGCCGTGGGACGTCACATACAACCAGGTACCACCCTTCAGGTGGCTGGGAGATGTGATAGTTTATTAATTCCTCATCACTTAGTTGTAGTGCTCGATAAAGGTGCACTCATTCCAGTTGTCAATCTTTCACATAAGACTTTTCGCTTCAGGGCAGGTGATAGGGTATCTCAGGGAACCATGGTGGAGGACACAGAAATCTTTCACCATGAGTCAGCTGAGACGCCAGCCGTCACTGCACAATGTAGTGCACTAAATATGTTGAATACTAAAACACCATCCAAAGTACAATACGAGACGAGAAATGTTGCACAGAATGTTGAGGAAGTGGAAAAATTAATTTCAGCACTTGATTTGCAACATGTTGCACAGGCAGATAGGAAGGCACTGAGAGGAGTTTTACGAAAATTCCCGAAATTGTTTGCGACAGAGGATGACCAGATTGGTCTCCTTGATAAGATCGAGCACACCATTCCAACTGGTGACCATTTGCCTGTGTACACAAGACAGTGGAGGTTGCCGGAACAGGCAAAGAACATTATCAGGGAGGAGTGCCAGAAAATGTTGAGACAGGGCGTAATAGAGCCTAGTACGTCACCATGGCTCTCTCCTGTTGTGCTAGTTCGGAAACCGGACGGTAGTTATCGTTTCTGTGTTGACTACCGGAAGGTGAACGAACTAACTAAGGGTGATGTGTATCCGTTGCCCCGAATACAGGAGATCATAGATCAATTTGGTGCTGCTAAGTATTTCTCAACTCTGGACGCAAAATCGGCGTATTGGGCGATTCCGGTGGCAGAACAAGATAGGGAAAAAACAGCATTCTCGGATGGTAGGCACACTTATCAATTCCGTAGGATGCCGTTTGGTTTGAAGACAGCGCCTTCGTCGTTTCAGAGGGCCATCAACTTTATCCTTAGTCCGGTACTGGGTAGGCATTCTTTAGCGTACCTGGATGATGTTGTGATATATTCCAGGACGTTTGAGGAACACCTACAGGACTTGACTGAGACTTTGAAGTTGTTAGATCAGGCAGGTTTCAGGCTGAATGTTCAGAAGTGCACCCTGGCGGCTCAGAAATTCAAATTTCTGGGGTTCCAGGTGTGCCCGGACGGTATCCGACCTGACCCAGATTCTTGCCGCGCCATTGCTGACATGCCTACTCCAAGGACAGCAAAGGACGTGCGTAGGTTTTTGGGGGCGGCCGGATATTTTCGTCGTCATATTGAAGGTTTCGCTGGCATTTCAGCACCCCTGACTGATCTGACAAAGGAAAATGCGAAGTTTGTGTGGAAATCTGAACATGACGAGGCCTATCGCAAACTGAAAGACCAACTAATCACGACACCGGTATTGGCTATTCCTGATTTTGAGAAAGAGTGGGAAGTGCACACTGACGCCAGCGGTATTGCTATTGGCGGGTGCTTAATTCAGCGAGATGCGGATAATTTACCCCATCCAGTAGCCTATTTCAGTAGGAAGGTCAAAGGACCTGAAGTTCGTTATTCAGCTACGGATCGGGAGGCACTGGCAGTAGTAGAATCAGTTAGGTATTTCGAGCCTTACCTATTTCAGCGGCATTTTGTAATCTACACAGACCATCGAGCGTTAACACACATATTTAAAAAGCGAACGAAATGCCCACGAATGTCACGCTGGTCTCACGAACTTTCGGCCCACTCATTCCAGATCTTGTACAAGCCTGGTCCAGCCCATGTTGTGCCAGATACGCTAAGTAGAAATATAGCGGCAATGCAGATTAATGAAAATATTGAAACCATTCCATCGGATAAAATGAGAAAATACCAGATGAACGAGCCGAGATGGAAAGAGATTATTGAGTATTTAGAGGGAGGAAAATACCCGAAAAAGAAAAAGAATTTACCTATACATGATTTTGAGATGAAACAGGGCGTCCTGTATTATGTTAATAGCCAGAATGATAGGGCAGTATTTCAGCTAGTTATTCCGGACGCGTTGCGGTCATCAGCGTTAAAGCTTGCGCATGCTTCAAAAATTGCAGGGCATCCGGGGATCTTTAAAACGCACTTAAAAGCAAAGTCTCTATTTTATTTTCCAGGATTACTTTCTGAGGTAATCAATTTCGTGAAGTCGTGCCCTCGTTGCCAGAGGAGGAAAGGTACCCTTAAGGTACAAGCCCCACTTCAGGAATTCCCTGAAATTCGCGAACCGTTAGATCGTGTGGGGGCCGATCTGATTGATTTACACCACAGTCATTCAGGAAATAGATATGTGTTGGTACTAGTTGACCATCTGTCTAGATACACTACACTAGTTGCATTACCTCAGAAGGATTCTCGTACGGTTGCAGATGCGTTCTTGCGTAGGTTCGTTACTGTATTCGGACCTCCTAAAGTTTTAGTCTCTGACCGGGGTCAAGAATTCAATGGGAATATATTTAGAGAAGTTTGTAAGATTTTAGAGACAACTTCGGCTTTTACAACGGCCTACCACCCACAAGCAAACGGAATGACGGAACGGACTAATCGTTCAGTCAAGGATATGCTTGCAATCCTTGCTGAACATGATGCAAACACCTGGGATGAACACCTACCCTATGTTCAGTTCGCCTTGAATACTGCCATCCACCAATCAATTAACACCCAACCACTTCATTTGTTTACTGGTAATTCATGCAATTTCCCCTCAGGTCTGCTTAACAGACATAATGTTGCATACGGGGAGGACTATCCTTCAGAGGTCCTTGGTAAAATGAGAAATGCATGGAATATTGCAGCTGAAGCGTCCAAGAAGGCACGGACTCGGTATGCTCATTTTTATGACAAGAAAGTGCGCCCTCTTGAGTTGACGGAAGGAAGCCTCGTATTGAGAGTGAATGAGGCTGCGCCCGCCAATCAGAGCAGGAAACTAGCTCCGAGGTGGCGAGGACCATATAGAGTAATTAAAAGGGCGGGGCCAGTTAATCTTGTTATAAAAGGAGTGTTCGAGGACCAGGTGGAAAGGACAATTCATGTGAATAAATTGAAACATTATCATGCTAGAGAGGAATTAGAACTGCCTTCAGCGGATCTAGTTCCTGACTCAGCAGTGCTGACTCATGGCTTCACCGACGAGTCAGAAGATGAGGATGACCCTCTGTCATCGCTCATCAGTAGTCAGGTGCAGTCTCGCCACCCTATGGTGACGAGATCTCGCGCTGTACAGTAAAGTAACTTCCTTGGTTAGTATAATTTAGTATTCATTAGATTTTCCTGTAAAGGCAATGAGATGTACTATGTCTATACTTAACTCAGGTAGCAACTTTTACCGTGCTCTGGGGTTCCACCTCCACCAAACCCAGAGTATATCTATGCTTCCGCTGTGTTGTGTCTGTCTGTTCCCAGGTCTGATTGGTACACCGACCCAGTTGTTCCAGCCACACGTGAACCCTTGTCTGTAAAGACCGAGGGGGGAGGCACGTTACACAAAGCCCTCCCCCCACTAGACCCAGTAACCCATACATCAGTTACTTTGGGGATGAGTGACTGTCCAAGAGTCACCCGGCCGACGCCTCACGTCACTAACGAGGTTGTCAGGGCCAGCGAGCTGTCCACATTATAGCAGTCACCGGAGGTGCCATACAACGCCGGGGTAGCTGTCTCGAGATCACCACTACCCACCTGCTGCGTCATCAAGACTGCAGTCATTCCAGCAGTGTTGGAGGAGAGGTCAAGAAATGGAAAGCACGTAGCAGTACTCAAGAATTTCGCCGGAAGATTAATGATTACGTCATCTGAAGTAACAAGAAAGCAGAAGTAAGGCGGTCACAGGTGGAAGGCACGGTTTCCCTACAGAGTACCGGGACTCGCCAATAGAAGGTCGCAAAATTGTCTCCTTTGGCCTAAAGTCGGCGGTACGAGGGTATGCACAGTTGGTGTTTACGGCCTAGTAACCTGGTGACATCAAGAAACGCCGGAGATGACGTGAGCAATGATGGAAGACGAGATTCACCTGTTCTGCAAACAAGCAACCCGCCTCTACGACCTTCTGACACCACTCCTGCTAAGAGACACCGTTGGTACATCCAGTTCTGCTCTGCTGTGGTCATCTGCGACGACAAGTTTAACATCAAGACTGCCGTGTGAACTGTGATTGATACGAAGGCGTGTGGACTGTCGAGAGCAAGATTAATGGCCGAAGTAACAGTATTCTACAGCTGTCACTTGGCACTCCGCTCTACTACACTCTGTCGTCATTCAGGAGTACCGGATGGGAGTACAAGAGGACCAGGTATTGATGTCTACACATGGGAAGAAGCAAGATCGACATCGTCATCGTCAGCGACTACATTCAGCATCCAGCAGCATCGATTTTTTTTTCTCGTTTACTCAATATGAACAATTGATACAAACAACAAAGTGGCTCTGAACATCTGTGTAAAGAACATCTGGACACTTTTGTTTAAATGTTGAAAAACAGAGTTAGAATCAATTCTTTATAAATGTTGAAAAACAGATTTAAAATAATTCTGGTATAATATATGAAAATTTAACTATAAATTGGTCAGTAATCAAAATCGAAGCCCCTGTGTAATTGTCTCAGCCCAGAACAAACGGTTATGGAAAATTATGTTGTGCTATTTTTTTCAGAATGTTTGAACACAGGAGAGGCGGACCAATATAAACATTGACACTTCTAGTGAGTGAGAACACTTGGCTGTACAGTCAGCTGAAACCTGTGATATAGTATAGGAATTTTTTTTTATTTTTAGATACATGTAATAAACATTAGGTGTGTTCCTTAGCATGTCAAGGCTGACATTGATGGGGAGTGGTTAGTACACGGATGTGTACCTGATAGTTCTGTAGTACGCTCCCGGATGACTGAAAGTTCAGTCTGATGATATAACTTTAATGTTTGTTTGAGCACGGTGTGGCCGGCTCTAGAGGACACATGGACTTGGCTAGTGAAGAGCCAAGAGAGTTTAATAGCTAGTTTTGATGGTAGAGTAGGGACATGTTATTTAGCTATGTCAGTAAGGATAGGATGTATGTTTCCTGATATTGGAGGATTGCTGTCAGTTGACAGCTGAGAAATTTATGAAATATGAACATGTTCATTATGATGTTGGACTATTATTTGTCAAATTTTATTAGTTAGGTTAGCTTTTGTTTGTGGCATGAGTTGAATTGTGGGTTTGGATACTAAACCTCGTGAATTTTAACAAATTAACAAGGTTTACTAAGTGCTTGTGCGGGGGGGTTGTAACAAACTAGGCTGTTGTAAGAATTATCCAGAGTGGTTTATCGACAAAAGAGAATGGGAAGCTGAGCCGCATGGTGACCTGACCCCCAGGGGAATTCGCGGTGGAAATAACCGACGCTTTGTTCATAACTGCGTATAATGAATCATCCTATAGTATTCAGTAAATTAGAGAAAATTAGCCTTTATTCATTTTGCATTAAAATTGTATTGTATAATAGTACGGGATACAATATCAAGAGTATTCTAATTATTGAGTTTAAGTCACCATCAGTGACGTCACGAATCAGATCTAACTTTTAAAGCGGAGTGACCGGCGGTCATAGGTCATCAGGGGTTGACAGGTCTACCATTTCTCAAAGTTTTAATAACCATTTTTGTGATCGGGAACAGCTCTGCCGTTAGATGTTTGTAATTTAATTCAGTAAAATAATTCAACCAGTCTGGATCAATTAAGTACAACAGAGGTTAATTGTTATAACTTAAACCTTGCTAGTAACTGGGTAGGACTTTGACTGACTAGGCGGAAGGATACAATACTCTGTCTGGGGTAGACCAGACAAGGAGGAGGGCAGTGTGGTCACGGAAGCAGCTGGGATAAGAGGTCAACATCTTACCTCTCCCCAAGAACAGCCCCAACACCTAGAGCTGTGGTCGCCCAAGGTATAGTTGCTATTGTTAATTATAGAAATAGTCTCATTTGCCACTCAGGTCAAGTAGGGAGTGTTAAAGTGATAGGGAGTGAACATATTTAGATTTTGTTTTAGTTTTCTTTTAATAAATTAAATTTGTTATTAATTTGCATTTTATTGTTTCCATGTGTTTTATGTGTATACTTGTCCTGGTCACGTGGTCCACACGAGGCAGAGTTGCATTGGGCGCCGATTCTAACATCGAATCGGAATTATCATTACCGTGTAATTTATTCCACACTCAAGGTCATCGTTTATAGTGGGGATCAAGCCCCTAGGTTGATTAATTAGCGTGATCGATCCAGACCTCGATCATTGCTCTTGTATTACTGGTCTGGTGGTGGCAGCAGAGGTGACTCTAGGGTTTTGTTCAGAGCTTAGGTCACGTCATACTGGGTGTAGAATCCTAAGTCGGTCAATCGTCTTAGGACCACGTGGCGTGGAGTTGGCTTTGGTAAAAGTTTTGGAGTCCCTGGGTTTAGAAATAAAAGTAAGAATACGGGTAGAGGGAGTAGAAAGAAGGAAGTAAAGAGAGAGGAACCCGAACCCGTGTTACAAGCCCGTAGTGGACTTACCTGGCACAGGAGCGGGGCTGTGGTGAGCCCGTAGTGGACTTACCTGGCACAGGAGCGGGGCTGTGGTGAGCCCGTAGTGGACTTACCTGGCACAGGAGCGGGGCTGTGGTGAGCCCGTAGTGGACTTACCTGGCACAGGAGCGGGGCTGTGGTGAGCCCGTAGTGGACTTACCTGGCACAGGAGCGGGGCTGTGGTGAGCCCGTAGTGGACTTACCTGGCACAGGAGCGGGGCTGTGGTGAGCCCGTAGTGGACTTACCCGGCACAGGAGCGGGGCTGTGGTGAGCCCGTAGTGGACTTACCTGGCACAGGAGCGGGGCTGTGGTGAGCCCGTAGTGGACTTACCCGGCACAGGAGCGGGGCTGTGGTGAGCCCGTAGTGGACTTACCTGGCACAGGAGCGGGGCTGTGGTGAGCCCGTAGTGGACTTACCTGGCACAGGAGCGGGGCTGTGGTGAGCCCGTAGTGGACTTACCTGGCACAGGAGCGGGGCTGTGGTGAGCCCGTAGTGGACTTACCTGGCACAGGAGCGGGGCTGTGGTGAGCCCGTAGTGGACTTACCTGGCACAGGAGCGGGGCTGTGGTGAGCCCGTAGTGGACTTACCTGGCACAGGAGCGGGGCTGTGGTGAGCCCGTAGTGGACTTACCCGGCACAGGAGCGGGGCTGTGGTGAGCCCGTAGTGGACTTACCCGGCACAGGAGCGGGGCTGTGGTGAGCCCGTAGTGGACTTACCTGGCACAGGAGCGGGGCTGTGGTGAGCCCGTAGTGGACTTACCTGGCACAGGAGCGGGGCTGTGGTGAGCCCGTAGTGGACTTACCTGGCACAGGAGCGGGGCTGTGGTGAGCCCGTAGTGGACTTACCTGGCACAGGAGCGGGGCTGTGGTGAGCCCGTAGTGGACTTACCTGGCACAGGAGCGGGGCTGTGTGTGGCTGCTATCCTGTTGTTGTTGTTGTTTTAGATTTAGCTACTCAGCAGGAAATGTCCATGTAGCACGGGCTATGGTGAGCCCGTAATTTAGTTCGGTTATTCGCGATAACTTTGTTCCTGTGATATTTGGGTCAAAGTTTTAAATGGAGGTGGGTTACCTCCTTGTACCCTTGTTTCTTTTCCGCTTCTCTTTTAACGCACTGGTTTGATTCTGCGCCCCCCCCCTCCACCCTCCCGTGATTCTACCCCCCCCCCCCCCCACCCTCCCTTGATTCTTCCCCCACCCTCCCCCTGATTCTTCCCCCACCCTCCCTTGATTCTTCCCCCACCCTCCCCCTGATTCTTCCCCCACCCTCCCCCTGATTCTTCCCCCACCCTCCCTTGATTCTTCCCCCACCCTCCCCCTGATTCTTCCCCCACCCTCCCCCTGATTCTTCCCTCACCCTCCCTTGATTCTCCCCCACCCTCCCTTGATTCTTCCCCCACCCTCCCCCTGATTCTTCCCCCCACCCTCCCCCTGATTCTTCCCCCACCCTCCCTTGATTCTTCCCCCACCCTCCCTTGATTCTCCCCCCACCCTCCCTTGATTCTTCCCCCACCCTCCCTTGATTCTTCCCCCACCCTCCCTTGATTCTCCCCCCACCCTCCCTTGATTCTCCCCACCCTCCCTTGATTCTCCCCCCACCCTCCCTTGATTCTCCCCCACCCTCCCTTGATTCTCCCCCACCCTCCCTTGACTCTCCCCCACCCTCCCTTGATTCTTCCCCCACCCTCCCTTGATTCTTCCCCCACTCTCGCCCCACCCTCCCTTGATTCTCCCCCACCCTCCCTTGATTCTCCCCCACCCTCCCTTGATTCTCCCTCACCCTCCCTTGATTTTCCCCCCACCCTCCCTTGATTCTTCCCCCACCCACCCTTGATTCTTCCCCCAATCTCCCTTGATTCTCCACCCCACCCTCCCTTGATTCTCTCCCACCCTCCCTTGATTCTCCCCCACCCTCCCTTGATTCTCCCCCCACCCTCCCTTGATTCTCCCCCCACCCTCCCTTGATTCTCCCCCACCCTCCCTTGATTCTCCCCCACCCTCCCTTGATTCTTCCCCCACCCTCCCTTGATTCTTCCCCCACCCTCCCTTGATTATCCCCCCACCCTCCCTTGATTCTCCCCCACCCTCCCTTGATTCTCCCCCACCCTCCCTTGATTCTCCCCCACCCTCCCTTGATTTTCCCCCATCCTCCCTTGATTCTTCCCCCACCCTCCCTTGATTCTTCCCCCACCCACCCTTGATTCTTCCCCCACTCTCCCTTGATTCTCCACCCCACCCTCCTTTGATTCTCCCCCACCCTCCCTTGATTCTCCCCCACCCTCCCTTGATTCTCCCCCCACCCTCCCTTGATTCTCCCCCACCCTCCCTTGATTCTCCCCCACCCTCCCTTGATTCTCCCCCACCCTCCCTTCACTCGTCTGTCCGTACCTACGCCTCCCCCTCCCCCCCTCCCCCCCCTCCCCCTCCCCCCCCCTCCCCCTTCACCAGACCAATAGTGAACATCAATCTTCAGTAATCGGCTTTATTACAGACTCCATTAATTACATTTCTTCTTGATTACTGTCTGCACGCTCACCCTCCCTCTTTGTTGCTCCCTCACCCTCCCTCTTTGTTGCTTCCTTCCCTCCTTCTTTGTTGCTTCCTCACCCTCCCTCTTTGTTGCTTCCTCACCCTCCCTCTTTGTTGCTTCCTCACCCTCCCTCTTTGTTGCTCCTTCCCTTCCTCTCCTCCCTCCCTCTCTCTTCTCTCACCCCTCCTTTCTTACTGCTTACATCTCTCCTCGCCGCCACCCCCCTCTCTCTCTCTCTCTCTCTCTCTCTCTCTCTCTCTCTCTCTCTCTCTCTCTCTCTCTCTCTCTCTCTCTCTCTCTCTCTCTCCATCTATTCTCACCCTTCCTCCCCCTCTCTTTCCCTTCATCTACTTCCACCCTTCCTCCCTCCCTTCCATCACCCATGCACACCCTCCCACAGGGGAGGAAGAGGGTAAGGGAGGGAAGAGGGTAAGGGAGGGAGAGGGTAGGGAAAGGAGACGATTGGGGAGGGAGGGGACGCGGTGGGAGAATTTAAGGGATAGGGGAAGGAGACGGGTAGGAGAGAGAAAGCATGGGACGTAGATGGTTGGGGTTGAAAATGGTGTCGATGAAGATATATATATATATATATATATATATATATATATATATAATGAGAGAGAGAGAGAGAGAGAGAGAGAGATAAAAGGGTATACGGGAGGTAAGGTAAGAGGGAATAATGGGAGGCAGATGCAGTGAATATCTGTATGTTGTATTTAATAATATATTGTATTCCCTCATAGTTGTATTTAATTTGTATTTAACAGGAAATGTGTGCATTGGCGAGTACTCATTGCATTTGTTTTTGCAGGTGTGGCCCTGAAGGCTGGCCGGGATGGTGCAGGAGTCTCTTCCTCTTCACAGTATGATTGTTTACTGACCATCTCATAACAAACTGGTAAATATACACGAGGCAGTATCCGGTGGAGCGGGAGGGCCGTCCGGTGGAGTGGGGGCCTTCCGGTGGAGTGGGAGGGGGGCCGTCCGGTAGAGTGGGGGGCCGTCCGGTGGAATAGGGGGCCGTCCGGTGGAGCGGGAGGGCCGTCCGGTGGAGTGGGGGCCGTCCGGTGGAGTGGGGGGCCGTCCGGTGGAGTGGGAGGGGGGCCGTCCAGTGGAGTGGGGGCCGTCCGGTGCAGTGGGGGCCGTCCGGTGGAGTGGGAGGGGGGCCGTCCGGTGGAGTGGGGGGGCCGTCCGGTGGAGTGGGGGGCCGTCCGGTGGAGCGGGAGGGCCGTCCGGTGGAGTGGGAGGGGGGCCGTCCGGTGGAGTGGGGGGCCGTCCGGTGGAGCGAGAGGGCCGTCCGGTGGAGCGGGAGGGCCGTCCGGTGGAGTGGGGCCCGTCCGGTGGAGTGGGAGGGGGGGCCGTCCGGTGGAGTGGGGGGCCGTCCGGTGGAGCGGGAGGGCCGTCCGGTGGAGCGGGAGGGCCGTCAGGTGGAGTGGGGGGGCCGTCCGGTGGAGTGGGGGGCCGTCCGGTGGAGCGGGAGGGCCGTCCGGTGGAGTGGGAGGGGGGCCGTCCAGTGGACTGGGGGGGGGGGCCGTCCGGTGTAGTGGGGGGCCGTCCGGTGGAGTGGGGGGGGCCGTCCGGTGGAGTGGGGGGGGGGCCGTCCGGTGGAGTAAGGGCCGTCCGGTGGAGTGGGGGGGCCATCCTGTGGAGTGGGGGGCCGTCCAGTGGAGTGGGGGAGCCATCCAGTGGAGTGGGGGGCCGTCCGGTGGAGTGGGGGGCCGTCCGGTGGAGTGCGGGGGCCGTCCGGTGGAGTGGGGGGCCGTCCAGTGGAGTGGGGGGGGCTGTCTGGTGGAGTGGGGGGGGGGCCGTCCGGTGGAGTGGAGGGGGGCCGTCCGGTGGAGTGGGGGTCGTCCGGTGGAGCGGGAGGACCGTCTGGTGGAGTTGGGGGCCGTCCGGTGGAGTTGAGGGCCGTCCGGTGGAGTGGGGGGCCGTCCGGTGGAGTGGGGGGCCGTCCGGTGGAGTGGGGGGGCCGTCTAGTGGAGTGGGGGGCCGTTCGGTGGAGCGGGGGAGCTGTCCGGTGGAGTGGGGGGGACCGTCCGGTGGAGTGGGGGGGCCTGTCCAGTGGAGTGGGGGGCCATCCGGTGGAGTGGGGGCCATCCGGTGGAGTGGGGGGCCGTCCAGTGGGTGGGAGGGCCGTCCAGTGGAGTGGGAGGGCCATCCGGTGGAGTGGGGGGCCGTCCAGTGGAGTGGAGGGCCGTCCGGTGGAGTGGAGGGCCGTCCGGTGGAGTGGGGGGCCGTCCGGTGGAGTGGGGGGCCATCCGGTGGAGTGGGGGGCGGTCTGGTGTAGCCGTGGGGCTGTCCAGTGGAGCCGTGGGGCCATCCGGTGGAGTGGGGGGCCGGCCGGTGGAGCCGTGGAGGCGTCCTGTTGAGCGGTGGAGGCGTCCTGTTGAGCGTTGGGGGCATCCTGTGGAGCCATGGGGCCATCCTGTGGAGCTGTGGGGCCATCCTGTGGGGCCGTCCTGTGGAGCCGTGGGGGCGTCATGTGGAGCCGTGGGGGCGTCATGTGGAGCCGTGGGGGCGTCATGTGGAGCCGTGGGGGCGTCCTGTGGAGCCGTGAGAGCGTCCTGTGGAGCCGTGGGGGCGTCCTGTGGAGCCGTGGGGGGCGTCCTGTGGAGCCGTGGGGGGCGTCCTGTGGAGCCGTGAGGGCGTCCTGTGGAGCCGTGGGGGCGTCCTGTGGAGCCGTGGGAGCATCCTGTGGAGCCATGGGAGCCTCCTGTGGAGCTGTGGGAGCGTCTTGTGGAGCCGTGGGAGGGTCCTGTAGAGCCGTGGGAGCCTCCTGTGAAGCCGTGGGGGCGTCCTGTGGAGCCGTGGGGGGCGTCCTGTGGAGAGGGGTGGGAGATGGGGGGGTCGTCTGGTGGAGTGGAGTGCCTCTTTTATGCTCTTGGTGTAGTCATCTTCTTATCTGTCTTTCTTTTCCCCTCTTTTCTCATCTCTCCCTTCTTCCACCCCCACCCCCACTGCCTCCTTCACCACCAACTTCCCGCCTCTTCCCTTCCCATTCATTCCCTCTCTCCCCGCTGCATGCCTTCCCTCTCTCACCTCCCCATGCCTTCCCTACCATTCTCCTCTCTTCCACCTCTCCCTCTTTTCCCCTCTCTTCCCTCACCACCCTTCCCCCTCACCCCTTCCCCTCACCCCTCCCATAATTATAATGTCCAACACAGCCACCTGTCCTCACACATCCCATTTTCTATGCAAGACACGTATGGAAGATAAATATCCTGTGTATAAAACTATTTAAATGCTCGTAGTTCCGGTGATTGTGTGTGTCGCGGTATCGTGTGTTGTCAGGAAATATTGTACTCACCTATTTGTGCTTGCAGGGGTTGATCTCTGGCTAAAGAGCCAGAGCGTTACAGGCCAGAGCATTACAGAGCATTTAGCCAGAGGTGTGGTGTTGCACCAGTGTATGCTGCGTTGCACCAGTGTATGATTTGTTGCACCAGTGTATGCTGTGTTACACCAATGTATGTTGTGTTGCATCAGTGTATGCTGTGTTGGTATGCAACACACACCAACCAGTTGTGTTGGCGTGTGTTGCAGCAGTGTATAATTTCATTAATATCAGTATTACACAAATGTCTATTGCATTGACGTGTATTATGAAAGTGTGGTTTTATGTACAGCTTTATTAATATTTTTATTTGAGGGGAAGAGAGGTTAGTGGTGGGAGAGAAGTTAGTGGTGGGAGAGAGGTTAGTGGTTATAGACTGATAGTATTAACATATAACATAAGTATTATGACAAGAAATATGTTCTTGACATAAAGCTTGCTTTTCGACAAACTAACACTCTTTGTGGTACTCTCTGGTTCACACTGCTCCTCCTGCTTCTAATGCTGCTGGTGTCTACTCTATTTCCTGTCCATCTTGTCCTCTCCAATACTTTGGTGAAACTGACCGTACACTTAATGACAGACTTAAGGAACACAAAAGAAGTGTTAAGTCTGCAGACACAAACAATGCTGTCTTCTGTCATGTTAGGGATTCTAATCATCCTATTGATTGGTCTTCCTCTAAAATAATCTTTCCTGCCTCTGCTCTTCACAGATGCCGTCTTGTCAAATCGGCTCTGATACACAACATGCCCATCCCTGTTGACTCATCCCTTTTACAGTACTGTACATACTCAAATGCTCTAACCTTTCTAACAAACATGACCTGACATAAGCCTACCCCCATTTTTCTTTCTCCTCATATTCTTACGTTCCCATTCTTATATCCATTATTACCCCCTTCTTACACCCTATTATTACCCCATCACATCTGCACCTTTTGCCTTGTTCTTACCTTCCTCTAGGAATTTCCTCCTCCTCACCTCTCTCCACTTATATCTTGCCTTACTTAATGCCTGTGTCTCCCTCGTTCCCATTACAATCAAGTTGATAATGGTCCAGAAGGGACCAAAACGTTGTCTCCTCCGCATCTTCTTTTGTGTGGTTTAGTCTTCATATTCTCAGCCACGTTATTGTAACTCATCGTCAGCATTATTATTATTATTATTATTATTATTATTATTATTATTATTATTATTATTATTATTATTATATTATATACAGCTGCCAGTTCCCCAACCAAATTAATTTCTAATAGTTAAATTTTTTGAGCCCCCTGATAAATGGGAAGTGAAGAGAATGTATCTGGGATAGCTATTTGGGGGTTACTTTTTGTGTGATTATTTATTTGTAATTTAATAAAAATTATCTTTTGAATGCTCTTCATATTAGTCAAATGCAGTCAAAGGAAGAGCATTTAGCATGAAGATGATGAATTACAGCACCTATGGAATATGCAACTGCTTGTGGGTCAGCATCAACCAAGAATAGAACTATGCTTCTCAAGCCAACCCAAGTGATGTGCCACTTCAGTCTCAGCTAAGTTGGATTAAGCCAGCCTGTTGCCCATGGGCCTGATCCTCTGCTCAGCCCTGGTTATTGGCAAGGTGAGCAAAGTTTCAGGTGTGTGGGAGGCAGGTTAAACCACATCCCCTAACACCATCATCATTGAATGTTGTGGCAACCATCACTCTGTACTGTAATTACTTAAGTGTAGTTACAGAATGAGAGCTACACTCATGGTGTCCCGTCTTCCCAGCACTCTTTGTCATACAGTATAATGCTTTGAAATTACTGACAGTTTTGGCCTCCACCACCTTCTTATCTAACTTGTTCCAACCATCTACCACTCTGTTTGCGAAAGTAAATTTTCTTATATTTCTTCGGCAGCTTTGTTTAGTTACTTTAAATCTATGACCTCTTGTTCTTGAAGTTCCAGGTCTCAGGAATTCTTCCTTATCAATTTTATAAATTCCTGTTACTATTTTGTATGTAGTGATCATATCGCATCTCTTTCTTCTATCTTCTAGTCTTGGCATATTTAAGGCCTCTAACCTCTCCTCGTAGCTCTTGTTCTTCAGTTCTGGGAGCCACTTAGTGGCATGTCTTTGCACCTTTTCTAGTTTGTTAATGTGCTGCTTAAGATATGGGCACCATACAACAACTGCATATTCCAGCATTTGGTCTAACAAAAGTCGTGAACAATTTCTTTAGTATTTTGCCATCCATGTATTTAAAAGCAATTCTGAAATTAGGAAGTGTAGCATAGGCTCCTCACACAATGTTCTTTGTGGTCCTCAGGTGATAGTTTTCTATCTAGAACCACCCCCTAGATCTTTCTTTATCAGAATTTTTTAAAGATTTCTCACATAATTTATAAGTTGTGTGGGGTCTGCATTCTCCTATTCCACATTCCATAACATGGAATTTATTCACATTAAATTCCATTTGCCAAGTGGTGCTCCATATACTTATTTTGTTCAGGTCTTCTTGAAGGGCATGACAATTATTTAAGTTTCTTATTTTCCCCTATTATTTTAGCATCATCAGCAAACATGTTCATGTAATTCTGTATTCCATCTGGTAGATAGTTTATGTAGACAATGAACATTACCGGTGCAAGAACTGAACCCTGTGGTACTCCACTTGTGACATTTCTCCAGTCCAGTACATTGCCTCGAATTACTGCTCTCATTTTTCTATTAGAAAATTTTTCATCCATGTTAGACTCTTACCTGTCATCCCTCCGATATGTTCCAGTTTCCAGAACAATCTTTTATGTCAAACTCTGTTGAAAGCCTTTTTTAGGGCCAGATAGATGCAGTCAACTCAACCCAACCATCTCTTTCCTGTAAAATCTGTGGCTCGATCGTAGAAACAGTAAATTCATTACACAGGATCTTCCAGATCGAAAACCATACTGACTGACTGATATTATATCGTTTTTCTCCAGGTGTTCTACCCATTTAGTTTTAACATTTTTTGCAACATTTTGACTATTACACTTGTCAATGATACAGGTAATTGAGGGAGGGGGGTCTTCCCTGCTGCCACTTTTGTAGATTGGAACTATGTTAGCTTTTTTCCACACATCTGCTACGACTCCTGTACACAGGGATGCCTGAAAAGTCAGTTGAAGTGGAATGCTGAGCTCAGGTGCACATTATCTCAGAACCCTTGGTGAAAATCCATCTGGGCCAACTGCTTTGTTCTTACAGTACTTAGCTCCTTGAACATTTTTTTCACTCATGTCTCTAGACACCTCTGTGCTCTATGTTGTTCTCTGGAATTCTTATTGTGTTTGGATCCCTGTAGATTTCATTTTGTACAAACACTGCATGACTGCTGCTGCCATTACCACCGTTTCTGTTTACAACTGTGTGATTATTGCACCAATTTATTATTTACAGAACAGAGCTCAGACCTGTAAAGCATTATTCCCTATTTACCTTATAAATTCCTCCAAGTGACTTTTTATGTACAGTAATTAGCCTATCCCCCTTGTTTTCATTCCTCTGACATTCTGAGATTCTTCTCTTTTTGGCAAAAGACATTTAATATGGTTATCAACATGGTGAATAATTTCAGAACCATTTTAATTAAGTATTCACTACTTTGCCCAAAACATTAAAGACTTTTGGTAAGTTTGTGCAATAATTGATTTGTGGGTGACATAATATATGTTGCCTGACCATTTTTTGCACTCATCCAGATCTGATGATGATGATGGTAAGATTCATCCCACCAACCCTTTCATTTTTCTTGGCAAGCTTCAGTGCCAACATCGTGGGGCACCATCTGTGTGCCTTCTAACTCCCCTGGGTACCAGATGGTTTGGACATTTCAGAAGAGTATCAGGGTTATGTAGTGGTTTTGGTCCTCCTCCCCACCAGTATTTCGAGTGCCTACTCTGCCATCTACTACTGTTTCATACAATTGTTTATGACTTGTTGCTTGAGGGTGTTCCTGCAGTTGTACTGTTCTTATGGATAACGTCCTGCTTCTTTTCAGTGCTCCAACAAGTTTCTCTGGACCGAATCTCGTTTTGCTGGACCACTTTGTTTTCTATAAGTTCCTCCCTTGTCCTACTTAAATTTATAGTTGCATTGCTTGTTCCAGGTTTGTCAGGTGCTTTCAAGCATCTCTTGGCTTGCCCCTTCATCTCTGTTGTTTGGTCCTCCCTTACCCCAACATCTTCCTCTGTCTCATATTGTCCTCCAACATCTTCATCTTTGGAGAATCAGCATTCTCACCCGCCTCAACAACGAGTTCCTTTGGGCCACCTGTCATCCAAGTTGTCTGCTAGCCAGGGTTGTACTTCTTTTCCAGTTTGCTTGCTTCAATTTTTTGGTGAACTAAGAGACATCTCTGAATCTAGCTGGACTCAGCCTGGTCTGGGTTGTCACGCTGTTCTCTCTTTCTCTCCTTCGGTTAGCCTTGTAGGAGGCTTTGCCTCCGAACTATGGTTGGTGTTAGGGTTACCTTACCTTGAGGTGATTTTGAGGCTTAGCGACCCAGCGGCCCGGTTGTCGACCAAGCCTCCTAGTCGACGAACACCAGGGTTCAATTTAAGAGGTCAGGGTGGTACAGTGGCAGAGGTTGTGGCTTACAGTCTGTTGGTCACAGGTTCGAGTCACCTAAGAGGCCCAATTCATTTTCTCGCTAAATAAAATATTGACATTTTAAATTACAGAGGAACAAAATTACTGCTGGTATACTGTTATAAGTGTTTTGTTATGTTCATGATATTATACCTTCTTGTTGACCTGCAGATGTCTAGTGTTCTGCAAGTAGAGGTGAATTGACTGCGCCGGTTCTTTGGCCGCCAGTTGTGTTTTAAGATCTAACTAGAGGAGCAACTAAACTGAAGATTAACGCACGCAATATTCTGGTGGGGAAACTGGCCTTCATCCATGTAAGTAGCTGGCTGCGTAATGTGTGAGACCAGGATACTAGCCTTCTTTGTTCATTCATATTCCTTTGATAATTATGCATGATGGGTTGTACGAATCTCTAACATCTAGAGCCAATTTTATTTGAGATCAGATAGGATTTGTTGTGTTTAAAAAATTACAGTATGTACTGTATTTTGTTTGTACTGAAGTATTAATTATTTTTTATACAAAAGTACATTACTTATTCTCTTAACACTTACATTGCTCCAATTGCTGGAAAGCAATTGGCCTATGTGCTCCAATCACCAAGAGATGATTTAAGGTGCCCATTATTTAAAAAAACCCACCCATTCTAGGGAGGATGTCATTTGATACAAGACACCTTTGCTGATCGTTTGCCATATTTGGAAAAAATCCTGACTCACAGGATTCAGTCTGAGTGTGACTCCTCACACTCCTTCCTTCCAGGGTCTTAGTAATAATAATGCAGACCATGTTTGGCGCATCACCATCTAGCAACTGAATGTCCTGGGCGGTCATACTAGGAACCATTGAACTCTTAACAACAGCAAATCAGTGATATCCATGTATATAATTGCATGAAAATGTGTGCAATTATATATACTGTACAGTATACAGTATATATAAATATATATAGATATATTTTTGTTTAATTAATTAATTCATTCATTGTGTCGGGAAACAGGAAGCCAGAGTGTATTCATACACGTTGGACTTATATCAAGGTCCCCCCCCACAAGGCTACTTGTGGGGGAGGGGGACTTGGGGAACCAGACTTGTAATATATATTTGTTACTGACCCCCACCCAGGATGCAATCCTACAACAAGCTGACTCACTCCTGAGTACCTAGTTACTGCTATATGAACGGAGGCATTAGGTGAAAGGAAATGTGCCCAACCATTTCTGTTTTGCCCAAGATTTAAACCCGGAATTCTCAATTGTGCATTGAGAATGAACCCAACTGTACTACAGGGATGTATACCGGTATGTGTAATAAGTATTAAAACTCACAATGGTGTGATGTATGAAAGAAAATCATTTTGAGGCAATGGAGTGACTTGAACTAGCATTCTGATAATCCTCAGACACTTGCATTAACCGACTTAGCCACAATGACACAAAAGTTGACCAACCCGGAACGCTACTGAATTCACTGAGAGGTTCTGGAGGCCCTTAACTAGAACCCAACCAAGATTTTACAGTCAACCCGACCACACTCTGGCCTACAGTGATGGTGTTCACACTCTTACACCCCATTCAAACCGCAATGAAATCACAGTGGTGAGAAAAGGCAGGTGTCTGGGAATCACCAGAATGTGATTTTAAGTAAATCCATTGCCTAAAAAATTATTTTCATTGATATATCATGCCATTGTGATTTCACTGTGATCTGAGTGGGGCATGAGAGTGTGAACACCCCACTCAGTGGGGTGTTCACACTCTTGTCATATACATCAGTGACATAGATGAGAATATTACAAACCACATTATCAGATTTGTAGATGACACTAAGTTTTATGGTAAATTGGTATGTGAAAATGATAGAGGCCTTACAAAGAGATCTACAAGAACACTACAAATGGTCGGAAGCCTGGCAAATGCTTTTTAATATCCAAAAATGCAAGGCCTTGCATGTGAGGCATAACAATGCACCTCACAACTATCAAGTTAACAGCATTATCTTGCAGCAGATTGATGAAGAAAAGGACCTTGGAGTCGGAATCTACCATTCAATGAAAGTTGCACAACAAGTGGGAGCTGCAGTAAAAGAGCTAAGAATAGTCAAACAAACTCTTTAACTTCAAATAGTAGGTGGTGGTTATTCAACTATATAAATCTCTGGTGTGCCCTCACTTGGCTTATTGTATCCAAGCATGGAGACCTCATCTTCAGAAAGACATAACTGCTTTGGAGAAAGTTCCATGTCGGGCAACAAAAATCATTCCAGAACACAGTCAACTCTCATACCAGGAACAGTTGAGGGGCCACAGAGCTAGCAACACTGCAAACCAGGCTTGACAAAGCTGCTTTCATCAAAACTTAAAATGCTGTACAATTTGGAGGACAATTTCTTTACCTGAATTTACCCATGAGTCACTAACACTAGTGGCCTCGACAATGACATGAAGCCTGCAGCTTGTCAAAGGTCCCCTCATTTCCCTTGATGATCATTTCCAGTTGGATTTTAAAATTTAACAGAGTTTAGCATTCATGAATTTGGTGGGTAGGCAGTTCCATGCATTTATAACACTGTGGGTGAAAAAGCATCTTCTGTTCTTAGTCCTATATTGTGGCTTGTTGAGCTTGAAACGGTTGCTCTTTGTTTGTGTTATATCGGACCTTTTTGAAGAAATTGTCCGGTTATAAAAGTATGGATTTTTAAAAGGTCAAATGTAACAAACGAGGAGAAGCAATTTTAAGCTTAACAAGCCACAATGTAGGACAGAAAACAGGAAATACTTTTTCACTTATAGGGTTATAAACCCATGGAGCCCCATACCCATCAAAGCCATAAATGCCAAAACACTGCTGAATTTCAAAATCAAGCTTGATAAAATCATTAATGCAAATTGGGGGACCTTTGACAAGCTGCCAGTTTACTGTCCTCATCAAGGCCACTAGAGAGATAGTGCCCCTCAGGTAAATTCAGATAAATGTGTTGTAGTTTGAACCAAGAATTTGTGATTGCTGCCAAACAAATGTTCATCACCTTGAAATATTTCTGCATACAAAAATGTGATGAATTTAATGTTTGGATAGGAAGGTGACTACTTGTGTGTGCAGGATTTTGAAGCTGGAGGAGGGTGCATCAGCCTTGGTTGTCATCTTGACAATACTGTTGTGTAGGGATGCTGGGACACATTTCTTTATTTCAAGATGGTGGATGACTACTTGAGCCGTCAAGGAGAAAATGTCATACCCCTAAAATCAGCACAGTTTTTTAATACACTGCACAGTATTACGGAATGGCATAAATCACCTCAAGGTGATTGGAGCATAATGAGCAATCATTTAAGAGTGATTGGAGCAGTTTAAGTGTTAAATAACATTAGATGAATTTTTCAAATAAATTTAGTTGGTTTTACAATAAATACAGTGAAACCTTGGTGTATGATTGCGCCTGAATACTAATTTTTTGGTGTACGATAACAATTTTGTTGGAAAATATGCCCTGATGTATGACATTTGCTCCTCATACATCACCGATTAATCCAATTTACTTTACTTCTTATGAGAAAATGTTATTCAGTGTGTGAATATTCAGGTTACATTGCATTTCTTGGAATGGGTTAAACTCATACACTGAGGTTCCACTGTACACAGGATTTACCTAATACAACTACAGTATAAATTAATTTTATATATTTTTAGTTTATATACTTGCAGGCTCACTTTATTTTAAACTTGAATTTTCCCTAAAATTAAAGACTACAGATACTGTACTTTGTTCTGTTATTCATGAATGTACTTTAGTATTTAAAGCTATCATATCAACAGGCAAGATTAAAATAAATTACTTTGATATGGAAGCATCTTTTATTAACCAATATACAGTACATGTTTATACAAGATCACCCTGAAATGTTTTCTTTTAAGAATTTCCCAACAATGTCTATTCCTTCATCTGATTTTGGTTTGAAACAAAAACTATTGGGCTCCCCACAAAAAACTACTGGGGCATCCCACAAAAACTACTGGGGCATCCTACAAAAACTACTGGTGCATCCCACAAAAACTACTGGGGCATCCCACAAAAACTACTGGGGCATCCTACAAAAACTACTGGTGCATCCCACAAAAACTACTGGTGCATCCCACAAAAACTACTGAGGCATCCCACAAAAACTACTGAGGCATCCCACAAAAACTACTGGGGCATCACACAAAATACTACTAGGGCACCCAACAAAAATCTATAAGGGCAATTCACAAAAAAACCTACTGGAGCACCCAGTAGTAAATAACTTCTGGGCTGCCCCACAAAAACTACTGGGATACCCAATAAAAAAGTAGTCTGGTCCCAACAAAAACTACTGTGGTACTCAACAAAATGCTGCTGGGGGAGTTTCATAAAAACTTCCGGGGCACCCCACAAAAACTACTCAAGACATTTCACAAAAAGCTACTGAGGGTTCCTAACCAAAACCTACTGGGGCACCCAACAAAAAATGTCTGAGGGTTTCCAACAAGAAACTACTGAATGTGCCCTACAAAAAAAAAATACTAAGTATAAAAAAAAATGGGTACACCCATAAGAAACTACTGGGGACACTCAACAAAAATTAATGAAGTGCACCCTGCAAAAACACTACTGGAGGGTTCCCAGGAGTTCATAAAACTCTGCATTGCATGGGCTGAAAGAAAGCTTGGAGGGCTTGACAAATTGCAGAACAAAGCCTTGAGGATAATCCTTGGGTGCCCTCGTACCACAAAATTACTTAACATGAGAAAGGAACTTAATATTCCGAGCATCGTTGATCGTATTACTGAAATTAACTGTCAAATTGGTATAAAAGTGCTTAGGCCAGCTCATCCTAACCTATGCACTGAAGCCCTCCAGAATTTCACCCATGGGCATCACACGAGAAGCAAATATATTTTTGACATCCCAAGAGTGCAACTTTACCAAAACAAAAATGCGTTGCAAATCAAAGGTCCTAAGCTATGGAATGACCTCCCTAATGAGATTAAAAATTGTACATCTTCAGTTTAAAAGAGAAACTAAGAACTACCTTATTAACTTCATGACCAATTTTCTTACCCTTTTCTCATCCTACATATCAACCTAAGTGTTGCTGTTATTGTGAACATTTTTTATTAATTACCTCATACCGATATGAGGTGTGTCGGTATGTGTATGTATGGTTTGTATGCGAGTTTGTGGCTGTGTGACATACCCTGAGGAGAATGCGACTTCCTCTGGGCTCATTGGGTGGGTATGTGGGCCTGCAGGCCGCTCCAAGTAACAGCCTGGTGGACCAAACTCTCACAAGTATGAATTGCGTACTAAGTTGAATTATTCAATTGAAGCAAGAGACATTAAGTCAGCTTATAGAGTGGGTGCCAAATCATCTGGTACAAACAACAGAAAGATAAGGGTGAAGTTAGATAGCTGCTCCCGCAAGTCAGACCTTATCACTACTGCAGTCGCTATGAAATCCAAGGTTTATGTGAACGAATGTCTTACCAGATTCAGACAAAATCTCTTATTTAAACTACGTGGAATTTGCAATAGATCCACTGCTATTAAACATTGTTTTGTGCGCGATGGTAAAATAATAGCTAGGAAGACTGACTCTGGAAAAACTTATGTCATAACCACTGAAGCACACCTCACTTCTTTCCTGGATGACTGTGGGATATCAGCTGAATAACCAGAACATAATTTGTAGTCTCACATACAACCAAAGTGTACTTAAGCTCTGCCTTTCCTTTCCAAAGGTGTTTATTTTTATTTTTATTTTTTTATTTTTTTTTGTTTGTCATCTTTGCCTGTTTTATACTCTTAATTATTTGTTCTTAGTTAATCCCCTTGTCACTAAACCTAGGGCTTTTTATTACCCTGTTAATTAACCATTACTAAGCTAATTATCTTCAAGATCATTTTTTTTTTTTTTTTATGATTATCATTTTTCTTATTATTTTTTATCTTACATTTATATTGTCAGTCTCTACTGATTTTTTGTTTTTTTTATTTTATGTAACTTCTGTGTCCTCCCTGGCTATCTATTGGATCTTTATTTTACTTCTAAATTGTTACTATTTTATTGTATTTGCTTTTATTCTTGTGTTTTGCTTTATCGTGTATCTTGTATCGTGATCCCTCTGCATCCTATGCACACTGATATTGATCCTGATCAAAATCTTCTGTCTCATATCTACACCAACCAGCACATTGATCATCATTATTGCAAGTATTTCACAGCACACCAGGCTAAAAACAAACTTCAAAATAGCACCTGTCTATCAGTTTATAACCAAAATGTTAGATCACTTGGTAAACATTTTGACGATTTAAATGCATTACTCACAGCAATAGGTACTAACCTATCGTTCATTATTTTAACAGAAACTTGGCTAAATAAAGACTATACCCAACTCTACAACTTAGCTGGTTATAAAGCCATTCATAACTGTAGGCCTAATAAAAAAGGTGGTGGCACAGCTATATATTACCGAGATACATTTATCTGCAACAGTGTTATTAGTGACAGAGATGACTACTGTGAATATACTTTTGCTCAGTTTTCAATTAAATCCCTTAAATCTTCTTTGACTATTGGAGCCATCTATAGATTTCCCAATACTAACATAGCTTCTTTCTCAGACAACCTAAGGAATCTTATTATAAACAACAATCTCAACAAAAACCACTTCATTCTGGGAGGAGACTTTAATATTGACCTGGGTCAACAAAATTGCTCTCAAGTTAACTATTTCCTTAACAGCATGAACTCCTGTATGCTAATCCCCACAATCACCAAACCTACCCGAGTCACTCAAACATCAGCCACTACCTTGGACCACATATGGACAAACATAACAGCTCCCCTTGTATCTGGTATAATCTACGACAGAACAACTGACCACTATCCTACCTTTCTCATAGCGAACATGGACATAACACCACCAAAAAGCAAGAAACTTTCATTTAGGCTACACAGTGAATCAGCTTTAGACAATCTTACAGAGGCACTTTACAATATTAACTGGGATTCTGAATTCAATAATACCCATGATATAAATTCATTAGCTAACCTCTTCATCTCCAAAACTCTAAGCCTCTACAACATTCATTGTCCCCTCCTTACCAAGCAAGTAACTGACAAAAGATTAAACAATCCATGGCTCACAAGTGGCATTCTCAACTCAATCAACAAGAAACATGAATATGAAAAGAAAGTTAGGATTGGCCTAGTTTCAAAGGAAGTAGCTAAAAGGTACTCATCAATGCTTACCAGTATCATAAGAAAGGCAAAACTTGCATATTATGTGAATAGATTCAATGAAGCAAAAGGCAACATGAAAAGCACTTGGAAAACTATCTCTAGTATCCTAGGAACTAAACAACACTCACATAACCAAATAAAACTCTACAAGGATGGGGGTATACCGTCAACTGACTTAGAAATGGCAAATGAATTTAACAGTTTCTTTTCATCGGTTGGTGCTAATCTTGCCAGTAAAATCCCACAGACTCAGACACATATTAACACATATCTCTCAGGCAGCTATCCAAACTCTCTTCTCCTTTCACCAATCAGCCCGGCAGATGTTGTGTCCATCATACATTCTCTAAAAACCAAGGCAGGGAACACCAGTGAAATTCCGTCCATTGTGTACAAGAGAGCCTCCCATGCCCTTGCCCCACCCATAGCACTACTGTTCAACAAATCTATAGAGTATCACACCTTCCCTGATATCCTCAAAAAAGCAAGAGTAACGCCAGTCCATAAAGGAGGCAATCCGGCGGACATAAACAATTATAGACCAATATCAAATCTACCCATTCTATCAAAAATATTTGAAAAAATTATTTACAAACAGCTCTATTCCTACCTCGTAAAATTCGACATACTCAGCCCCTGCCAGTTTGGCTTCCGGTCCCAAAAGAGCACCAATGATGCAATCATTAGTCTCCTTGACATTATCTACTCAGCCCTTGACAAAAATGAGTTTCCGATTGGACTCTTCATTGACCTAAGAAAAGCCTTTGATACTGTTAATCACAACTACCTCTTACTTAAACTCCAGCATTATGGAATCCGAGGCCTTGCCCTTGACTACATCCGATCCTATCTTAGTGACAGACACCAATATGTAACCATCAATGATACAACTTCTTCCACTCTACCAATTACCGTTGGAGTGCCACAGGGCAGCATCTTAGGACCTCTTCTATTTCTTATATATATAAACGATCTGCCTAATGTCTCTAATATTCTCAAACCTATATTGTTTGCTGACGATACTACCCTTATCTACTCAAACCTCAACCCACATACACTAAATAATGTTGTGAATAATGAATTAAAAAAAGTCCACTTATGGATGTCAACGAACAAACTAACATTAAACATCGAAAAGACTTACTACATCTTATTTGGAAGCAAATCATCAAATGCAATTCAGCTACAGATAGACAACATTAACATCAGTAATAAAAATGATGGCAAGTTTCTTGGCCTATTCCTAGACAAGAGACTCAACTTCAGCACCCACATTCAACACATAACTAAGAAAGTCTCTAAGACAGTTGGTATACTCTCCAAAATCAGATATTATGTTCCTAACTCTGCTCTCCTCTCACTATATTATGCACTAATCTACCCCTATCTTAATTATGGTATCTGTGCATGGGGGTCTACCACTGCAAACCACCTTAAGCCCATCATCACACAGCAAAAATCTGCTATCAGAATAATAACTAACTCTGCTTTCAGACAACACTCAGCTCCCTTGTTTAAATCCCTAAACTTGCTAAATATTAACTCCCTCCACACATTCTCTTGTGTCAACTACATTTACAAAACCCTGTTCTTAAATGCAAACCATGCTCTGAAACTCTCCCTGGACAGATGTAATAGGACCCATTATCACCACACCAGAAATAAATATCTCTTTGATATCCCCAGGGTCAAACTTAATCTGTGTAAACACTCTATGCAAATTAAGGGACCTAGTCTATGGAACTCACTCCCTAGTGAATTGAAAAACTGTAAAACTTTTGCCTTATTTAAAAGCAAAACCAAAAAGTACCTAACTTCATCTATTTAGTTTCCTACACTGAGCTTTAAATTTGCTCTGTACCTAGTGTTACCCAATCTCCTAATTTTTATGTAATATCAAACAACCTTATCATTGTGTTCATTGCTGTCTTCTTTTATGTGCTAGCCATATGCTGTATTGTGACTACCAATTTTTGTCAACTACCATTCAAGCTGTCATTGCAATCAATCATATATTGTTTCTGCTGTATTGTGCCTACCAATTTGTTGTCAACTACCATTTTAAGCTGTCATTGCAATCAATCATAGCTACCTATGTGCTTTAATATACTGTACCTATAATTTTCTCTCTTCTTTTTTTTTCATTCCATGTAATCTGTTTTCATTTTTTTGTCTATAAACTTTGCAAGTATTTACCTCCTTAAAATTTTCTTAGATTAAGGACCTGCCCGAAACGCTGCGCGTGCTAGTGGCTTTACAAGACTGTAATTACCATATTTGTATCCTTACATTCCTTATGTACATTCTTGTATATGCATAAATAAATAAATAAATAAATAAACAAGTCAAGCCTGGCCTCGGGCCAGGCTTGGGGAGTAGAAGAACTCCCAGAACCCCATCAACCAGGTATCACTCCAATTGATACCTGTTTGATGGGGCCAGGCTTGACTTGTGAGAGTTTGGTCCACTAGGCTGATGCTTGGAGCGGCCAGCAGGCCCACATACCCACCACAACCCAGTTGGTCCGGCACTCCTTGGAGGAAACAATCTAGTTTCCTCTTGAAGATGTCCATGGTTGTTCCAGCAATGTTTCTTATGCTCGCTGGGAGGACGTTGAACAACTGCGGACCTCTGATGTTTATACAGTGTTCCCTGATTGTGCCTATGGCACCTCTGCTCTTCACTGGTTCTATTCTGCATTTTCTACATTATTCCCTGGTGATTCATTGCCTGAACCATATAGTCTCATCAGTCCATTTCCCTGTGGAACTGGATGCTTCAGGTGGCTCAGCTTCAGGCTTCTTGGAGTTCGGTTCTCTACATGATTCATGTGTGGGGTGTCAAACGTCGTCACAGATGGGTGTTTTGCTTTCATCCCATCTCCATGGAGTGGACTGTTGACGAGTCCTTCTGTCAGCTCTGAGACATTGTTTTCCCTAGGTAGATTTCTTCATGTCGGCATGGAAGTGGCACCTTACCTCCTACTTGGTTTGGTTCCCCGATTGAGAGGCTATCGCAGTTGATGTATTTTTGCTCGTCTCGTTGATTGAGAGGCTGTCATAGTTGATGTCTTTTGGTTGGTCTGGTTGAGGAAGAGGTGCATTTATCCTTTCACCCTGGTTCACTTGCTGCTCTAGGTGTTGTCCAGTCTGGAGTCATACTTGGGGAGGAGGATTTTTCTGGCTTGTTGGTTGCTATCGCAGCATTGGTTTCCAGTGCTTTTTACCTGGTGTCCAAACCAGGGTATTTTCTGTGGAGAGCCTCTACGGCTCCTTGGCACTATTGAGCTAATATGGAATGCATTAGTCTATGGAGTTCAGCTTATCGGGGACCACGAGGCAGAACCTGGCCCCCACAGAGAGGTGTAGGGACCAATGGCTCTGGAAAAAAAAACTGTGGTTGGGGGGGTTCCTTATCTGCCATCAACAGGGGTTAGGCACCCAGAAAGGTAAGCATAACAAAACAAACCCCACATGGTAAGAAAAAGCATCCAAAGAGAAACAGAACTCCCTCCAATCACAAGGAAACAACCAAACGTCAAACTCCACCACCGTGTTGCTTGTCTGCGCAGCCCCTCCCTTCCTTGCGCCGGCTACTTAGCACTCCAGTTTGTTCATTAATGTCTTCTGCATTAATGTCCTCATGGTGTCCTCTGCAGTGTTGCTGTATGTGGTGGCCAAGTGTCCTGAAGAGTAACGGGGCTGCATGAGCTTAAGGGACATCCATCCCAAGGCGCCCTATGAGAACTGCCCTTGCGTGTTAGGGTTCTCTTCCCTGGTGCGTTTGGGAACCATTTCCATAGGGGTTTTTGCTGCTCGGCATACACCCAGCCCTTGGGACTAGCTGGGATTTCATGGCCCTTGTTTGGCCTTGGGTACGGACTGGCATCGTGCTGGTTTGGGTGTCAAGGTGTTGTGCAGCCTGCCTACCTATGCAGCGGCCAGTTCCTGTTTCCTCTGGGGACATTTTACTTTTTCGGGGTTTTTCTTTTGTTTTTTATTTTATTGCCTGGTGGAGGTCTGCTTGGTGTGGCTATAGTTCAACTTCTATTATTTTGGTGGCCCTCTGCTAGGTTCCTATGATTGTACACGTTGCAGGGGTTTCAGTGTTTTGATCTTCTCCTTGTTAGCTTTGGGTCTTAACCGATTATCAACACCTTACCCGGGCTTCCTGTAGCAGTCAGCCTACAGGCCCTGGAAAATCCTGTCGGGGCTCGGTGGACCTATGGATGCATCTTCAGAGTTCCAGGCTGCCTTGTGTAGCTTTGTAGGTTGCTGTGTGCCTTTGTCTCAGGGTGACAGTCAACTCGTTTGCCTCTGTTATGCTGCCTGTTGGGTCGACGACACCTTTGACCCGGAGTCTTGGGAGTCGTGTTTTCTGCTTGTTCTCCAGTACTATTCTGATGACATTACTGTTATGGTAAAGGCAGCATCCACAGTACATGCTAGGTTCAGGTTGCCCACCTGGACGACCCGCGGCTGCCCCGCTTTAGTTATAGGGACCTGGACCTGGGGGCGTTAGTCGCTTCAACTTTGGTTCAGTCTTTGCTCCCTGCTCCTTCCCCTGTTGTTCAACCTGCTTTCCCCCCCACCCCCTGCTTCCGGCTCCCAAACGTCTGAGGGTTTCGGAGTCAGGGCAGGGTTTAGTTGGTATTGAGATTCGGGCAGCTTGGGGGGCTGTCCCATTCGGGTTGGGGACGGAGGCATTTGAGCCGGTTCCTCCTACCGAGACTTCTGGGTTCCACCAGCATGCCCCCCCCCCCCTTCTTTTCAGCCTTATCCACTTTCCTTTCTGCCTCATGCACTGCCTGAGCCATCCTGGTCCTTGGACAGGGTGCTCTCCTATCTTTTCTCTCCTCAGTTTGTGGTGGCCCCCTTCAATTCAAGATTGTTTTTCTAAGGCTCCGTTTCTGTTGGCAGTGGCTTCTGGGGTTGGGTCGGTGAGCTTCATACTCTCCTCCGACACAGGAGTTTCTGCTCTTTCAGTCCTGGTGGTCGGTTGTTCGGTTGCAGCCTTCTCCTTCTTTCCTGGCGAAGAACGTGATGGCTGCTTTCCAGAGAGGTCCTTTGGGTCATTGATGCTTGGTTGGTCAGGCCGGGGGTGCATCATATGTTGTGTCCAGTTGCGGCTCTCAACCGTTATCTGGGCGCTTTGGCTTCGATGGCTGGGAATGCGCTGTGGTTTGACCCGGTTTCCCCTCATTCCCTGTTCCATGGCTTGGGTCTCCCAGGTCGTCCGCAGGGTTATCAAGTCTAGCCAGCCTGCGGTCTATCCTCGTGCCCATGACGTTAGGAAGTTTGCTGCAATGACTGCCATGTTTGGAAACATGTCTTGGGCTGATATTCAGGAGTGGGGATTTTAGAGGTCAAACAGAGTCCTGGCCTAGACAGATATATAAGATACTGTACATTTTAATACTTTAGCATAAATATAACTGAAGTGAAAGAAAAGATATATGCCTTCTTATAGTTACTATAAAAAGCTCAGGAAGTGTCAAGGTCTGCGCACCAGCCAATCAATTGTGTAATTAAATTGCATGTATGTAAATTAACCTTAAAAGTCTATATGTCAGAGTAAAGACAGATGTAGATGATAATGTGACTACAGTTCAAGGAATATATATCTTAAATGAAAGCCAAGATATGGTTAAATAAATAATACCGGTGTCCGGACACATGAAAACTATCTAGCCATCAGTGTCCAGCCAGACAGGAAACACAGGCTGCACAATTATGATAAATTATGTAATTCACAGAGATGCATTGATAAACGTTAATGTTTTATATTTTATTGAAAATACAGATATAAACTTTTAACGATTTCCTATAAAGTTGGATTGATACTTTAATTGCACTTTATCATCATTATTTACAGAAAGAAATTAACTTATAAAATTGTTGTCACTTTAATTAATACACAAAACAGCAGTAAAGGTATACACAGTACTGTGTATGTTAATTATGATGCAGGATTAATGGGTCATAGTTGAATTATGGCTGAAATAATCAGATTATATAATGTATGTCAGCCACAAGCAAGTAATTATCAAAAGAAGGCTCCAAGCTGGGAAATGTTAACCACAAGTAGAACTCTTAACTAGATATAGAACACATTAAGGTTTATAATTATCAGAAATTTGGAAACATACTATATACAAATTTTTGTCATTAAAGTATATATTTACCTGAAAGCCACTAATACTAGTCAATCCTCCTACTGGACCCAATCCTAATAATGGACCCAGTCAATCCTCCTACTGGACTCGATCAGTCCTACTACTGGACTCGATCAGTCCTACTGGACCCAGTCAATCCTCCTCCTGTGCCCAGTCAATCTTCCTACTGGGTCCAGTCAATCCTCCTACTGAACCCAGTCAATCCTAATAATGGACCCAGTCAATCCTCCTACTGGGCCCAGTCAATCCTCCTACTGGACCCAGTCAATCCTACTACTGGACTCGGTCAATCCTCCTACTGGACCCAGTCAATCCTCCTACTGGGCCAAGTTAATCCTCCTACTGGACCCAGTCAATCCTCCTACTGGGCCCAGTCAATCTTCCTACTGGGCCCAGTCAATCCTACTACTGGATGCAGTCAATCCTACTACTGGACCCTGTCAATCCCGAATCACCCATTCTGCCCGAAACGCTGCGCGTACTAGTGGCTTTACAAGAGCGTAATTACTGTACTATGCTATGTATTCTCACAAACCCAATGTACCTTCTTGTATATAAATAAATAAATAAATAAATAAATAAATAAATAAATCCATAAATCAATAAATCAAATAAATAAATCAATCAATCAATCAATCAAATCAATCCATCAATCAATCAATCCTACATTTGGACTCGGTCAATTCTCCTGCTGGACCTGAGTCTCACCTGAGCTGCCGTGCGGTGTGGACGTGTCGTTTGCCCGCTCCGGCAGTTTTGGGATAGTTGCCGTTTTCGCGTTTTCGCCGGTAGGGTGTGTAGGTGTCTCTACCCTCCCTGCTGTGCCTGGTGATGGGGACGTGGCGTGTTTGCGATGGGCAGCCCTATTCCAGCTGTCGTGAGGATAAACTCCATAGGATTGGAGTTTACTGGCCGTGCTGGTTACCCGCTGGTGGACTTAGTCTTGTGTGACATGCTCCTAGTCCCGGTCCAGGACGTATATGGTGTCGAGTTGGTCACTGCCAGGGTTGCCAGATTGGGCTACAAGTAGCGAATTGGGCTACTTTTGAGAGCCCCACGCTCCCAAATTCTTAATTTCGTTACTTGCTACTTTTTGGGCTAGTTTAAAAGCAAGTTGGGCTATTAAATATTAAGAAACTCAATGATGATTATTTATGCTTTAATAATATAATGTGTACAAATCATAGCCGCGTCCAACAGCCTGATGGACTAGACCACTTACCGCAGGAGCCCTGGTCAGAGACCGGCCCCTGGGGACGTTGATCCTAGGAACATTTGGAAGAAAAAGTAACCACAAGGTAAGGTAATCCTCCCCAGGGGCAATAGATTTCCCAACCTTAATTGTCATTAATACTTCATCCCGAAAGCTACAGCTGGTTCCACAGATCTTTACTAAGGGGAGAAAGTTATCTAGAAATTTACAGATTGATAAATGATGGGAGAGATCCCTTACAGTTAATACCTTTGTCAGGAAGACGATGGTTGGCAAGGAGCGGTAGTGTAAAGCGGCTGTTAAATCAGTGGGATTCTTTAACAACTCATTACCAAATAGCTTTTTCCTCTTATGATAAATATGTTGCAAGGCAACTATTTTCAGTGTACGCTGATCCCTCCAATAAGCTATCTTTCACATTTCTCAAACCAATCCTAAATGGTTTTGAAAGGATGAATTTGCTTTATCAAAAAGATGAAGCAGATTTTTTTTTTTTTTTTTTTTTTTTTTTTTTTTTTTTTTTTTTTTTTTTTTTTTTTTTTTTTTTTTTTTTTTTAGATATATACAAGAGTTGTTACATTCTTGTACAGCCACTAGTACGCGTAGCGTTTCGGGCAAGTCCTTAATCCTATGGTCCCTGGAATACGATCCCCTGCCGCGAAGAATCGTTTTTTCATCCAAGTACACATTTTACTGTTGCGTTAAACAGAGGCTACAGTTAAGGAATTGCGCCCAGTAAATCCTCCCCAGCCAGGATACGAACCCATGACAGCGCTCGCGGAACGCCAGGCGAGTGTCTTACCACTACACCACGGAGACTGTTTTCAGTATAGCCTTCACACTGTCTTAGAAAACTTCATTCTTGGAATACTCAGAAGAATCGTTCATCCTTATCATGCAAAGCTTCATGTTAATTTGGACTACAATTCTATGTATCTGCCCCTGGAGAAAGCTGACTTTGGTTACAAATTTTCAACACTTCGGGCCGGGGTGAGAATAGCTTGAGCTACCTCATCCCTTTGTGTGTATTTTACCTCAATAAACTTATTTCAATTTCAACACTTCTGGCCACTAACAGACAAAACAATTTTATAACCCAGGAAAAGTTTCAAAATATTCAAGAAAGATGCGATAATTTTTTAATGAAAGCTTGCAAATAACTTCTTTCTCGTATTCTAAGTAATGTTGAAACTTTAAAAAAGGTGAAAAATCTGTTACCTATCATATGCCTTAGCCACACATGGCCACCATTTTCAGAACTTCCATTAGTATTAGCTCACCAATCTAAGCTTAGTGAAATTGAAAGTCAGTGGCGCCTACCGTTAACCATTGACTGATCCAACATTATGATCCAACAGGGACATATTCCGACATCTGAATCGTCATTTTAGACCAAGACAATAACTGCCAAGAACACTGCTGGCGATCCCATACTGATTGACCTCGCTGAGTTTGCATTAAAAATATACAGCTTGCCAATCAGTAATGCCCTGGTTGAACGGGTATTTTCGAGAGTAACGTCTGTGAAAACTAAACTGAGAAATCGAATGGGACTTGAGCTTTTGACATCAATCTTGAGAATCAAAACATATCTTGAAGAAAATGTAACTTGTTGCTCGTCATTTGAACCACTCATGTCAATGCTTAAATATAAGTCTGCAATATACAAGAACGAGGTTGTGGATGCAGATCAATATCTTGATAATCTTCAACTGTAAAGACGTGGAAGGACTCCACACCCATTAGGCTTCAAACAGTAAATATTGGTAAGTTATCCTATTATCATAAGAACAAAGGCAACCGCAGAAGGTCTATTGGCCCATACGAGGCAGCTTCTATCTATAACCGCCCAATCCCACTCATATACATGTCCAACCCGCGCTTGAAACAATCGAGGGACCCCCACCTCCACCACGTTAATACGCGGTAATCATATTGGTTAAATATATATATGCAGAGATAATATTAATAAAAATGCTTAGGCTAATTCATCCTAATCCTTGCACAGAAGCCCTCCAGAATTTCTTTATTGAAGATCAGCATTGTTCCAAATGGATAACAAAAACTGGAACTCAATTCAGAATGTATCAGGTTCGTGATTTGTACCAAGAGAAACAACAACGGCACTTTCCTGCACCGTGGGAGGTTACACCCTTTCCAGTTTTAATCCCTCCCTTTCCACCCAAGAAGCAAATTAGAGATCAGCCCAAGCTTCGTCTTGAGGCAAAGCTCAACGCCTTAAGCCATATTTATTTATTTATTTATTTATATATTTTATTTATTTATATATATACAAGAAGGTACATTGGGTTTGAGAGAATACATTGGATAGTACAGTATTTACATTCTTGTAAAGCCACTAGTACGCGCAGCGTTTCGGGCAGGTCCTTAATCTAGCAGATAATTTTAAGTAGGTAATTTCTATCAGAATTGATAAATGATAAAGATTGATGCTCTGTCCACAGAGTATTCTCTCTCAAATCATATACACTGATGGTTCCGTACACCGCACCACGGGTGCAGCTGGAAGTGCAGTTGTTCTGACAATGGGCGATGGCTTATATTGTGAGTGGGGAGTCCGTATAAACAACTGGGCCTCTACCCTTCATACCGAACTATTTGCCTTGATCCTTGCACTGAAATGTGTACAAGTCTCCAAACTTGATACATTAATTGTAAGTGACTCCTTATCATCCTTAAATGCTCTCAACTCTTTAAGACATAACTGTAACATGCTCGTGTCCGAAGCTAGACACAAATACAACAAAATTATTAAGGATGGTAACAGAGTCCATTTCATGTGGTCTCCATCTCATGTTGGCCTCCGAATGCATGATAGAGCTGATAAGTTAGCCAAAGAATCTGCCTTTAAAGGAGCCGTTGAGTGTAACCTTGGATTGTCAATGAGCAATCTGAGAGCAGCAGTACACCGAGAACTTCAACAAGATCTTGTAGATCTGAGGCAAAGTGAAATTGACACCAGTAATTCCATCTATCTTCATACTATCATGCAAGAGGAGCCACACATCTATGGATCGTCCAATAAAATCAGCAGACTTCTAGATGTTACTACTGCTCGGCTTAGACTCGGTTACAAGTATCTCTGGGAATTCTCATTATCTGCTGATGTAGACCTGACCAAATGTAAACTGTGTCAACAAAATTATTCGCACACCCTCCGTCACTATGTGATGGAGTACGAAAAGATACGTGAATTTAGAGACAATTCTATAACCAATGTTCCAGCGATGTGTAAATATTTCATTCAAAATGATCTGCTACCAGAAATTTTAGCCAAATGGCCATATATGTTAGGGACAATTTGAAATGTAGTCTCAAAGAGGGAATCAAAACTGAGCCACACTCAGAAACTATTTGGATAGAATTATACGAAAAAGCAAATAATATTATAATAGGAGTTATATATAGGCCACCAAATTTAGACAGAATGGAAGCAAAGCATCTATGGGATGAAATATCTAGGGCATCTAGATCTAACAGTATTTACGTCATGGTTGACTTTAATTTTAGTGGAATAAACTGGTTGAACAAAACAGGGAATAGTGAAGCAGAAGATTTTCTAGAATTAATTGACGATTGCTTTCTTACGCAACACATTAAGGAACCAACACGGGAAAATAATATTTTAGATTTAGTGTTAACTAACAGGGAAACACAAATTAATGACATCGAAATAGGGAGTGAGCTAGGGAACAGTGATCACAAAGAAATCAGATTTAGCGTAGAATGGAATAGACCTGTAGGAGAAAATTCTGTTAAAGTGCCAGATTTTCGAAAAGCTGATTTTAATAGCCTAAGAAATTCTTTGGGTCAAATTAATTGGAAAGTCTTGGGTATGGGGTGGGGGCCGGTCTTGGAGCGAGACATGAACCCAGCGATAGGTGACGTAAATGGGGATTTCGATGTGGATTCAATATATAACTTATTTAAGAATATTCTAAACAAAGCACAGGAACGTAGTATACCATACAAATTTAATAGATCGAATACTAATGACCCAAAGTGGATAACAAAGAATTTGAAGAACCTTATAAGTAAAAAGAGAGCTTGGTACAAAAGGATTAAAAATGGGGAGGTCACTTTAGAACAGGAATTCGTACAACTAGTTAGAAATGTTAAAAAAAGAGATAAGGAAAGCAAAAAGAAACTATGAAGTTCGCATAGCAGGGCAAGCAAAGACAAATCCTGAAGGGTTTTTTCAGTTATATCGTACTAAGACTAGGGAAAGGATAGGTCCATTAAAAACTGAGACAGGTCAAATAACAGATAGTGATGAAGATATGAGTAGTATTTTTAATAAATATTTTGTATCTGTATTTACTAAAGAGGAACTTAACAATATGCCTTCAGCCGAACAAGTCTATGTGGGTGGGGACGAGGACAGGTTGACGAGTTTAGCAGTTACCAGGGAGGATGTTCTTAAACAAATAGTAAAACTCAAACCAAACAAATCCCCAGGGCCGGATGAAGTGTTTGCCAGGGTGCTTAAAGAATGCAAAGAGGAGCTTTGTGACCCACTGTAAACCATATTTAATAAATCAATAGAGTCAGGCAGTGCCAGAGTTTTGGAAATTTGCTGATGTGATACCAGTTTTTAAGAAAGGAGATAGATCACTTGCGTCTAACTATCGACCAATTAGCCTAACGTCTATTGTGGGAAAGTTACTCGAATCTATAATAGCAAATAAAATTCGTCTTCATCTTGAAAAACATAAATTAATAATTGAGTCGCAACATGGTTTTATAAATGGCCGTTCATGTTTAATAAATTTGTTATCTTTTTATTCTAGCATAGTTGAGGCAGTTGATAGTGGTAAGGATTGTGATGTTGTGTACCTTGACTTTAGCAAAGCTTTTGATACAGTGCCACATGAAAGACTGATTAAAAAGATAGAGGCTCATGGTATTGGGGGTGCTATATTAAACTGGATTAGGGCATGGCTATACCAAAGGAAACAGAGAGTTAGTATAAATGGAGTCAAGTCAGAGTGGGAAAATGTTGTAAGTGGAGTGCCTCAAGGCTCTGTCCTGGGACCTCTGTTGTTTATAATATATATAAATGATTTAGATTCAGGTTTGAGTAGCAACATTGGCAAATTTGCCGATGATACGAAAATCGGTAGGGAAATTAATTCGGAGGAGGACTCACTATCACTTCAAGTTGATCTAGATAGGGTTTTGAAATGGTCAAAGGATTGGCAGATGCAGTTTAATGCTGACAAATGTAAAGTTCTGAGGTTAGGTAATGATAGAGTTACAAGATACGAGCTAGATGGTGTTGAGATTGCGAAGTCGGATTGCGAAAGGGATCTGGGAGTTATGATTAGTAAGAATTTAAAACAAAAGGATCAATGCATAAATGTTCGTAATAAGGCAAATCGGACACTTGGATTTATTAATCGCAGCGTTAGTAACAAGACACCTGGTGTGGTTCTCAAGCTATATCTTGCTCTAGTTAGGCCCCATTTAGATTTTGCAGTTCAGTTTTGGTCGCCATATTATAGAATGGATATAAATTCACTTGAACGTGTCCAGCGTAGGATGACTAAGTTAATTCCCCAAATTAGAAATCTTTCATATGAAGAAAGATTAACAAAGCTTAAGTTGCATTCACTGGAAAGGCGAAGAGTTAGGGGTGACATGATAGAGGTTTACAAGTGGGTGAATGGACATAACAAAGGGGATATTAATAGAGTATTAAAAGTATCAACACAAGACAGAACACGAAACAATGGGTATAAATTGGATAAGTTTAGATTTAGGAAAGACTTGGGTAAATACTGGTTCAGTAACAGGGTTGTTGATTTGTGGAACCAATTGCCGCGTAACATTGTGGAGGTGGCCGGGGTCCCTCGATTGTTTCAAGCATGGGTTGGACATGTATATGAGTGGGATTGGGTGGTTATAAATAGGAGCTGCCTCGTATGGGCCAATAGGCCTTCTGCAGTTGCCTTTGTTCTTATGTTCTTATGTAGGTAGTAACTAAGTGATTGTAACCTATCCACCGCTGCCCACTGGATGGGGGGCGGTGTGCAGGACAAACATATAAATTTTGACACTAGCTCTCCACATATGTCAGTTGCTTAATTTAGAACCTGTACTTGAGGTCGATCTCGAACCCATTGTTGATGTGATGACTTATATTGAATTTTGTAACTAGCTCATCAAGATTGTAACTTGCTTAGCTAAATGAATTGTGGGGTTCAGTCCCTGAGCCCATTATGTGCCTCTGTAACCCTTTCCACTACTGCCCACAGGATGGGTATGGGGTGCATAATAAATGAACTAAACTAAAAAAAACTTCTGTGCAAGGGTTAGGATGAGCTGGCCTAAGCATTTTTATACCATTTTTAAGCATTTTTATTGTGCTGCTTTTCAGCCATGTTCCCCCCTTTTTATCTCTTTTTTTTTATTTGTTCTCAACTCATTTTATTCTTAATGCTCAATTAGTATTAAGCTTTAGTCATTTAAGTTTTTCATGCCCGAAACGCTTTGCGTAATAGTGGCTTTAGGCATTGTATGTACTAGCCCTATCTATAAATCCATCATTCTTTGTAAAATCTCTTGTATGTATGTACCTTACCTAAATAAACATTTATTTATTTATTTATTTATTATTTACCAATTTGACAGTTAATTTCAGTAACACGATCAACAACGCTCGGAATATTAAGTTCCTTTCTCACGTTAGGTATCTTTGTAGTACAAGGGCACCCAAGGATTATCCTCAAGGCTTCGTCCTGCAATTTGTCAAGCCCTCCAAGCTTTCTTTCAGGCATCAAAGCAAGCAGAGGTGCAGCATAATCCATTAAAGATCAAATGTATGCAAGGTACATTATTTTAACAATTTTGACACTGGCACCATAACCTGCAACACCTCAACATGCAAAATAAATGCTAGGAATGTAACATCCATTATAAACAACATAACTAATGCAAAGTGCAAGAGTTTCAGATTCTCATTTGTATGGATACCATCTCACACAGGTGTTGTCCAGCAACCCGTTCTCGCAAATTTAATAAGTCAATATTGACTTATTAGTTGCGTGCATAGGTGACATACTAAACATAATAGTTTCCCTTGAAAAGCTTCATAGAAAACACCGACCTTACCTAACCTACTTAGTATGTTAAGATAAGCATCTTATTGCTTCGTAATTACAATTATTACCTAACCTATACCTATAATAGGTTAAGTAACAATTGTAATTACGAAGCTATAAGATGCTTATTTTAACATAGTAAGTAGGTTAGGTAAGGTCGGTGTTTTCTATGAAACTTTTCAAGGGAAACTATTATGTTTAGTATGTCACCTATGCACGCAACTAATAAGTCAATATTGACTTATTAAATTTGCGAGAACGGATTGCATCCATACCGACACAGACAAGGCAGCTAAAACTGCATGTGATAAGCCTGAAATTGAGTTGGATATGGGCATTCCAATCTCTGCTGTAAAAGCCCCAATATTTCAGAAAATTGGGAAAGACAGAAGAGCAATCACAGACATACAAAGGCCAGAAAGCACGAGTATAAAGAGCTATGACATGTTTAGAACCGAAAATTATATGTACGTACAGCATAAAACATCCACTAGACAGTGTGACATTGTAATTGCCAGAATTATGCTGGGATATCGATAACTATGGCAGGCGGCTGCAAGTAATGACTCCCCCCAATGGTGAACATTCCAATTGTAAACTATGTCAACAAGAGCTGGGACATATTCTCCAACACTATATCTGTGATTGTCTTGTTATAAGTGACTTCAGACCAAAGGTTATGAGGTATTTTGAGCTCTGTAATTACTTCATACACTCAGGAATATTGGAAAATATTCTTGTGCTGTAGCCAGATTTTCCTAGTGGAGACTAATTGATCAGCCTTACATTTTTTGTTTTTATATTGAGGCAGGTATTTTCTCCCCCCTGATTCCATGTATGACTAACCTTCCTGTGAGACAAAACTAAGTTTGAATGTAGCAGTCGGAGGCCCATTATATTGAAAATAAACGGTAAAAATATAGAGTTAATATATATAAATATTTAGGCATATATGTTGGATATACCCATGAGAGTTTGGAAGCTGAGATGAACAGACTGTTGGGTCAATGTCGGAAGAGATTACAACCTCTGAAGGCCTTGGCATGCTGTGGAAAGGGAGTGGGAGTCTGATTGATTGATTGATTGATGAAGATTAAGCCACCCAAAAGGTGGCACGGGCATGAATAGCCCGTAAGTGGTGGCCCTTTTAAGCCATTACCAGTATCAAGAGCTGATATTATGTACCACGCCCTGCCCTGGTGACTCTCTATTACTCCCTTATCTATCCATATCTCAACTATGGTATTTGTGCTTGGGGTTCTACTACCCAAAATCACTTACGTCCTCTAATTACCCAACACAAAGCTGCTATTAGAACAATATCCAACTCTGGCCCCAGACATCACTCGGTACCCCTACTCAAATCTCTGAATATGTTAGATATTAAGTCACTGCACATTCTCTCATGTGTATTATACATATATAAAACGCTAAACTATAATGCCAATCCTGATCTCAAAAGCTTCATAGAAGGTTGTAACAGAACCCATGAGCACCACACCAGAAATAGATACAGTTTTGATATTCCTAGAGTACGACTTAATCAAACTAGAAATGCTCTGCAAATCAAGGGGCCCAGAATGTGGAATGACCTTCCCAACCATGTTAAAGACTGTACCTCTCTCAACCAGTTTAAGATAAAAACTAAACACTACCTAATAAATTCCCTGTAACCTACCTCACTCCTCTATTGTCAACCCATGTCTGTTATTTTCTTTTTTTTTAATCAACACTGTTTGTCAACCTATTGTATTTGTGCTGCTTATTCAGTCATGTTCCCCCCTTTTTTTTTATCTTTATTTGTATTTGTTCTCAACACTTTTTATTCTTTATGCTCAATTAGTATTAAGTTCTAGATATTAATGTTTTTCTTGCCCGAAACGCATTGCGTAATAGTGGCTTTAGGCATTGTATGTACTAGCTTTATCTATTTATCAATCCATTAATGTAACATCACTTGTATGTATATACCTTACCTGAATAAACATCTGAATCTGAATCTGAATCTGATACTGGAGATCTGTGGCGGTGCGAATGCACCCTGCATGACGGGAGATGTCTCCCTTATGAATGTGTTAAGATGAAGATGAAGCAACCCAAAAGGTGGCACGGGCATAAATAGCCCGTAAGTGGTGGCCATTTTAAGCCATTACCAGTATCAGGAGCTGATACTGGAGATCTGTGGAGGTGCGAATGCACCCTGCATGACGGGAGATGTCTCCCTTGTGAATGTGTTAAGATGAAGATGAAGCCACCCAAAAGGTGGCACAGGCATGAATAGCTCGTAAGTGGTGGCCCTTTTGAGCCATCACCAGTATCAATAGATGATACTGGAGATCTGTGGAGGTGCGACTGCACCCTGCGTGACGGGAGATGTCTCCCGGACCAAATGGTGACCAGATGGAGGGAGTGGGAGTCCCTGTGCTACGAATGATATACTTGAGTACTGTAAGATCTCTTATTGATTATGCTGCACCTGTCATTTCTTGTTTTGGTAAAGGTAGAATGGGCAAGTTGGAGAAGGTACAAAATGAAGCCTTGAGAATTATCTTAGGATGCCCAAGAAATGCTATGATTGAGATAATGAGGATGGAGTTGAATCTGCAGAGTATTGGGGATAGAATTGTAGAGATAAATGTAGCCTCTGCCATTAGATTAATGAGAGGTGGGGGAGCTGGGCCTCTACCCTTCAGACCGAACTATTTGCCTTGATCCTTGCACTGAAATGTGTACAAGTCTCAAAACTTGATACATTAATTGTAAGTGACTCCTTATCATCCTTAAATGCTCTCAACTCTTTAAGACATAACTGTAACATGCTCGTGTCCGAAGCTAGACACAAATACAACAAAATTATTAAGGATGGTAACAGAGTCCATTTCATGTGGTCTCCATCTCATGTTGGCCTCCGAATGCATGATAGAGCTTATTAAAAAAAAAACTTAGAATTTCGCAAATAAAGAGGAAATGCAAAATATTATCTTATTATATCATTACTAATAAATGTAGGACACGAATAAACTAATGTTACTAGGAAATATGCTCATTTTATAGCGAAATATTTCTAAAAGTCTGTATTTAGCGTTTCCCGGTTATACTTATCATCCCTGAAATAATGAATAAAATTCTTTTCCCAGCTATAACTAAAGCAGTTAACCTTTGGTCAAATATTAACAAACACGTTAATAAATTCTATAACACTTTCTATGCCTTACAGTTTGCTTGCTTGGTGTAACCTTTAAAAGCCTATTAAACTTTTTTCAACTCATTAGCTATACAGTGATGTGGAATATAATAATTTTCCTGGGAAAAATAAATAGTTTGGGCAGGTGGCGCGGGAGTCGATGTAAACAAGAAGTGATATTGTGTAGTGCTGTGGCCGAGGTGTGAGTTATGGTGGTGTTATTAACATGCACGAGTTATGGCGGTGTTATTAACACGCACGAGTTATGGCGGTGTTATTAACACGCACGAGTTATGGCGGTGTTATTAACACGCACGAGATATGGCGGTGTTATTAACACGCACGAGTTATGGCGGTGTTATTAACACGCACGAGTTATGGCGGTGTTATTAACACGCACGAGTTATGGCGGTGTTATTAACACGCACGAGTTATGGCGGTGTTATTAACACGCACGAGTTATGGCGGTGTTATTAACACGCACGAGTTATGGCGGTGTTATTAACACGCACGAGTTATGGCGGTGTTATTAACACGCACGAGTTATGGCGGTGTTATTAACACGCACGAGTTATGGCGGTGTTATTAACATGCACGAGTTATGGTGGTGTTATTAACATGCATGAGTTATGGTGGTGTTATTAACATGCATGAGTTATGGCGGTGTTATTACCATGCACGAGTTATGGCGGTGTTATTAACATGCACAAGTTATGGCGGTGTTATTAACATGCATGACTTATGGCGGTGTTATTAACATGCACGAGTTATGGCGGTGTTATTAACATGCATGACTTATGGCGGTGTTATTAACATGCACGAGTTATGGCGGTGTTATTAACATGCACGAGTTATGGCGGTGTTATTAACATGCATGACTTATGGCGGTGTTATTACCATGCATGAGTTATGGCGGTGTTATTACCATGCATGAGTAGTACTTGTACTAAGACTGTACTGTGTTCTTTGTGGTTGTTTTTACCTGCTGCTTTGTGTTGTAAGATAAGAACGAAGCCAGCTAAGTTAACCACCGACGGACTGAGTGCACCTTACTGCGTTATCTCTATTTATTTATTCATATGTAAAAGAGTTATTACATTCTTGTACAACCACTGTCACGTGTAGTGTTTCGGGCAAATCCTTAATCCTAATATTCCCTGGAATATGACCTGCCAAATCGTTTAACAACCAGGTACCCATTGTAATGTAAACAGAGGCTACAGTTAAGGATTGACACTAAGTCAATCCTCCCCGGCCAGGATATGAACCCAGGGCAAAGCCCTCGCAAAACGCCAGGCGAGTGTCTTACCACTACGCCACGAGTACTGCATCCCCTAAAACTTTCTTCCAAGGACTCCTGATTCAAGCTCGATCCTGGCTAGGCATCTGGATTTGGTCGCCGAGTTTTGTGCTTTGGATATCTGTGCTGCCGGCAGGCATCCGTCTTCACCAGCCCTCAGTGATATGCTGCCTCCCTCGCACTGCTGGAGTACGTGAGCATGTTGAGGGGCGAGGGTGAGCGTCAGATGATGTTGGGGTCTTGCTTCTGCTCTGCTGCAGATCACAGCAAGTTGAGTGGTTTATTTATTATGCACCCCATACCAATCCTGTGGGCAGTAGTGGAAAAGGTTCCACACATAATGGGCTCAGGGACTGAACCCCCAAAATTCATTTAGCTAAACATTATAATCTTGTTAAATTATTCAATTAATTTGGGCTCTAGGAGACTCAAACTGTGGATCCCATGTGTGTGAGACTGAAGCTCTATCAACCGAACTATTGAGTAATCTCAATAAGGAAAGTTTCCAGTTTGGCAGCAGGATGCAGCCAAACTGAAATTTACAACTTTTCCTGACCACTACTGAAGCTCAGAGGAATTAGTGATCTGTGCCCATGTCATGTAAATTGGAATGTTTATTTCCACGGAAGTGCGGATGACAATTTATACGACGTGGGAGTGGATCAATAATTCCTCTGAACTTTAGTAGTAGTCAGAGAAAGTCGAAAATTCCTGTTTGGCAGCAGGATGATGCTTCTGGAAACTTTCCTTATTAAGACTACTCAATAGCTCGATCGATAGAGCTTCGCCCTCACACACGTGGGGTCTGCGATTCGAGTCTCCTAGATCCCAGGTGAATAGAATGTTTATTTCCATGGAAGTGTGATGACAATTTCTTGATAAGTTAGTGACACAGTTTAATGTATATACAGTATGTATTATATCACCAATGGGTTTGAGGATGACCACAAGTACTGTCTTTAAGTTAATTAACCCACATATTATAATAATAATAATAATAATAATAATAATAATAATAATAATAATGAGAAAATCCACTAGGGCTATGAAGTGGCACAAACCTGCAACCCGAACATTGCCAGCTGCATCCTCTACCACTAGACAACTGCAGCCTTGTAAAAGCCATACAAACTGATTTCTACTGAAATGAAAAATCTTGGAGTGGCTTCAGTAGGGGCCTCCAGGCTTCCTTTGATTTCAGTAGAGATCTGGTTGTATGACTTTAACAAGTCGGCGGTGGTACAGTGGTAGAGTATGCTACTGGCAATGCCTGGGTCGCAAATTCGTGCCACCTCACAGCCATAGTGGATTTTCCTCAATGATATATATCAGGTTAGTGTGATTTCTGTTAATAATAATAATAATAATAATAATAATAATAATACACAGAAATCACAATAAGGTGATATATCAAATGAATAAATCCACATGGGCCTTAACGAGGGTTCGAACCTATGTGCTAGATGTTCCCAGACGCGCTCTAGTCAACTGTACCACGACATGGTAAAAAGAATTGCAACTTGGAGTGCTATTTCTGGAGGCCAACATGTGATGGAATCCACATGAAATGGACTGTTACCATCATTATTTATTTTGTTGTATTTGTGTCTAGCTTCAGACATGAGCATGTTCAAAAACATTCTTAAAGAGTTAAGAGCAATTAAGGATGAATAAGAATCACTTACAATTAATATGTCAAGTTTGGAGACTTTTACACATTTGAATGCAAAAAAGTATGGCAAATTGTTTGGTCTGAAGGTAAATGTTGCAGCATTATTGAAAATTTGGGTTGAGTATTTGCAGCTGGGCAAAAAGGGGCCTTAATAATCTACTGTTAGGCTATGAGTATTTGTTGCCATATTTAGTATGTATTTAGGTGTATTTAAGCTATGAGTATTTAATATATTGGTGAAAATAGATAGTCTTCCAGCTGGTCCTCTGTAATTACCTAAGTGTAGTTACAGGATGAGAGCTACGCTCGTGGTGTCCCATCTTCCCAGCACTCTGTCATATAACACTTTGAATCTACTGATGGTCTTGGCCTCCACCACCTTCTCACCTAACTTGTTCCAACCGTCTACCACTCTGCTTGCGAAAGTGAATTTTCTTATATTTCTTTGGCATCTGTGTTTAGCTAGTTTAAATCTATGACCTCTTGTTCTTAAAGTTCCAGATCTAGGAAATCTTCCCTATCGATTTTTATCAATTCCTGTTACTATTTTGTATGTAGTGATCATATCACCTCTTTTTCTTCTGTCTTTTAGTTTTGGCATATTTAATGCCTCTTACCTCTCCTCGTAGCTCTTGCCCTTCAGTTCTGGGAGCCACTTAGTAGCATGTCTTTGCATCTTTTCCAGTTTGTTGATGTGCTTCTTAAGATATGGGCACCACACAACCGCTGCATATTCTAGCTTTGGTCTAACAAAAGTCGTGAACAATTTCTTTAGTATATTGCCATCCATGTATTTAAAAGCAATTCTGAAGTTAGAAAGCGTGGCATAGGCTCCTCGCACAATATTCTTTATGTGGTCCTCAGGTGATAGTTTTCTATCTAGAACCACTCCTAGATCTCTTTCTTTATCAGAATTCTTTGAAGATTTCTCACATGATATATAGGTTGCGTGGGGTCTATGTTCTCCTATTCCACATTCCAAAACATGGCATTTATTAACATTAAATTCCATTGCTGTGTGGGGTCTTGGGGCTTGGACTTTGCCTTTCTTGGTGTAACCAGGAATAGCAAAGCCTCTGTTAAACAGTGTGTTTACATGCCACATGGAAATATTGTTTTTCTGTCTACAGGCAGCCTTATATAAAAACAATAACAACCTTCTTTAAACACCACAACAGACATCATAAATGGAAGTGTAATACACAGATTCAGACTTTGGTGAAGTTCAACTACTATAGATTATTTCTATTGATTATTTCTATGACATTAGGCTACTGTACTTAGATTTGAATGAATTGTATAGTTCTAGTTTTGAGAATGAATAAAATACTGAACAAAGCTTGATCTTTGTTATGATGTGACACACTTGTTCATCATTTGAACCCCTGTTACAGCTCATTTTGCAAATGTGACACAGTGAACATAATCCCAAAAGTGTGTGTTGGAGCACTGCCAACTCATACATTAGTGTTAGGATAAAGCTCAGTTTCTAATTGATAAATGTGTATACAGTATATCTGTAGTTTAGGCTGTGTTAGCTTGGGTTAGGTTCAATTTGGTTTGGTTGGTGTGGTTTAAGGGGCCCAGTGGCGGTGCACCGAAATTTCCTCATGCACACTCATTTTTTATTTTTTTTTTAGTAATATCTTCATGGTAAATGATCCAACTTTTCCTAATGGATCAACATCATACCATGAACAGAAAAAAGTTAAAAAAAAAAAAAAATAAAACAATAAATAAAAAATTCACAATTTTAAATTAACTTTAAAAATATTAAAATGTCACCAATTATTATTTTATTCATTATGGTCTCAGAATGGTATATAACGTTCATGTTCCTCACCTCAAAATATTGTTTTAGATTATAGTTTACTGTAAAACATTTTTTCAATGTGGCCATCCAAATACTGTATATGCAAAAGTTAGATGAAAAAAAATTATAACTCCAAACTTTATGGCTTTATGACTAAACGAAGGTGAGGACACTTTAGAACTAAGAAATTTGCACATAATATGTAAAAATGGTGAGAATCGGTCAGAAACTGAATTTTTTAAGGTGTCTTAATGTTGAAAATTCTGTTCATAAAAAAAAATGCAGTTAATGTTGTTGACAATGATAGTACAGTACGTATGTACTTTGAATTTATGACATATCTTGTAAATTTTAATTAAGATTGCTTGACATTCGTACTCGAATATGTGAAAATTGTAGGTCAATACGTGTTGAAATGAAGTAAAAAAAAACTAACCCCCAAAAAACAAAATACTGTATAGGGGATAGGTTAGGGATAACAAACTTATATATTGCAGTAACTTTATTGCCCATATATAAGTGATAAGGCCGTCATCTGGTCCTCATTCATCAATACAACCTAAAGAGACAAAGAGAATAGAGTTTGAAATCTGTAAATAAATTGGCCCCCCAAAAAATAAAAGTCACAATTTCTGCCACCTATGGCTGATTAACATGTTGACCAATTTTGTTCCAGCTTCACATGCTTAGTGCCCAATATGCATTCTCCAAGATGTAGAAGTCACAACAAAATCCGCATACAAATAAAGGAGAGAAAAAAAAAGAGAGAGAAAAAAGTGATGGTAATACAGTATATAGTAAAATACAGCGTAATAGCATACTAACTCATTATTATGTGTGGAAATCTGGCCCTCCTGGTGGCACCAGCTGCATATCCATTTTGCGGACCCTCCTTACTACTACTATTCTTCTTTGTGCGTCAGACAGGTGCTTGCATCTCCTTATCCCAGATTGCCAGTTAATAGGTGTGCAGGTGAAGTCACAATAACGTGGCTGAAAAATGTTGACCAAACCACACACTAGAAATTGAAGAGACGACGACGTTTTGGTCCATCCTGGACCATTATCAAGTTGATTGTGATGAGACGAAGGAAGCAAGGGCCATAAATAGGCAAGAAAGATGTGAGGAGAGGGAAACTTTAGAGGAAGATAAGAGCAAGGCAAACGGTATGGAAGTCCAGTTTACAGGCTATTCATGCCCGTGCCACCTCCTGGTTGGCTTAATCTTAATCAATCAATCAATCCAGTTTCCTTTATGGGCTATTCATGCCCGTGCCACCTCTTGAGTGGTTTAATCTTCATCAATCAATTAATCAGTACAGAAGGTAGGGGTGTAATAATAGGAATAAGAAAGGGATCGTAAGCGAAAGCAAGAGAAAGAAAAAGAAAGATAAAAGGAAGGGTAGGCTTATGTTAGGTCACGTTTGTTAGAAAGTTTAGAACATTTGAATATATACTGTGAAAGGGAAGAGTCAACAGCAACAAAGCCAGGACTCGGGTTAATGTTGGGAAGGTTGTGTATCACAGCCGATTCAACAAGACGGTGTCTGTGTAGAGTACAGGCAAGAAAGATTATTTTGGAGGAAGACCAATCAATAGGGATTTGAATCCCTAACATGACAGAAGAGAGCATTGTTAGTGTCTGCAGACTTAACACTTCTTTTGTGTTCCTTAAGTCTGTCATTAAGTGTACGGCCAGTTCCTCCACAGTATTGGAGAGGACAAGACAAACAGGAAATAGAGTAGAAACCAGCAGCATTAGAAGCAGGAGAAGCAGTGTGAACTAGATTGCTACGAAGGGTTTTAGTTTGTCGAAAGGCGAGCTTTATGTCAAGAGGACGATAGGTATTAGTAAAAGTTTCGAGTTCAGATATGAAGGGAAGGCAGAGCACAGTGCTCCTAGTGTTGGAAGCAGGTTTAGGATAAAAGAAATTTCGTTTAGCTTGAGAATAGACACAGTTGATAAAACTGTAAAGGGTAACCAAGCCGAGAGAATGAGAATGATAAGGAAATTTCAGAATCCAGAAACTAAGGGTCGCTGATGTTCCCCTGGCCCGCGCTGTGGCATTGACCTCATTAGCTCCTTTGACAAGTTTGTCAATTCTAACTCTAGTACTCTTTCGGACCTCTGATGCTTATACAGTGATCTCTGATTGTGCCTATGGCACCCCTGCTCTTCTCTGGTTCTATTTTACATTTTCTTCCATATCGTTCACTGCAGTATGTTGTTATTTTACTGTATAGATTTGGGACCTGGCCCTCCAATATTTTCCATGTGTATATTATTTGAAATCTCTTTTGTCTCCTTTATAGTGAGTACATTTAGAGAGCTTTGAGATGATCCCAATAATTTAGGTGCTTTATCGCATCTATGTATGCCGTATATGTTCTCTGTACTCTCTATTTCAGCAATCTCTCCTGCTCTGAAGGGGGAAGTGAATACTGAGCGGTTCTCAAGATGGGACAGCACAAGTGATTTGAAGAGTACTGTACAACCATTGTGATGGGATCTCTGGATTTGAAAGTTCTCGTAATCCATCCTATCATTTTTCTGGCTGACACAATATTTGCTTGGTTATGCTCCATAAACATTAGGTCGTCAGACATCATCATTCCCAAATCCTTTACATGCTGCTTTCCTACTATGGGCAGATTTGATTGTGCTGCACCCTATATTATGTTTAGGGTTCTCATTTTTACCATACCTCAATACATACTTGGAATTTATCACTGTCAAACATGTTTTTTCTGCTGCACAGTCAAAAACTTTATTAATATCTGCTTGTAATTTTTCAATGTCTTTAGCAGAGGAAATTTTCATTCTGATTTTTGTCATCTGCAAAGGATGATACGAAGCTGTGACTTGTATTTTTGTCTATATCTGATATGAGAATAAGGAAAAGCAGTGGTGCAAGGACTGTATCCTGAGGTTCAGAGCTTTTAACTGCGCTTGGACTCAATTTTATTTGATTGACTTACTCTTTACTCTTTCTGTTCTGTTTGACAGGAAATTGAGTATCCACCGTCCTACTTTACCAGTTATTCCCATTGCTCTCATTTAAATGGCCCTGACCATTCCCAGAATGAGTGCCTGGCAGTTCCTGGACTAGATCTCAACGGTTCCCTGGCTGAGTGACTGATGGTTCCCTGGCCAAGTGCTCATAAGTTTCTTGCCTGAGTGCCGAATGGTTCCATGGTTGAGTGTCCAATAGTTTCGAGTGTCTGATGGTTCCTGGGCTGGATAAACATTTAAAGCAATGTAATGACCAACTGGCCTATAGTGTCATGTCAAAGGCCTGGCTACAGAGGCAGTGATCTCTGAACTACCACAAGGTTGTCATAAGATAGGTAGGGTAATGAGGTTTAATGTCCAGTGCTAAGTATCATTTCAGTATATCACATTACAGTAGTTGGTTAAACAAATATTTTGTTAAAAATGTCTTTGTGCTGTATGGAGTTACATTTTGCTTTCTATTACAGGAAAAAGCTTTGGCTTGGAAGACATACTGTTCTCTCACCTCTAATTTGAATCTCAAAACCTTGTGCTGTTGGAAAGTGTGACATCATGGTCTTTATGACCTGCAATGCAGGTGCTTGTAAATGTATTTTCCAAAGTATCTCTTGTCTTTGGAGTTAGTCTGAGGGGAAGAGTCATAGCTTCACAGTGGCAGACATTCACTACTTCAGCTTCACATCAGAGAAGAATCGCATCTTTAGCTTTAGAGTGTTGGCATCTGCAGCCTGTGTTGAGACTCCCTTTTCTTGGGATAAGGAAGCTACTGTCCTCGTGCTGTGACTCAACTAGGCGGCTACATGTTTCTGTATGCTGCTGGTACGACACTGAAAAGGCTCAGGTCAATGCCAAGATGGTTCGCGTTCTTAATGTGGCTGAAAAGAATGATGCTGCAAAGAACTTGGCTGAAATCATGTCCAGAGGAGGCTACAATAGAGTAAGTTATATGATTATTCATTATACAGTTCTTGTTGGTACTACTGTATTGTATTACCTCACACTTGGGTACTTGCCCTTGGATGTTTATCATTCTCATCTTGTGTTTAAAACTTTGTTCTGTGGAGAGCCCCTTCGGTTCCCCGGAGCTATACCGAGTTGATGTGTATATATTAGACCGTGACAACAGGCAGTCGATGAAATTCTAAGCCGGGAACCAGCACCAGAACCTGGCCCCCTCAGAGAGACATGAGGAGCAATGGCCTATAGACACCACCATGTAGTTGGAAGCATTCTATATCTGCCATCTACCAGGTCAGGCACCCAGAAAGGTAGGAATCCCAAAACAAACTACAGCTGGAGAAAAATTGCTAACCGAAAGCCAAATGAGCAAACAAAACTCTCCAATCAGAAAATAAGCAAACAAGCAAACAAGCATGACATCACCACAGCTGCTGCGCTGCTGTATGCGCAGCTACCCTTTCCCCGGGAGGGGGAATGGGGGGTCCTAAACCTCTCGCACTAGCAACCCAACCCTAGTTATAAGGCTGTTGTGTTTGGTAGCGGTCGATCGACTCCATTCCTGGCTCCAATCCTCGAGCAGTGGTGTCTTGTGATGTTGTGCTGCGTGTGGTGGTGTGTGAGTCAGGTGTAATTCCAGAAGTTTTGGGGCTGCATGCGCCTAGGGTTCCCTTCCCTGGGTGCCCTGTAAGTTCTGCCATTGCAGTTTGGGGTTACCTTCCACAAACTGTTCGGGGGCTATCTCCGCAGGAGTTCTTTTGCTGCTTGGTGATTGTCCGCCCTTGGGGTCAGCTGGGTTTTCTGGGGGGGGGGGGGAGCCCTGTCGACTCCATGGAGCTATCCAGGATGATATGCTAATGTCAGACTTTGGCATCAGTCATGTGTATGTAGTTCTGTGGGCCTACCGGGCACCACGACTCAGAATCTGGCCCCTTTACAGAGGCACGAGGAGCAATGGCCTATAGAAACCCCCGTGTGGTTGGAAGCATTCTATGTCTGCCATCGACCGGGTCAGGCACCCAGAAAGGTAGGCGTCCCAAAACAAACCCCTAGTCTGGTGAAAATTGCTACAGAAAGCAGGATAAGTGGATAAAACTCCCCAAACCGAAACGAGCAAACGAGTATGACGTCACAGGTCACCGCGCCGCCGTCTGTGCTGCTCCCCCCTCCCCGGGATGGGGAAGGGGGGAGCTTCAGACCTCCGCGCCAGTTATCCACCTCTCAGTTCTGAGGCTGATGCTATAGGCAACGGTGCTCTGGCACCGGTAGTTGTTTCAGCACTGTGCCTTGTGTGCTTGTGTGTGGTGACTGTCTTCTAGGTGGTGCGTGAGCTAGGAGTAATTCTCCATTGCTCGGGCTGCATGCGTCTAGGACTTCCTTCCCTAGGTGCCCAGTAGTACTGCCTTTGGGGCCACTTTCCACAAGTTCCTTGGGTTCTGCCTCTGCTAGGCCGTTTACTGCTGGGTTTTCGGCCGCCCTTAGTGTGCTAGGGTGTTCTGTCTCCCTTGTTCGCCTTAGAGTAGGGGGCAGTTTGCACTGGTAGGGGCACAGGGTACTGTGCAGCTTGTTTTTACCAATCATAGCAGCCGTTTGTGTTCCGCCTGGGTATGCTGTCCTCTTGCGGGGTTTTCTTTTTCTTTATGTTCGCTTGCCTCGTGGGGGGGGAGGGTAAACCTTGGTTCTTGCCCCCTGTGTATTGGGTACTCTTCCTTCTTCTGGTGGTTCCCCCCCCTGCTAGGTCCCCGTGAGTGTACACGTCCCGGGGGTTCAGTTCTTAGAAAGTTGTTTGGTAGACTTGGGCGCCGGTTAGCAGTACCCTGCCTGTGCCTCCCTGAGTGTGAGTTTCATCTCAGGACCCTGGGAATTCCCACAGGGGCGCGTGGGTTCAATGGATGTGACCTCGGAGTCCCCCTCTCGCTTTGTGCGAGTTTGAGGGTTGCTCTGTTCCCTTGTCTCAGGGTGACTCTCCCTGTTTTTGCCTCTGTCTGTTGCTGGTGGGGTTGGTGGCACCTTCGGCCCAGAGTCCTGCGAGTTTTGTTGCATGTTTGTGACTCTGTTACCCAGTCTTATGCTGACTATGCGGTTGCAGGCAGCACGGGCATTGCAAGTTGAGTTCAGGGGGTGGCAACACGCTAGGTTCTTTGCTCCCCGGAAGTCCTGAGGCTGCCCCATTTTAGTCGTTGTGACGGGGCTTGGGGGTGTTGCATGCTTTGGTTTTGTTTCCGTACGCGTCCCCTTGTCTTTCCCCTGTTGTGGTTTAGTCTGGTCTTCCCCTTCCTCCCTGCATCCAGATCCTCATCGTCTGTGGGTTCGGGGTCAGGGTGGGGCTCTGATGGTCTTGAGACTCGGGCGGTCTTGGGGAATTTCCCTTCCGGGGTAGCGACGGAGGCATTTGAGCCTGTTCCTCCAGCCGTGTTGTATGAGTCTGCCAGTGGGCTCCCTTCCTAAGTACTTTTCCAGCTGCCCCAGCTTTTTCCTGTGAGACTGGGACTTTGGGGGACGACTCTGCCCAGGGGCCTTCCGTGTGGGTTCCCGGGGCTGGGGAGGGGCTGACTTGGGAGGCCTCGGGTCCTGTTGGACCCCGCCGGGATTTTTCTACCCAATGAGCGGGGCTTGCGGTTACGGGGAGTGGGATTTTCCTTCCCCCCCCCCCCCCTCTACGCGCGAGTTGTTGGGTATTGGTCCCCTCCCCAGGTTCGGTTTCTTGTCCCTTGGGTTCGTCAATTCCGTCCTGTCGGTGAGTACTCTTTTTTGTTTACTCACCCTTCTTCTCTGGGATGGGACGTCTCTATCACGTCGGTGTCATGTTCCCCTCTTCTTGGGGTTCTCCATGGCTTTTGGTCTCAGGTGCGACTGTGCCTTTAAGCCTTCATGATTTGTGCTTGCTTCTGTGAATTCTCGAAGGTTCGGGAAGGTTTTCGCTTTTTTCCGTATTATTGGAACGTCTGTCGTCTTCCAGTGTGGCTTACCACCTGTCCTTTCTGGGGCTCGTTGGTCCTCTTCCATGCTTCTGGGTTTTTCGTCCTGTTTCATTCTTTTGTAATTGTATCTTCTCTACATGCTCTGTCTTGGCACTGCTTGTTTTCATTAAATACAGTGGTACCTCGGGTTACGAACGTCCCTGTTTACGAAATTTTCAGGTTACGAGCCCGATTTGCTCAGAAAATTTGAATCGGGATACGAACTTTGCATCGGGATACAAGTTTGTTGATATGCATACGGCCAACCTAGTGCGTGGTGGCATGGCGATCGCACCTCAGTTTAACAGTGCCTCGTGCCCAGTGACTATCCCACCTGAATTCTTCACAATAATTTACAGTTTTCTGTCGGATTTTTGGCCATTTGAGCATAAAAGTTGTTATTATATATTTTGCCATGGGTCCCAAGAAAGCCAGTGAATGGTAAGGTTCAAGGCAAGAAATCGCATGTGAGAATGACAATTGAGGAAAAACAAGAGATCATTCATAAGCATGAAAATGGAACTCAGTTGTTGAACTAGCTAGGCAGTACAACAAATCCATGTCAACGATATGCACTGTACTTGCCAAGAAAAAGGACATTATGAGTGCTAAAGTGGCAAAAGGCATATCAACAATCACAAAACAAAGACCACAAATACTTGAGGATGTGGAAAAGTTGTTATTAATTTGGATACACAACAAGGAGTTAGCGGGTGTTAGTGTTTCAGAGGCCATCATTTGTGAGAAAGCCAGGGCATTGCACGAAGACCTTGTAAAGAAACCCCCTAGAACAAGTGCAGATATGATAGACTTTAAGGCAAGCAGGGGGATGGTTTGACAAATTTAGAAAACGAAGTGGTATTCATAGTGTTGTGAGGCATGGGGAGGCTGCCAGCTCAGACAAACTAGCGGCTGAAAGATTTATTGAAGAATTTAAAGAGTTTGCAGAGGCAGAGGGATACCTACGGCAACAAGTGTTTAATTGTGATGAGACAGGACTGTTCTGGAAAAGATTGCCTAAGAGGACATACATTACCAAGGAGGAGACATCATTGCTCGGACACAAGCCTATGAAAGAAGAGGTTTACTCTTATGCTGTGTGGAAATGCGAGTGGCGATTTGAAAATAAACCCTTGCTTGTGTATCATTCTGAAAATCCAAGGGTTTTCAAAAAGTATGGTGTGCAGAAAAACCTAATGTGTGTGATGTGGAGGGCTAATAATAAGACATGGGTGACTAGAATTTTTTTTACGGAGTGGGTGAATGATGTGGTGTGCCCTGCCATACAAAAATATCTGAAGGAGAAAAGTTTGCCACTCAAGGCCCTGCTTCTCCTCAACAATGCTCCTGCTCATCCTCCAGGCTTGGAAGATGCATTGTTGAACAGATATAATTTTCTCACAATAAAGTTCCTTCCTCCTAACACCACTCCTCTATTTCAGCCTATGGATCAGAAAATCATAGCGAATTTTAAGAAACTTCATGAAAGGGCACATTTCCAGAAATGTTTTGAAGTGGGTGAAGCCACAAACCTCACCTTCAAAGAATTCTGGAAACACCATTTTAACATTTGTAGTGCTTTAAAACTCGTTGACAAAGCTTGGCAAGAAGTGACTCAAAGAACCCTGATCTCTGGCTGGAGAAAATTGTGGCCTGAATGTGTGACAGCAGAACAAATCCACAAGGGCCGTGACGAGGATTCGAACCTGCGTCCGAGAGCATCCCAGATGCTGCCTTAATCGACTGAGCTACGACATGGATAAGAATTGCAACCAGAAATTCTACTGAACACGCTACTTTTGATGCATCACACTATTGTCACAGCCCTTGTGGATCTGTTCATTTGATACATCACGCTATTGTGATTTCTGTGTGTTATGAAGTAAGGGCTAAGAGGTAGAACGGCCTATTGACATAGCTCGAGTGCATGGGGGAAATTGTGTAAAATCCTGGTTTGTGTCTCAGAGAGGCTGCAGGATCCAAGTAAATTCAGTAGAATTTCTGGTTGCAATTCTTATCCATGTCATAACTCAGTCGATTAAGGCAGCATCTGGGATGCTCTTGGACGCAGGTTCGAATCCTTGTCACGGCCCTTGTGGATTTGTTCATTTGATACATCACTCTATTGTGATTTCTGTGTGTGTGACAGAACTAAACTTTGAGGGGTTTGAGCCTGTAAATGAAGTGCCTATTGTTGAGGAAATTGTTACTCTGGGCCAGAAAATGGGCTGGGAATTGGATGGTGCTGATGTGGAGGAATTGGTGGAAGAACACAACAAAGAACTGACCACTGAAGAATTCCAGGCCCTTTAAAAGGAGCAGCAAGAAGAGGCTGCTGAGGATATTTCTTCAGATGAGGATGAGGCAGAAGAGAATATCCCTTCCACAACAATTAGGAAGTGGTGTCAGATGTGGGAGGAAATGCAAACTTTTATTGAAACGACTCACCCAGAGAAAGCTGTAGTAGGCTGTGCATTAATCTTTTCAATGACAATGTGATGTCTCACTACAGACAAATGTTGCGAAGAAGGGAAAAACAATCTTCAATGGATCATTTTGTTATGAGAAAATCAAGCAGTGAGCCACAACCAGGACCTAGTGGTATGCAGGCAAAAACGTGCCAGAGAGTGCACTCCAGAAAAATCTTCATTGCCTGATGTTATAATGAAAGGGGACTTCCCCTCCAAACAGCAACACCTCTCCTCCTCCCTCCTCCTAACCATCTTCCATACCCCAACAGTAGTCATCAGGAAGGGTAAGTAATAACTTGAACATACTTTTGTAGTGTAGATTTGGGTGAATTAGGTATAAAATTTACGTGGAAGAGAAGTTTTTTGGGAGTCAGGAACGGATTAATTAATTTCCCATTATTTCTTATGGGGAAATTAGCTTCGGTTTACGAATTTTCGGGTTAAGGACTGTCTCCAGGAATGGATTAAATTCTTAAACTGAGGTACCCCCTGTACTCCTATTTGGCGCCTTTCCGCCGAGCGGGTTGTGCTGTTTGGACTAAATATGTCCTGCGCATGCACCGTGGGAGTTTGTTTTGTTTTGGGCGGTGTACACAAGTGCTGGTGTTCCACGCCCATTTTCTCTCGGGTGCTTCGCCTTTCACTCCTCTCATCTCTCCAGTCTGTGCCCCGTAGATACTGGGGGTGTTCTGGATTGCCACTATGAGGAGGACACCTGGTTTTTCCTGCAAATGGCTGTGGGGCACCGCATTCGCCTCTACCCTCTTCTCCAGCATGTGCGGCTCTGGCATTATTCTTCTGGCGGTGCTTCTGGAATCTTCTCGGCTATGTTGTGTCATGACACATTCGTGGCTATGCTCTGCAGGTGAGTTTATGCGGTCTGGCGTCTCTTTCGGCATGGTGCTGGTTCGTGGTTTTTGGATACGAATATAAGAACAAAGGTGACTGCAGGAGGCCTATTGGCCCATACATGGCAGCTCCTATTTCTACCCATCCAGGCCCATTCATATACATGTTCACCCATGCTTGAGTCAATCAAGGGGCCCCACCTCCACCGTGTTACGAGGTACAATGGTGGAGGTAAATGTTATGAGGTCCATGTTCAACTGTATCAGGATGTTCCGAGGTAACATTTTGCTGCAGTTTTGATACTGAGGATGCGTGTTGGGGATTGGTTGTGGCGTTTTGTTTGGCCCTTGCGTGCTTCTTCCTGGGGCCTTCCTTGTTTGCCTATGTTCTTTGTTCTACGGTGGGTCATGGCCCCGTTTTTCGTGGTCTTGGTCACTCATTCCTTGCCTGTCTTGCAGTGCCTGGCTTAGCCCTTCCATATATGGAACATTGGCTTCCCGGTCCTCACCTAGTTGTGCTTGTGGGGATTGAGCTTTGGCTTTTTAGTCCCGCCTCTCAACTGTCACTCACCTGACATCTACATGGCCTCTATACTTACCTAGTTGTGCTTGCCAGGGTTGAGCTTTGGCTCTTTGGTCCCGCCTCTCAACTGTTAATCGACCGATGTACGGATTCCTGCACCTCTTGGGCTCTATCATATCTACACTTTAAGCTGTGTCTGGAGCCAGCCTCCACCACATCTCCTAATGCATTCCATTTGTTTCTTACTCTGACACTGACAACATTCTTTCTATCATCTCTAGGGCTCATTTGGGCACTCAGTTTCCGACTGTGTCCTCTAGTGCGTGTGCCCCTTGTGTTCAATAGTCTGTCTTTATCTACCCTATCAATTCCTCTGAGGATCTTGTATGTGATGATCATGTCCCTGTTACGGCCCTATTGGGTCGCAACTGGGTTCTTAATCTGATGTTATTAGAGTTTGGGTATCCGGCCCCAAGTTAGTAGTGGCTTTCAAGGGGTGTGTTCCGTAACGCAAGTTAAATAAAAGGGGAAGGGATACAAATTCACTGGTTTATGTATATATAATCACCACCACCATAAATAAATATATAAACTGTCACACGGGGGGTATAAATACACAATGTACAGAATCGTCTTCCTCTGAAGACGACGGGATGCTCCACGGTGCTCACGATGAGTAGCCCTGGTTCTCTTCTTCGTGGCCCACGATGAATCCTCTGATTCTTTCGGCGAATCTACCCCGGCCACAGGCCAGCCAAATCACAGTCCCACTGAGTGCACCGTCGTGGAGGCCTTCAACCACAAATCCAGCCTGTAGCTGGCAGGTTCAATCAGCTCCGCTGTGTAGGCCACTCCACGATCGATACTAGGGCTGCGAGCCCTAGGCAGGAGCCTCGTGTGATTCCACAGATCACTCTCCTCACCACAGTGGCTAGTCTCTTCCACCAGCCAGCCCCCAGATACGACGATTCCTGGTACTGCCACGTCACAGGCAGGCTAACACACTCAACAGTGTTCGTCCGGGGGTGGCTCACAGCTTCTGCAGCAAACACGTGGAGAGACTATGGCTGCCTTGGGTAGACTGCCCCACCGTCCAATCCAGCAGTCCCAGGTCGACTCTGTAATCAGACACGTCATCAGTACTAGGGACACTCTAGGGCACCTCACTTACAGGCTTAGACACAAACGTCCACCTATCCACTCCATAGATGGCGTTGCTGTCTAAGCGCCACCTCACCAGAGGTCAGCAGCGGCCATGTCACGAGCTGATTAAGGCGGGAATCCAGCCCCTGTGGCCGGTATATCCCGTCCTCACTAGATGGCGTCGTCCATTTGGAGGGGGTTTCGGGAGCTGACCCACAGATGGCGTTGTCGTCACCGCTCCGTGCCTGGACGCTAGACTCGGGTCCGTAACAGTCCCCTCTACCTTTTCTGTCTCCTAGTGACGTGAGGTTTAATTCCCATTGTCTCTCCTCATAGCTCATACCCCTCAGTTTGGGTACTAGTCTGGTGGCAAACTTTTGAACCTTTTTCTGTTTAGTCTTGTTGTGTTGGGACACGACCAACAACAACTCTGTGTGTTGTTGGTGTGACTTGTTGGGACATGACCAGCAGCTCTGTGTGTTGTTGGTGTGACTTGTTGGGACATGACCAGCAGCTCTGTGTGTTGTTGGTGTGACTTGTTGGGACATGACCAGCAGCTCTGTGTGTTGTTGGTGTGACTTGTTGGGACATGACCAGCAGCTCTGTGTGTTGTTGGTCATGTCCCTTTCCTTCCCGTTTGCTGACTGCCTTCCTCGTTCCTCATCTTCCTTCTACACTCTTTTTCCCTAGCCGCTGGTGTTGGGGCTGTTCTTCTGGTCTTTTTTTCCGTTTTTCTCATTTTATCTTACACATTGTTGTGTGTTTTGTATGTGCCTTTTGGCTCTCCCCCTGCTAGGTTGGGCTTTGTCCGTGTTCAGTTCCCTGCTTTTGCACCACCCCTATGTTTGGTTCTTGCCCGGCTTGCCAGGTTTGGGTTCCTGGTTTCCTGGCTTTCCCTGCCAGTTGGCATTTTCAGGGTCTCGCGGTGTCCCTCTTCTCGCGTCTTGCGTTGGAACCATAGAATCTCCGATCTCCTGGTGAGCTCGCTGGCGTTGGGAGATTTTCTGTACGGCAGACGTTCCATCTCCTTCCTTGCCGGCTTGGATTTCCAGCTCTGCTTGCTCGGTGATCGCACCCGAGATCTTCCTGCGGCTCTGCCTCTTCCTAGGCTCGGTCGGTCCATGGCAGGGACTGGTTCGGTTCTGCCTCAAGTCTCTCACCATCTGTTGGTGGTCAGATAGCTTCGTTGATGGTGTCCCACCTGTGTGCTTCTTCTTGGCAGTGGTGTGGGGGTTTTTGGCGGTCCTTTTTCTTTCTGTCCCTTCTTAGGTCTGCTGCGTTTTGTTGGCGTGGTCTTGTCCATCTCTTGTGGAGGTTCGGGGCCTGTCATCTTGCCACATACTGTCGCCTTGTCTTGTGCGGCACTGGCGAAGCTGTTCCGGGTTGCTTCGGTTTTGGAGTTGCCTCTGCATTGCTTCGCGAGCCGTCTCTGGTGTGGTTCATCTCCGGCCTGCTCTTGCGCCGCTTGAGCTGTCCTGTTTCTTGGATTGCGGACTTTCTTCTTTTCTCCTCGGTTTCTTGTTGACCCTTTGGTTCTGGATGGTTTTTCGAGGCTCTTTTCTTGTGGGCGTTGGTCTCTGAGGGTCGGGTCGGGGTGCTTCATGCCCTCCTCCGGCACCCGGGTTCAGCTCTTTTAGTTCTCCTGATAAGTTTATTCACTTGCAGCCGTCTCCTTCTTTTCTGGCGAAGACTGGCACGGTTGCTTTCTGGAGGGGTCCTTGAGTTGGTGATGCTTGGTTGGTCTGGCTGGGGGTGCATTGTATGTTGTGTTCGGTTGCGGCACTTCGCCGTGCTTGGTGTGCCATGGCTGCTGTGGCTGGGGTCTCGCTTTGGGTTGTTTCGGGTTCCCTTTTTCTTTGTTCCTGGGACCGGTTCTCTCGGGTCGTCCGCAAGGTGGTTTGGTTTTGCCAGCCTGCGGTCTGTCCCCATGCCCACGTTGTTCATAAGTTGGCTCTGCATTCCTTCGTTGTTGTTCCTGGGCCTTGTTGGGCCTGTGTGGCCTTGGGTTGGCAGTTGCAGTTTTGTCTTCGCTTCGCGTTGGGGTGTGTGCGACTTCCGCCTCCCGGATTAGGTCCCGGTTGTTTTCGTCTTTGGGTAAGTAGCTCTGGCAAGCCAACGGAGTTCCCCCCCAGAAAACCAGCGCTGAATGTAATGAAACTCCATTTTCTGGGTGAGTCCCGGAGGCTCCCCGGCAACCCTCCCTCCCTCCGGTCAGCGGTTTTCATGTGTTTTTGATGTCCAGCCTCAGAACTGAGAGGTGGATAACTGGCGCGGGGGGTCTGTAGCTCCCCCTTACCCTCCTGGGGAGGGGGGGGCTGCACAAACGGCAGCGCGGTGACGTGGGACGTCATACTGTACTCGTTTGCCCGTTTCTGTTTGGGGAGTTTTATCCACTTGTTCGGCTTTTTGTAGCAATTTTCACCAGAATAGGGGTTTGTTTTGGGACGCCTACCTTTCTGGGTACCTAACCCAGTCGATGGTAGACATAGAATGCTTCCAACCACATGGGGGTTTCTATAGGCCATTGCTCCTCGTGCCTCTGTGAGGGGGCCAGGTTCTGGCTCGTGGTCCCCGGTAGGCCCACAGAACTCCATACACATGACTGATGCCAAAGTCTGACATTTAGCATATCAGCCTGGATAGCTCTGGGGAGCCTCTGGGACTCGCCCAGAAAATGCCATCGTCGCTGGCAGGGGCGCAGGGTACTGTGCAGCTGTCTTATACGCATCGTAGCCGGTTCTGTTCCTCCATGAGATGTTATGCTTTTGCAGAGTGTTTATTTTCTTTTGCTTTGTTTTGCCTGGTGGGGGTCTGCCTGGTGTGGCTGTAGGACCATATATATTATTTTGGTGGCCCTCCACAAGGTTCCCATGATTGCACATGTAACTCATTCAGCTTTTAGTTTAATTGCTTGGTTGCTCTGGGATAACCAGTTAGCAGTACCTTGCCTGGGCTTCCCTTAGCAGTCAGCCGAAGGGCCCTGGAAACACCCATTGAGGCTGATTGGTCCGATGGAGGAGACCGAGTCCCACCTCGCTTCGTGCGAGTTTGAAGGTTGCTTACCCTTGTCTCAGGGTGACATTTACCATTTTTGCCTCCGTCATGCTGCCTGTTGGGTTGATGACAACTTTGACCCGAAGTTTTGCAAGCGGTGTTCCTTGCATGTACTCCAGTTCAACCAGTCCACTGTTACTGATATTCGAGTGCAGGTAGCTTCAGCGTTGCATGCGGTGGTTTGGGTTTGCTGCAATGTGCTTTGTTGGTTGCTTTTCCAAATGCCCTGCAATTGCCCCACAGTTGCCCCATTTGGGTTATAGGGACCTGAACATGGGGGGTGTTAGTGGCCTCGACTTTGGTTTCATCTGCGCCCCCTTGTCCTTGTCCTCGTCCTGCTACTGGCTCCCAAATGTCTGAGGATTTCAGAGTCTGGGCAGGGTTTTCTTGGTTGTGTGACTCAGGCGGCTTTGGGGACTGCCTCTTCCGGATTGGTGGCAGAGGCATTTGAGCCTGTTGCTCCTGCCTGGCTTTTGGGTCACGTCAGTGGGACCCTTTCATCCCTGCTTTTCTGGTGGACTCTGTCTTTTCTCTAGAGGCAGAGAGTTTGGAGGCCCCAGGTCCTGACGTGGAGGATCCCTGGGCTGGGGATGAGTTGACCTGGAGATTTTGGGCCGCATTTGACCCCACTTGGGTGTTGGTACCCTTCGGCGCGGAGCTTGTTATTACAGGGGGGAGGGAGGGGTTTTCCTATTCCCCCTCCCTGTACAAGTTTGTTATGGGTTCGACTCCGGGGCCTGGATTCGGTTCTGGGTTCCCTTGGGTTCCTCGGTTCTCTCCTTCCAGAGGTATTCGGCTTCCTGCGAGACCCGGATTACGCCTTGATAACGAATCCTTCTTTTGAGTTTGGCTCCCCTTTTTCCTTATTGGGTGCATTACACAGTACTGGAGTCTTCCTGGCTGGCAGACTGCCCTTTCTTTTCGTTGGGGGCGTGGCTTGCATTTTGTTGTACCCGCACGCTTGAATGGTGGGAGTTGACTAGTGTCAACTCAACTAGTAGAGTGGTTACTCAGGATTACTTGGGGGGTGAATTTGAGCACCTCAATGTGTGCTTGTTTGCCCCTGTGCTTCCTCGTGATATCGACCAGGTGCAGCTTCATGTGCAGGTTTTCTCCCTTTCGGCATCCCTGGTGGCTGAGGATTTGTGCACCCGTAGGCATTTGGCACTGGTTTTTCCTGCTGGAGCTGTCTTCGGACTGGCTCAAGGAGCATGTGGAGGAACTGGGTTCCGGGTCGATGTCTGGTGCGCTTGCCTCGGCAGATCAGGCATTGACTGCCTCGTTGAAGCTGTATGCGCTGATTCTAAAGAAAGCAGTGTCTCTGTTCTTTGCTTCTCACATTCTTTTTCTCGATGCAGTTCTTGGCTCTTTGAGGCTGGTCGCTTCGAGTGACTTGCCTGCTGAGTTCTCGGGTTTTGTCTCTCCTGGCGGTTCACATTCAGGGGGTTTCCAACGTCCTGGCGACAGCCAGTCCCGGTTTATTCCCCATTCCACGGAATGGACAGTTGACGCCGACTCAATCTATTGGCTCTGTCGGACGTACAGGGGCCCGGAGGTGGACCTCTTCACATCGGTGTGATCAAGGCATCTCCTGGTATATGTGGCGCCCTTCCCTGACTGCGAGGCAATCGGGGTCTATGCCTTTCGACTGTACTGGTCGAGGCGGAGTTACTTACTTCCCACTAGTTCAGTTGTTGCTCCAAATCCTGGCTCACTTCGAGGCTTACTAGAGGAGGGGTAGCCCTGTTGGGCCCGTGGTGCTCAGTGTTTGAACCCAAGGGTCTTCCGGCAGCTCCTCCTCTTTCAGCAGATCGGTCCAGTCCGGTACGTGGGTGGTTCGATCTTCTCCTCCGGTCTTAGTGTCTGGTCTTTTTGACGCGAGTTTATCACCACTTTTATGGTGATCAGGTGGCTTCGTTGATGGTGTCCCACCTGCATGTTTTGTCTCAGCAGCAGTATGAAGTTTCCTGGCGGTCCTTTCGGCATTTTTTGTCTCTTTGTAGGTTGCCTTCGATTTCTGAGCGGGTTGTTATGTCCAATCTCTCTTGGTTGTTTCAGGACCGTCATCTTATGCCGAATACTGTCGTTTCGTATCATGCAGCGCTGGCAGAGCCACTTCAGCTTGCGTTCAGAGTGGATATCACTTCTGCTTTCATTTCGCAAGCTGTCTCGGGCATTGTTTCACCTCCGGCCTGCTCATGCACCACCTGAGCCATCCTGGTCGTTTGATCGGATGCTCTCTTTTCTCTCCCCTTCTTGGTTTGTGTTGGCCCTTTTGGTTCAGGACTCTTTTTCTAAGGCTCTCTTCTTGTTGGCATTGGCTTCTAGGGGTTGGGTCAGGAAGCTTCATACTCTCCTCTGGCGCAGGGGGTTTCTGCTCTTTCGGTCCTGGTGGTCATTTTCTTTGCAACCGTCTTTTCTGGTGAAGAATGAGACTGCTGCTTTCTGGAGGGGTCCTTGAGTTGCTGATGCTTGGTTGGTTTGGCCATGGGTGCATCATGTTTTTTGTCCGGTTGCGGCTTTTTGCTGTTACTTGCTCGCCACGGATCCGTGGCGGGGGACGCGCTTTGGGTTAACCCAGTTTCCCTTCTTCCCTGTTCCAAGGCACGGGTTTCCCAGGTCATCCTCAGGATTATTCGGTCCAGCCAGCCTGTGGTCTATCCTTGTGCCCATGACGTTTGTAAGTTCGCGGCTTTGGCTGCTGTTTTTGGTAATATGTTATGGGCTGACATTCAGGCACGGGACTTTTGGAGGTCGAACAGGGTCCTGGCTGCATGGTACCTCATTAACATTCCTGGCCCTTCCCGGGTGTGTGTGTGTATCCTTGGTTCGCAGGTTGCAGCCAGTTGTCTCAACTTCGAGTTAAGGAGCGAGTGGCGGCCGCCTCCCTAGTAAGTCCCTCTTCCTTTATCATTGATTAGGTAGCTCCAGAGAGCCGAAGGGACTCTCCACTGATAACCAGCAATGAATGTAATGAAATGCCATTTTCTGGGCGAGACCCGGAGGGTCCCCGGCATCTATCTTTCCCTCCAGTCGGAGTTTTTTTTGCCTTTTTGATATTCAGCCTCTGAACTGAGGTTGGATAGCCGGCGCTGAGGTCTGGGGCCCCATTTTTCCCCCCCTCCCAGGGAGGGGGGGGAGTTGTGCAGACGTGGCAGCTGTGGAGACGTCATGCTTGTTTGCTTGTTTTCTGATTGGAGAGTTCTGTTTGCTCATTTGGCTTTTGGTTAACAATTTTTCACCAGCAGTAGTTTGTTTTGGGATTCCTATCTTTCTGGGTGCCTGACCTGGTATATGGCAGATATAGCCTGCTTCCAACTACATGGGGTGTCTATAGGTCATTGCTCCTCGTGCCTCTCTGAGGGGGCCAGGTTGTAGCGCTGGTCCCTGGTAGGTTTAGAACTCCATCGACTGACTGTTGCCATGGTCTAATATATACACATCAACCCGGTATAGCTCCAGGGAGCCTGCAGGTCTCGCCCAGAAAATGGCGTTTCATTACATTTAATGCTGGCTTTTTACCCAGAATTGCATTTATTTCTGTGATAACAATGAAAAACACACTTAGACTTTAAGCTCATTGAAGTGTTTATGCTCCATTTGTTGGTAAATCAACCCCTAATATACAGCAAGAAAATAATGAAGCATACAATGGGGTTGTGCCATTTTTCTTAACTCCTCAGGTACACACACACTTCCAACTGTGCCTGAGGTAGTGTATGTGCCTGAGGAGTCTGGTGATGTGGGGTTTGATCCCATCAGACAGGTTCAATGTATTCTCTTAGATATATTGTGTTCTTATGATTTCATTGTGCTTCATATATTTTATTAAGTGTAAATTATACTTCTACTTGTAACAGAGAGATGGCTATAGTGTGTACAACAAAATTTATGAATTTGACATGATGCTCAATGGGCAACAGTGCCGCATGGTGATGACGTCTGTGTCTGGTCACCTGCTCAACCACGAGTTTACTGGCAACTACCGCAAGTGGCTAGGGTGCAGCCCGCTCCATCTCTTTGACGCTCCAGTCCTGAAGGGCTGCTCCCAGGACAGTGAACCTATAAAGGTGCATATTGACTGACCATGAAAATACAAGTTGAGTGAATATTAAGGTTATATGATGGAACTGCACCCACATCCCTGAACTCCTCATACACATCCACAGCTGACTGCCTGATGAGTTCAGGGTTGTGAGTTTTATTCCATTATAAAACATCAATACAATATATATACAGTACTCATAGATTCATAATGTTCTTGTGATTTCATTGTACAAATTCTTTCTTTGGAAAACTAAATTGGGAAAGTGCAACCCCTAAACAGTGCAAAACATACATGTATGTAGGGAGTAACTGTCATGGAATGGTGCAAATCATATACAGTGGTACCTCGAATAACGAATTTAATTTGTTCCGGTGCCGTGCTGATCATGTGAAATGCTCGTCTTTCAAAACGAATTTCCCCATTTAACATATTGAAATAAAAATAATCTGTTCCACCGCCGAAAAACATCAACACGATATTTGATTTTTTAAATAATGGAGCATCCTACCTGACATACACTAAACTAACTGATATGACATTTGTCCATTTTTTAAATTTGTTCAATTTTTTTTATAATTTTTTTTATAGCAAAAGGTTCATTTGGTGTTCGTCAGGTAGGCTGCTCTATGTTTCTTAAAAAAAAAATGAACCAATTTGAAAAATGGTCAAATGTCATAAAGGTTCATTCAGTGTTTGTCTGGGTATGAAGCTCCATTATGACAATCTTTTTGTTTCAAATGTGTTCAGTTTGTTTTGTATTTTTCATTTATTTATAAATAATGGAGTAGTCTACCTGACAAACACTGAACAAACCTTTTTGACATTTGTTATTTTTCAATGTTTTTTTCTGGGGGGAGCCCCGTCGGCTCCCCGGAGCTTTACCGGCTGATATGCTAATGTCAGACTTTGGCATCAGTCATGTGTATGGAGTTCTAGGGCCTACCGGGGACCACGAGCCAGAACCTGGCCCCCTCAGAGAGGCAAGGGGAGCAATGGCCTATAGAAACCCCCGTGTGGTTGGAAGCGTTCTATGTCTGCCATCGACCGGGTCAAGCATCCAGAAAGGTAAGCATTCCAAAACAAACCCCTATTCTGGTGAAAATTGCTACCTAAGCCGAACTAGTGAATAGAACTCTTCAACAGAAAACACGGAAACTAGTATGACGTCATACGTCACCGCGCCGCTGTCTGCGCAGCTCCCCCCTCCCCGGGAGGGGGAAGGGGGAGCCCCAGACCCCCCACGCCGGCTATCCACCCATCAGTTCTTCGGCTGATGCTATAGGCAATGGTTATGTGCTCCGGCTCCAGTGGTTGTTTCAGCACTGTACCTAGAGTGTGGTGTCTGTTTTCTAGGTGGTGCGTGAGCCGGGTGTGATTCTTCAGTACTCGGGCTGCATGCGCCTAGGGTTCCCTTCCCTAGGTGCCCTGTAAGTACTGCCCTTGGGGCTTGGGGCCACCTTCCACAAGTTCCTTGGGTCCTGCCCCTGCTTGGCCGTTTACCGCTTGGTTTTCGGCCGCTCTTTGTGTGCTCGGGTGTTCTGTCTCCCTTGTTCGCCTTAGAGTAAGGGGCGGTGTTTGCACTGGTGGGGCGCGGGGTACTGTGCAGCTTGTCTTTACCAATCATAGCGGCCGGCTCTGTTCCGCTTGGGTACGCTGTCCTCTTGCGGGGTTTTCTTTTTCTTTTGTTTATATACCTGGTGGGGGGGTCTGCCTTCGTTCTTGCCCCTTGTGTCCCTTGTGTTCTGAGTATTTCTGGTGGTACCCCCTGCTAGGTCCCCGTGAGTGTACACGTCCCGGGGGTTCAGCTCTTAGAAAGTTGTTTGGTAGCTTGGGTGCCGGTTAGCAGTACCCTGCCTGGGATTACCTGAGCGCGAGTCCTCTTAAAGTAAACGCTCGGGACCCTGGGAAACCCCTGGGGGCGCGCGGGTCCGATGGATGTGACCCCAGAGCCCCCCCCTCGCTTCCAGCGAGTTTGAGGGTTGCTCTCACCTTTTGTCTCTGGGTGACTCTCTGTTTTGCCTCCGTCTGCTGCCTGTGGGGTCGGTGACACCTTCGACCCGGTGTCCTGCGAGTTTGGTTGCTCGTTGTGGCTCGGTTACCCAGTTGTGCTAACAAAGCGGGTGCGGGCAGCAGGGGCGTTGCACTTGAGCCTTGGTGGTGGCAACGTTCTCGTGGTTTTCCTCCCCGGGAGCCCCGGGGCTGCCCCGTTGTATTTCGTTTTGGGACTTGGGGGTGTTGGTTGCATCCACGCCCCCTTGTCTTTCCCCTGGTTCACCCTTCCTGCCTGCATCCGGTTCCTTACCGTCTGTAGGTTCAGGGCGGGGTGTTTCGTGGTGTTGAGACTCGGGCAGTCTCGGGGAATTCCCCTTCCGGGGTAGTGACGGGGGCATTTGGGCCTGTTCCTCCAGCCGTGTTGTATGAGTCTGCCAGTGGGCTCCCTTCCTTAGTGTTTTCACGGCTGCCCCGGTTTTCTGGTACGGCCGGGGCTTTGGGGGAACGGCTCGGCCCCGGGGCCTGTCGTGTAGGTTCCCGGGGCTGGGGAGGGGCTGCCTTGGGGGGGGCCTTGGCCCCGTTAGACCCCGTGGGGGGTTTTATCCCCCTCTAGGCGGGGCTTGTGGTTACGCGGAGTGGGGTCTTTCCTCCCCACTCGCCGTACGTGCTGTTGGACGTCGGCCCCTCCCCGGGCTCGGTTCCTTGGCCTTTGAGTCGGTTGGTTCCGTCCTGTGGGTGGATGTTTCCTCCCCCGCTTTTTGGGACGGTGTTTTTGTCATGTTTCCCCGTTCGTTGGGGTTCTGCGTGACTTTTGATCTCGGGTGCGCCTGCGCCTTCGTGTGCCTTCGGGACTAGTGTTGGCTTCTGTGTTCTCGAGGGTACGGGAAGGTTTTTCTCTACTTCCCGCATTATTGGAACGTCTGTCGGCTCCTAGTACTTGTCGCCCTGTTGGGCTACTTGTCGCCCTGTTGGGCTACTTGTCGCCCTGTTGGGCTACTTGTCGCCCTGTTGGGCTACTTGTCGCCCTGTTGGGCTACTTGTCGCCCTGTTGGGCTACTTGTCGCCCTGTTGGGCTACTTGTCGCCCTGTTGGGCTACTTGTCGCCCGGTTGGGCTACTTGTCGCCCGTTTGGGCTACTTGTCGCCCGTTTGGGCTACTTGTCGCCCGTTTGGGTTCCCTTTTTTTTTGGGCTCTTTGCTTCTTTGGCCGGTTTTATTGTTCCTGCTTCCTCTTTTGGCTCCTTTTTCTCGTGCAATAGTCCTGGCTGGCGCCTTCCCGCAGGGAGGGTGTGCGGTTCGGCCAGCGTGTTATGCGCATGCGCCGTGGAGTTTGTTTTGGTCTGGGCGATGGTTCAGTGCTGGGGTTTTGCGCCCTTTTTTGCTACAGTGCTTCGCCTCTCGTTCTTCTCCCTGGCTGCGGTATGTGCCCCTTTGCACCAGGGGTGTCCTGGTTCCCAGTTGTGGGGAGGACACCGCGGTTTTCTGTGTCATGGGTGTGGACCGCCTCCTTCGCCTCTCCCTGTTCTCCTGCGGGTCCGGCTCTGGCGTCTTCACCTGGCGGTGCTCCCAAGTTCTTCTGGGCACGGTTGAGTCGTGTCGAGTTCGAGCCACCATTCGCCAGGTGAGTTTCTGCGGTCTGGCGTCTTTTGGCCGGGCGCTGGATGCGGCGGTGTTCATATACCAGTTTTTATTTAGGTATAATTTTGTACGACTGAGACCGTTCGCACACCAGTGACTGTCCTTTTATCACCCCTTCCTGTCCCCCTCATGTGCATGTCCAACCCATGCTGGAGTCATTCAGGGGACCCTCCTTTTTTAATGTTGTGAGGTGTGGGGGTTGTAGGGTTGGTTCTGTACTCACCTGGTGAGGCTCCTGGCTGTGCTTGCAGGATTTGAGCTCTGGCTCTTGGGTCCCGCCTATCTGGTAGAACTTGCGGGATAGTACCAGTGGAGTGCAGTGGTGCTATTGGCACTTTTGGGGAACACTGTATTACCATCAGTGGTCTGTGCTTGTTACACAACCTACTTGCGAGCATAAGCCTTCTTGCTGGTGCATCCGTGGACTTCCAGGGCGCACTGGCCTGTTTTCGTATGGCAGTTCCGGCCCGTCCTGGTTGTGGGGGTATGTGGGCCGGTGGACTGCTCCTAGCAGCTGCCTGGTGGGCCATCCTCTGGCCGGTCTGGCCTGACCTTGGGCCGGGCTTGAGGTGTAAAAGAGCTCCCAGTACCTCATCCAGCAGGTATCGAGCGGGGTTTTCTCCGCCGTCGGTCGCCTGGTGCAGGTTTCTGGGCCTGCAGGGTTTTGTCGTGTCTCCGTTGGCCCTGTCTGGGGTCTGCCTGCTCCGTTCTCTGCCTTTGCAGAGGGGAGTTGCTATTTACATGTTGCATGTTGCAGTGGTGCCTGTTGCTGCTGCTGCTGCACGTGAGCATTGGTACCGTGTTTCACGGTGGCGTGTCCTTGTTCCTGTGTCCGGTTGTGGAGTGGCGCTTTGCTGCCGTTTTGTGCCTGGGGATTGCGTGGGGTTTTTTGTCCCTGCCTGATTGTCCACCCCTGGTTGTTCTCCTGGTTTTTTTTTTTTTTTTTTTTTGTGCTTCTGCTCTTTCTTCCTGCCTCTTCTGCAGCAGGAATGTTCTGCGTGTGTTCTTAGGCGTTGGTCAGCCTGTGTCCTGTGATGTGCTTCTTTGTCTCGGTCTGTTGCAGTTGTTCGTGCCCCTTGGTTCGGGTCCTGTTCTGGCGGCGACCCTTCCGCCTTCTTTGGTTTTCCTAGCTTGCCCTGCCGGTTGTTGTTGTTTTACTTTTTTTGGGGGGGTTCTTGCGATGTCTCGCGTCGGACCCGTCGTTTCTGAACTCCTGGCGGGCTTGCATGCTTCGGAGTTTTTCTGTTCGGCAGACGTTCCATCTCCTTGTGCCGCCTGGGTTTCGGTGGTCGCGCCCGAGATCTTCTCGCGGCTCCGCCTTTTTCCTGGGCTCGGGGGGGGCCTTGTCGGGGCTGCTTATGTTCTGCCTCGTGGTCTCGCCTCCGGTTGGTGGTCAGGTGGCTTCGTGGTAGGTGTTCCACCTGCGTGCTTTCTTGGCGGCAGTATGGGGTATTTTGGCGGTCCTTCCTTTTCCTGTCCCTTCTTCGGTGGGTCCTTCTTGTTGGCTTGGTTTACTCTCGGCTTGGTTTTCTAGTAGGGGTTGGGGGCCGTCGTCTTGCCACATACTGTCGCCTCTTTTCGTGCGGCGCAGGCGGAGCCGCTTCAGCTTGCTTTCGGTCTTGGTGTTGCTTCTGCACCGTTAGTCAGCTGTCTTGTGCGTCATTTCCCCTCCGGCCTGTTCGTGCGCCGCTTGCACCATCCTGGTCTCTGGTCAGCGTGCTCTGTCTTCTCCTCGGTTGGTAGTGCCCCTTCGGTTCCGGTGTGTTTTTTCGTCGGCTCTTTCCTTTGGGCCTTTGCCTCTGGGGGTCGGTTCGCTGTGTTTTCTTGCTCCTTCGGTTTTAGCGTTTTGGTTGTTTGATGGCAGCAGTCTCCATCTTTTCTGGCGCGGGGTGGGGCTGCTGCATTCTGGAGGGGTCCAGGGTTTGTTGGTGCTTCGTTGGTCGGGCCGGGGGTGTGTCGTTTTTGTGTTCAGTGGCGGCCCTCTGCTGTTGTTTGCGTGCCACGGCGTTTGGGTCCGGAGCGCGTTTTGCGTTGATCCGGTTCTGTTCTTCCCGGTTCGCGGGTGATGGTGTCCCGGGTGGTCAGCCGTGTTCTTGCGGCTAAGCTGCCTGTGTTCTTCCCTCATGCCTGTGGCGTTCGTGGCTTCGCTGCTCTCGCTGCCGTCTGGGCGACGTGGCCTTGCAGTCTTTCGGGCATGGATTTTTGGTGTTCGTGCAGGGGCCTTGCTGCTCGTTGTCTCGTGTTGTTCCCGGGATTTTCGGGGCTGTGGCGCCTTGGGTTGGCGTTTGCTGCCGGTTGTCTCGCCTCCTTGGGGGGTGCGTGGTGTCCGCCTCCCGGTTTTGTCCCTTTGACCTTCCTCTGTGGGTAGTTAGCTCCGGGGAGCCGACGGGGCTCCCCCCAGAAAACCAGCGTTGAATGTAATGAAACGCCATTTTCTGGGTGAGACCCGGAGGCTCCCCGGCAACCCTCCCTCCCTCCGGTCGGCGTTTTTCGCGTGTTTTGACATCCAGCCTCAGAACTGATGGGTGGATAGCCGGCGTGGGGGGTCTGGGGCTCCCCCTTCCCCCTCCCGGGGAGGGGGGAGCTGCGCAGACAGCGGCGCGGTGACGTATGACGTCATACTAGTTTCCGTGTTTTCTGTTGAAGAGTTCTATTCACTAGTTCGGCTTAGGTAGCAATTTTCACCAGAATAGGGGTTTGTTTTGGAATGCTTACCTTTCTGGATGCTTGACCCGGTCGATGGCAGACATAGAATGCTTCCAACCACACGGGGGTTTCTATAGGCCATTGCTCCCCTTGCCTCTCTGAGGGGGCCAGGTTCTGGCTCGTGGTCCCCGGTAGGCCCTAGAACTCCATACACATGACTGATGCCAAAGTCTGACATTAGCATATCAGCCGGTAAAGCTCCGGGGAGCCTCCGGGTCTCACCCAGAAAATGGCGTTTCATTACATTCAACGCTGGTTTTTTTTTTTTTTTTTTTTTTTGTGTGTGTGTGTGTGTGTGTGTGTGTGTAATTACCTAAGTGTAATTACCTAAGTGTAGTTACAGGATGAGAGCTACGCTCGTGGTGTCCCGTCTTCCCAGCACTCTTTGTCATATAACGCTTTGAAACTACTGACGGTCTTGGCCTCCACCACCTTCTCACTTAACTTGTTCCAACCGTCTACCACTCTATTTGCGAAGGTGAATTTTCTTATATTTCTTCGGCATCTGTGTTTAGCTAGTTTAAATCTATGGCCTCTTGTTCTTGAAGTTCCAGGTCTCAGGAAGTCTTCCCTGTCGATTTTATCAATTCCTGTTACTATTTTGTACGTAGTGATCATATCACCTCTTTTTCTTCTGTCTTCTAGTTTTGGCATATTTAATGCTTCTAACCTCTCCTCGTAGCTCTTGCCCTTCAGTTCTGGGAGCCACTTAGTAGCATGTCTTTGCACCTTTTCCAGTTTGTTGATGTGCTTCTTAAGATATGGGCACCACACAACAGCTGCATATTCTAGCTTTGGCCTAACAAAAGTCATGAACAATTTCTTTAGTATATCGCCATCCATGTATTTAAATGCAATTCTGAAGTTAGAAAGCATTGCATAGGCTCCTTGCACAATATTCTTAATGTGGTCCTCAGGTGATAGTTTTCTATCTAGAACCACTCCTAGATCTCTTTCTTTATCAGAATTCTTTAAAGATTTCTCACATAATATATAGGTTGTGTGGGGTCTATGTTCTCCTATTCCACATTCCATAACATGACATTTATTAACATTAAATTCCATTTGCCAAGTGGTGCTCCATATACTTATTTTGTCCAGGTCTTCTTGAAGGGCATGACAATCATCTAAATTTCTTATCCTTCCTATTATCTTAGCATCATCAGCAAACATGTTCATATAATTCTGTATACCAACTGGTAGATCATTTATGTACACAATAAACATCACTGGTGCAAGAACTGAACCCTGTGGTACTCCACTTGTGACATTTCTCCATTCCGATACATTGCCTCTGATTACTGCCCTCATTTTTCTATCAGTCAGAAAATTTTTCATCCATGATAGAAGCTTACCTGTCACCCCTCCAATATTTTCCAGTTTCCAGAACAACCTCTTATGTGGAACTCTGTCGAAAGCCTTTTTTAGGTCCAGATAGATGCAGTCAACCCAGCCATCTCTTTCCTGTAATATCTCTGTGGCCCGATCATAGAAACTGAGTAAATTCGATACACAGGATCTTCCTGATCGAAAACCATACTGTCTGTCTGATATTATATCATTTCTCTCCAGGTGTTCTACCCATTTAGTTTTGATTAGCTTTTCCAATACTTTCACTATTACACTTGTCAATGATACAGGTCTATAATTGAGGGGGTCTTCCCTGCTGCCACTTTTGTAGATTGGAACTATGTTAGCCTGTTTCCACACGTCTGCTACGATTCCTGTACACAGGGATGCCTGAAAGATCAGGTGAAGTGGAATGCTGAGCTCAGATGCACATTCTCTCAGAACCCATGGTGAAACGCCATCTGGGCCAGCTGCTTTGTTCCTCCCAAGCTCCTTTAGCATATTTTCCACTTCATCTCTAGACACCTCTATCCGCTCTATGTTGTTCTCTGGAATTCTTATTGTGTCTGGTTCTCTGAAGATTTCATTTTGTACAAACACACTTTGGAACTTTTCATTTAATGTTTCACACATTTCCTTTTCATTTTCCGTGAATCTGTTTCCCATTTCCAACCTCTGGATATTATCCTTTACCTGCAATTTGTTGTTTATGAATTTGTAGAATAGGCCCGGTTCTGTTTTACATTTATCTGCTATCCCTTTTTCAAAATTTCTTTCTGCCTCTCTCCTTACTGCTGTATAATTGTTTCTCGCATCTTTGTATCGCTGGTATGTTTGGGGGTTTGGCCTCTTCCTATACTGATTCCATTTTTGTGTCTTTTGGTCTCTTGCCCTCTCACAATTTCTGTCGAACCAATCCTGTTTTCTGGTCCTGCATCTCTGTTTTGGTATGAATGTTTGTGTGCCTTCCTCGTATAGTTTTAAAAATTTGGCATACATTTCATTTACTTCCCTGCCTAGCAACAATTCTGTCCAATTACACTCATTAAAAAAATTTTGAAGTTCCCCATAGTTGCCTCTCTTTAAATCGAGTTTATCAACTGTTTCAATGTCCCCATTTTCTTCTAGATGATATCTTAAAGCATATTTAATGTCTAACAGGACGTGATCACTCTTTTCCAAGGGAGGAAGGTACTGGATGTCAAAAATCTCTTCTTCTTTCCTGGTGAATACTAGATCCAGTACTGACGGTATATCTCCTTCCCTCATTCTTGTGGCTTGCTTTATGTGTTGATACAAGAATGTCTCCAGAATGAGGTTCACAAATCTGCATGTCCAAAAGTCCTCCGTTCTTGCTTCATAGGCCTCCCAGTCTATTGCTCTAAAGTTGAAGTCCCCCAGTATCAACAGTCGTGATTTATCTTTATCTGCTTGTACAATAATATCTCTCATGACCATTATGAGGCCCTCTCGTTTGTCATCCAGTTCTTCCTTTGTCCACGTGTTGCTTGCTGGTGGGCTGTAGGTATTTACAATTATCAGGTTATCATCCTGATTCCAGACCTGCAATGCCATTATGTCAATATCTCGAGGGTTTTCAAATATTAACTCTTTTACCTTCAGGTGTTTTTTCACCAGTACAGCCACTCCTCCTCCCTTCCTAGTTTTCCTGTCACGTCTCCACACACACGTGTGTGTGTGTGTGTGTGTGTGTGTGTGTGTGTGTGTGTGTGTGTGTGTAATTACCTAAGTGTAGTTACAGGATGAGAGCTACGCTCGTGGTGTCCAGTCTTCCCAGCACTCTTTGTCATATAACGCTTTGAAACTACTGACGGTCTTGGCCTCCACCACCTTCTCCCCTAACTTGTTCCAACCGTCTACCACTCTGTTTGCGAAAGTGAATTTTCTTATATTTCTTCGGCATCTGTGTTTAGCTAGTTTATATCTATGACCTCTTGTTCTTAACGTTCCAGGTCTCAAGAAATCTTCCCTATCGATTTTATCAATTCCTGTTACTATTTTGTATGTAGTGATCATATCACCTCTTTTTCTTTTGTCTTCTAGTTTTGGCATATTTAATGCCTCTAACCTCTCCTCGTAGCTCTTGCCCTTCAGTTCTGGGAGCCACTTAGTAGCATGTCTTTGCACCTTTTCCAATTTGTTGATGTGCTTCTTAAGATATGGGCACCGACAACTGCTGCATATTCTAGCTTTGGCCTAACAAAAGTCGTGAACAATTTCTTTAGTATATCGCCATCCATGTATTTAAAAGCAATTCTGAAGTTAGAAAGCGTGGCATAGGCTCCTTGCACAATATTCTTTATGTGGTCCTCAGGAGATAGTTTTCTATCTAGAACCACCCCTAGATCTCTTTCTTTATCAGAATTCTTTAAAGATTTCTCACATAATATATAGGTTATATATAGGTGTGTGTGTGTGTGTGTGTGTATGTTTTATCAAACACCAAATGAAAACGAACCTTTTTGAGATTTGTTCTCCAAATTTTTTCATTTCATTTTATTCTACAAAAAAAAAAAAAAATCAATGCTTTGCAACATCACAGCAGTCACCCCCTTACATCCTAGCATCATTAGCATCTTTAAACAAAACCAAAAATTTATTTGCATCGTCGGAGGCATTTGAGAATGTGCGAGAATCAGCGGGAACGCACCATGTGGTTTTCTTGTGTGACGGTAACGCGTTGGTGTTCGGCTGTTTAAGGCTAGGGGTATGGCCTCGTCACATAGTTATAAAAAAAAATAGAAAAAACTGGAACTTCGTCTGTGGTAAGGTAAGGAGAAGACACACAAAACACAAGTAAACTTTAACAATGAAATTTTAATTACGTTAATTAAATCAAAACATGAATAAAATGCACAAACAAATTCTTATAATAAAATCAATCAAAATAATAAGAATAATTAGATGACACAATGAAAAGTTACGTTAAGGCAAAATAACATGAAGTGCAATACAAAAGTAAAATGGGAGGTGCTGGAATATTGGCTTTAAGCCACCACTTCTCTCAGTACACGCTAGAGTCTAGCTGGGAGGAGTGGTGACAACGAGAGCACTGAACATTCTGAAGTCCGAGGTTGGGGCGACCCCAGACATCAAGTAGTATGGGGGGGCGAGTGCAGGTGCAGCCAGACCGGCGACCAATCAGCGGAGCCGGCAGCGATCAACATGTAGTTTGGTGGTTTGGGTCCGAACAGGTGGCTGGCTGCATACGTTTTGCTCACCCTGGCAAGCCTTGCTGGTGTTGTTGTCATTGTTGGACATGTCGTCCATAGTCGTTTTATATAATTTCAACGACGGGTTTGTGGAGGGAAGAGCAGGCTCAATCTCTTGAAGGAGATTATTGTCACAACTCTCCCCCGAAGCCTGCGGTTCTGGAAGAAGTACGTCGTTATGTGGTGGAGTAATGGATGGAGTCGCTTCTACTTCATAAACTCTGGAGAGGGCATCGGCTATGGTGTTGTCAGAACCCTTGATATAGCGGATCTCCAGGTTGAAGTCTTGTAAATACAGAGCCCATCGTAGAAGACGCTGGTTGGTGAATTGGGCTTGATGTAGGAAGCGGAGAGGGTTGTGGTCTGAGAAGATGGTGGTAGACCTGGCGCCTTGTAGGTACGGAGCGAAGTGTTGGAGGTTCAGGACGATGGATAGTAGCTCCTTTTCAATAGTGCTGTAGTTCCTCTGGTGTGGTTTCAGTTTGTAGCTGTAGTAGCTGACAGGTAGAATTTCCTCGCCTCGTTGTTGCATCAGGACACCACCAACGCCGGTACCACTGGCGTCGACATGAAGGACGAAAGGCTTGGTGATATCTGGAGAGGCGAGAATGGGGTTAGAACAGAGGAGGAATTTGAGTTGTTCAAAAGCAACGGTTTGCTGTATGGTCCAATTATACCGTTGCTTGGGACTGGTTAATAGAATTAGAGGTGTGGCGACTGTACTGAAATTCCTCACAAACCTACGGTAGTAAGAGGCAAGACCAAGGAAGCGCAGGAGCTGCTTCCTGGTGGTAGGCTGTGGATACTGTTGGATGGCTTGAGTGTGTGAGTCTAACGGAGCTATGCTGCCACTCCCAATAACATGACCCAGATAACGCACTTTACCTTTCGCGAAAGTGGACTTGCCCAGGTTGATGGTGAGGCCGGCTGTCAGGAGCTTTGAGAACAGACGTCGCAGCTGGAGCAGATGATCACTCCAGGAGTTGGAGGCTACGACGATATCGTCCAGGTAGGCGTATGTGTTATCCAAGCCCTGGATGACACGGTTGACAGCTCTTTGAAAGGTGGCCGGGGCATTACATAGTCCGAAAGGAAGGCGTTCATATCTGAAAAGTCCAAAAGGAGTGATGAAGGCAGATATCTCTTTAGCGCGCTCCGTTAGACACACTTGATAGTACCCCTTAAGCAAGTCCACTTGGGACAAGTACTGGGCACTACCAATGGCATCAAGGATGTCATCTATCCTTGGCAAGGGGTAAGCATCCTTGACAGTGACAGAGTTCAGTTTACGATAGTCAGTGCACAACCGCACCTTACCTTGGGGTTTGGGCACCAAGATACAGGGTGAGGCCCAGGGGGACTCACAAGGTGTAGCCAGTCCATGATCCAAGAGGTATTGCACCTCAGCACGCATGACTTCCTTCTTGCTCGGGCTGATTCGGTAGAAGGGTTGACGAATCGGCCGGGTGTCGGGGAGCAGTTGGATGTCGTGCTGGGTAACATTACACTCTTGGGGATCATCTCTGAACAACTCTTGATGTTCTCTGAAGATCTTGACGAGAGGTGCACTATGATTATCCTGAAAGTATTTGGGAAGATCATTAAGGATTTCGGAATTAGAAAGCGCTGACTCCTTGTCAGTGCTTTCGGGAGGAGAAGCTGGGAAGGTCTCACTGTGGATGTAGGGTTCTGTGAATGTGGAATAGTTAGTCAAGACAGTGGGAGGAGTACCATTATATTGCTTCAAGAGGTTGACGTGGCACAGCTGGGTCTTCCGCCGCCTATCTGGAGTCTCTATGACGTAAGTGTTGTTGTTTCTGCACTCTTTGACGCAGTAGGGTCCTGAAAATCTGTTTTGTAAAGGTGAACCTGGGATAGGGAAATAGGCAAGGACGAAGTCTCCCGGCTTGAATTTTCTTACTTTGCTGGTCTGGTCGTAATGAGTCTTCATTCTCACCTGGGCTTTCAATAGATTATCATGGGCAAAGCGGTGGACTCTCTCTAGAATGTGTTGAAGGTTTTGAAGAAACTGGGGCACATTCTGATGCTCACTGAAGGTGGCATCTCTGAGAGAGTCTTTGAAAGCCTTAAGGGGAGTACGGCACTTACGGCCGTAGAGCATCTCATAAGGAGATACTCCTAGGGACTCATTGGGGAGACTTCTGAAAATACACATTATTAGGTCAATCTGCTTATCCCAATCCTTTGAGGTTTCACTACAAAACTTTTTCAAGAGTGCTTTGATGGTCTGATGACTACGTTCAAGAGAACCCTGTGAAGCAGGATGATAGGGGCTGGACAATACCTGTTTGATGTTGAACTCCTCCAGTGTCCTTTTGAAGAGATCACTGGTGAAGTTGGTGCCACAGTCACTTTGAATCTCCCTGGGAAATCCGTATTGAGTGAAGATCTTCAATAGATGTTTGATAACCGTAGCAGCCGTGATGTTCTTCACTGGAACTGCTATGGGAAATCTGGTGGTAGGACACAGGATGGTTAGGATGTAGGCGTTACCTGAACTGGTCCGAGGTAAAGGACCAACACAGTCTATTATGAGTCTGTGGAAAGGTTCCGCAGGCACCTGTATGGGAATCAGTGGGGCTCTGGGAATGGAGACGTTCGGTTTGCCTGCCATCTGACATGTATGACACTGTTTTACGTACTGTTTGACGTTGTTTACCATACCTGGCCAGTAGTAGTCTTGACGAATCCCATGGTAAGTCTTGTTGAAGCCGTAGTGGGAGAATGCTCCGTGGGCCAGGTGTAGAATAGTGGGCCGCAGGCTGGTGGGAATCACAAGTTGTTCGGTGTTGGCCCAATCGTCCTCCTCCTTCAGTTTACTGGGTCTATATCTGCGGTAGAGCAAGTCGTTCTCTAGGAAGAACCCAGGAATACTGTCGGGTTGAGTCTCAGCCTGGAAAAACAATGGTGTTAAAGTAAGATCTTCCCTCTGCAACTTACGGAACTCCAACTTGGTCAGATGCGGGGGGAGTTTCTGAGGGTCTTGAGGGACAGCGGTAGCAGTAGAGTCAGCTGGCTGTGGACGTGCGGCTTGTGCACGGGTGGTCACGAGAACCGGAGGAGAAACTTCATCACTCTCTTGAACCTCTGCTGGAACATACTCAAGAATAGAATTTATTGGCACAGAGTTACACACCTGGGGTTTGTCCATGACGATCAGGTTGGTCGGTTGCAGGTCTTCTGCCAAGTCGTTGCCTAGGAGAAGTTGCACTCCAGGCATGGGAAAAGGCTTTTCCCTGACGGCGACTTGGACTTCCCCGTTCACGTAGGGACAATCCAGGTGGACTCTGGCGAGAGGGTATGGAGTGGTAGCAGTGAGGTCAGTGATGAAGACTGTTTCTCCGGTGTAGACGATGTTGGGCACAGCCGACTTCAAGATGATCGATTGTAGAGCCGCTGTGTCCCTCAAGATCTTCAATTTGAAACGTCCCTCCGGATTTGAACCGTTGGCAGAGACAGTTCCAGTATACAGGTGGTTACTGAAAAGAGAAAGATCATTAACATCAACACCAACATTCATCACAGGCTTACCGGACTTAGGAGGAGTTGGTTTGGGTCTTTGTTGGTCAGTGGTTCCCTTGTATTGAGACTTACCACATTTGTCTATGGTATGTCCATAGAGTCTACAATACTTGCAGTACAGTTGTGAACCAGCTTGATCGGGGCTCACCTTCTCGTAACTGTACCACGACTTCTTACTGGAGGATGGTTCGGGTGTCAGCCGGTGGATGAGGCTGTAAGTGTCAGCCGACTTAGCACACTTTAGGTAGTCGGTTTCTTCTTTATCTGCTAAGTAGAGGCGGACAGGAGGCGGCACACGTCTCAAGAATTCTTCAACAAGCATCAGGTTGACGAGTTCTGTAAAAGTAGAGACATGTGCTGCTTCCAGCCATTTCATGAAATACCTCCGTTTCGTGTTAGCAAACTCGAGGAAGGTAGTGGTACTTGCCTTCAGGTGGTCACGGAATTTCCTTCTATAACTTTCAGTAGAGAGGAGGTAGGCGTCCAACACTGCTTGTTTCAGAGTGTGGTAGTCATTCTCAGACGCCAAAGTACTGAGTGTGACTGCAGCTCTACCTGTAAGATGGACTCTGAGAAGTGTGGCCCATTGGTCGACAGGCCAACTGAGTTGATTAGCAAGGGTTTCAAAGGTGGTGAAAAACACATCAACTTCTGCTTCTACAAAGGATGGCATTAACTTACTTGCATGTGATATATTAAAACTGACGGGAAGATTGGCAGTAGCTTGTTGGCGTTTAATGAAGTGTGAAGTTTCCAAGGCGATTTCACGTTGACGACACTCTAGAGCCAGAGTCGCTTGTTGTTTGTCATGTTCGCGTTGCATCTCCAACTCGCGTCGTTTGGTTTCAAGCTGTACTCGTTCCCGCTCCTGGAGTAGTGCAACCTCACGTTCCTGGAGGGCGAGTCCACGTTCATGTTCTTCTCTCCTCAAGGCAGCTTCGCGTTCTCTGAGGGTGATTTCTCGTTCTTGTTCTTCCCTCCTCAAAGCAGCTGCTTCCCTTTGCTGTTCGCGGGCTTCCCTTTGCTGCTCACGTTCAATCTTGGCCAGTTCCAATTGGAGTTTCATCGTTGCCAAATCAGTTTTTCCTGCAATATAGTAAGTTTCATGAGTTTCAGAGTCTATCTTACCTTGCTCTAAATAGTAATCCAGCAACAGGTTGTGTAGGTCATTTTTGTTGGCTTGGTAGGGAACTTCTAGTTGATACTCATGTGCAAGAGTTTGTAATTCAGTCCTCTTGGCACGACTTAAAGTCCCTATTTCACCTGCTGGATTTGTACGGAAAGCTTGGAGACGAAACATGGTGAAATTAGCAAATAAAGGTACACGAATATTCAATAGTGAATGTCAGAAACAGGACAACGTGGCAACTGGTACCTATCCTGTGTGATCTTTAACAATTAAAGTTAAGTAAAAGATGTTAAATGATTAAATTAAATCAAGGGCGCAGGAAATCTTGTACCCGGTACTCATGTAAGAGAATAAGGGCAAGAAAATCCTACTAACAAATGAAACAGAGTTTCGAAAACAAATGAAACAGTTAAATGCTTCAAAAGTAAAATTGGTAGTCCAAGGATGTAGGCATACCTTGCCAAGTCTCTATAGGACATAAAGCAAGTTTTTCCCACTGAATTTAATATGATACTTACAGAATTAGCGAACTTTTGTGCTCTGAAAAAATAAGCTAATTCCCTACCGTTGTATGTATCATCATCTCTGACTGACGTGTAGGGGTGCGAGGTGTCAACTGGTGACGAGAACTGCTGCTGAGGTCCCAATTCAGCAACTAAAGTTCGAGCTAGAGGAACTATGGCCCTCTTTGTCCTCCTACAGTCAGATTGCAGAAGATTGGGTACTCTTGACCCGGGGCAGACCACAGTACCAGGGTACCAATATGATGATCTGTCAGAATGAGAAATATTCAAGGGACATAGATGGTAAACACGAGTAATAACAAGGAGGGAGAGATGACCAATTAAGAGTATGACTGCGGCCTACAGTCACCACGTAATCCAAAGTTGTCTCACCTTCACTATATGTTACTCTCGTAATGCACAATACACCGCACCTTATAAAAAATGAAATTGAATATGAAAAATAGTAAAGCTACGTTAACAAAGTTAAATACGCTTACCATAAATTACCACTTGGCACCAGTACCTGAGTGAAGCTCCTAGGACAGGCCCCCATATAACTTGTGACGGTAACGCGTTGGTGTTCGGCTGTTTAAGGCTAGGGGTATGGCCTCGTCACATAGTTATAAAAAAAAATAGAAAAAACTGGAACTTCGTCTGTGGTAAGGTAAGGAGAAGACACACAAAACACAAGTAAACTTTAACAATGAAATTTTAATTACGTTAATTAAATCAAAACATGAATAAAATGCACAAACAAATTCTTATAATAAAATCAATCAAAATAATAAGAATAATTAGATGACACAATGAAAAGTTACGTTAAGGCAAAATAACAAGAAGTGCAATACAAAAGTAAAATGGGAGGTGCTGGAATATTGGCTTTAAGCCACCACTTCTCTCAGTACACGCTAGAGTCTAGCTGGGAGGAGTGGTGACAACGAGAGCACTGAACATTCTGAAGTCCGAGGTTGGGGCGACCCCAGACATCAAGTAGTATGGGGGGGCGAGTGCAGGTGCAGCCAGACCGGCGACCAATCAGCGGAGCCGGCAGCGATCAACATGTAGTTTGGTGGTTTGGGTCCGAACAGGTGGCTGGCTGCATACGTTTTGCTCACCCTGGCAAGCCTTGCTGGTGTTGTTGTCATTGTTGGACATGTCGTCCATAGTCGTTTTATATAATTTCAACGACGGGTTTGTGGAGGGAAGAGCAGGCTCAATCTCTTGAAGGAGATTATTGTCACACTTGTTATTCAAATGAGCGCTCGGCAATCGAGACAAATTGTCGGCAATCGGCGTGCTCGTTATTCAGATGCTCGTAAATTGAGGCGCTCGTCACTCGAGGTTCCATTGTACAGCATACTGTATATGATTTGCATATTTAAAATATTGAAAATAGTCCTGCACATACATAGAGCTCACATTTGCTTCCTCAGACCACCAGTAACTATCCCTCATCTTGAAAAAAAATCCTGAGTCCCTCACTTTCCTTCTAGGGCCTTAGAAAGAAAATGATGGCCATTGCTTGGCAACATCACCATCCAGTGTCTGAATGTTTAGGGCAGCCATAGAGGAGACACTAAACATTTAGCAACAGCAAATGAGTGATTACCATGTATATATTTGAGGCAAAATGTGTGCTATATGCAATTTAAATTTTTAGGCTTATAAAATATATATATATATATATAAATATTTAGGCCGTTCAGTGGGATTGAACCTGTGTTCCTCAATTTTATTATTATGAATAAGTATGTGGGTGTCTGTATATCTATACTCGTATATCCATACATACTTATATTTTCAAAGTTATACATAATAGACAGTACCTTTGACACACAAATACAACCTGTTAGCATGAAAAAACTAAATAAATAAAGTGAGAAACAATGAAAATAAATCAAGAAAGTTATTCCTATGCAGCACCTCAACTCATTTTACCGATACCCCAGTCGATAGCAGACAAGGATTACCCCCAAATACCAGTGGGTCTCCTTAGGCCATTGCTCCCTGTGCGTCTCTGAGGGGGGCCAGGTTCCGGCTCTGGTTACTGGTAGGCAGACCTCCATTGACTGAAGCCCCAGACTAATATACTGCATATACAGTACATAGTCCTATAGCTCCAGGGAGCCGAAGGGGCTCCCCACAGAAAAAATAGTTACAGGGTTGAAGAAAGCAAACGTAAACACTCAACCCACGTACAGTACCTGAAAATGAAGAAAGTGATGAAGTTTAGGTTCATTCTGAACCATATCAAGCCGTGTTCAGTCATCCAACTAGCTAGTATGCTCATTATGAATACCCCTTTCCTCCTTTATCTCAGAATTATGTAAAGTTGTTTCAACAATGCAATCACAAGAACGAGATTAGTCTGGGAATAAATATTTAGGCCGTTCAGTGGGATTGAACCTGTGTTCCTCAATCCACATACACTACCATAGTGTGTGCCTGAAGAGTTCAGGAACATGGGTTGAATTTTATTGTATGATCTAAATATTTATTCATGTGTAAATTTGTATGAACAACATTGAATTTTTTGAAAGTGCAAGTCATTGTGACTTTTGCAGCGAACCCTCGAGAAAGAAGCTCGTGCAGCATCACGCCTCATCATCTGGACTGATTGTGATCGAGAAGGAGAAAATATTGGCTTTGAAATAATCGACGTGTGTAAGGCAGTCAAGTCATCGTTGACAGTAGAAAGGTAGGAAGATTATTTGGGTACCTTATGTTAATTTTAACTGAAGCAATGTGATGAAGGGCTCGTCATAGGTATTGTTTCCTCAATATTTAATTTATTTGACTGTCGTATCAAATAAATTTTTTTATTTGATATGCATTCTTTCATCTGGTATTGCATTCTTCCATCTGGTGTATCCACAGACTTCCCTGAAAGAGCCCTTCTGTGAAGAACTGTGATGGTCACTGTGTTTCTCCAGAGTCTTCCCTAATGACGGCTCTGATATTTTTTCCAAGCCATTACATTGTTAATACTTGGAGCATCACCTACAGTAATTACCTAAGTGTAGTTACAAGATGAGAGCTACGCTCGTGGTGTCCCGTCTTCCCAGCACTCTTTGTCATATAATGCTTTGAAATTACTGACGGTTTTGGCCTGCACCACCTTCTCACTTAACTTGTTCCAACCATCTACCACTGTTTACAAAAGTGAATTTTCGTATATTTCTCCGGCAGCTTTGTTTCGTTAGTTTAAATCTATGACCTCTTGTTCTTGAAGTTCCGGGTCTCAGGAATTCTTCCCTATCAATTTTATCGATTCCTGTTACTATTTTGAATGTAGTGATCATATCGCCTCTTTTTCTTCTATCTTCTAGTTTTTGCATATTTAATGCCTCTAACATCTCCTCGTAGCTCTTGTCCTTCAGTTCTGGGAGCCACTTAGTAGCATGTCGTTGCATCTTTTCCAGTTTGTTGATGTGTCTTAAGATATGGGCACCATACAACCACTGCATGTTCCAGCTTTGGTCTAATAAAAGTCGTGAACAATTTCTTTAGTATTTCGCCATCCATGTATTTAAAAGCAATACTGAGGTTAGAAAATGTAGCATAGACTTCTTGCATAATGTTCTTAATGTGGTCCTTGGGTGACAGTTTTCTATCTAGAACCACCCCTTGATCCCTTTCTTTGTCAGAATTATTTAAAGATATCTCACATAATTTATAGGTTGTGTGGGGTCTATGTTCTCCAATTCCACATTCCATAACATGGCATTTATTAACATTAAATTCCATTTGCCAAGTATTGCTCCATATACTTATTTTGTCCAGGTCATCTTGAAGGGCATGACAATCATCTAGGTTTCTTATTTTCCGTATTATCTTAGCATCATCAGCAAACATATTCATGTAATTCTGTATTCCCACTGGTAGATCGTTTATGTAGACAATGAACATTACCAGTACAAGAACTGAACCCTGTGGTACTCCACTCGTGACATTCCTCCAATCCGATACCTTGCTTCTAATTACGGCCCTCGTTTTTCTGTCAGTTAGGAAATTTTTCATCGATGTTAGTAGCTTACCTGTCACCCCTCCAATATGTTCCAGTTTCCAGAAAAACCTCTTATGGGGAACTCTGTCGAAAGCTTTCTTTAGGTCCAGATAGATGCAGTCAACCCAACCATCTCTTTCCTGTAAAATCTTTGTGGCTCGATCATAAAAACTGAGTAAGTTCGTTACACAGGATCTTCCAGATCGAAAACCATACTGTCTGTCTGATATTATATCATTTTCATCCAGGTGTTCTACCCATTTAGCTTTAATTATTTTTTCCAATATTTTGACTATTACACTTGTCATTGACAGGTCTATAATTAAGGGGGTCTTCCCTGCTTCCATTTTTGTAGATTGGAACTATGTTAGCCTTTTTCCACACATCAGCTACAACTCCTGTACACAGGGATGTCTGATAAATCAGTTGAAGTGAAATGCTGAGCTCAGGTGAACATTCTCTCAGAAACCATGGTGAAACTCCATCTGGACCAACTGCTTTATTCTTACTTAGCTCCTTGAACATTTTTTCCACTTCGTCTCTAGACACCTCCCTGTGCTCTATGTTGTTCTCTGGAATTCTTATTGTGTCTGGTTCACTAAATATTTCATTTTGTACAAACACACTTTGGAACTTTTCGTTTAGTGTTTCACACATTTCCTTTTCATTTTCCGTGAATCTATTTCCCATTTTCAACCTCTGAATATTATCCTTTACCTGCAATTTGTTGTTTATGAATTTATAGAATAGACCTGGTTCTGTTTTACATTTGTCTGCAATCCCTTTTTCAAAATTTCTTTCTGCCTCTCTCCTCACTGCCGTGTAGTTGTTTCTCGCATCTTTGTATCGTTGGTATGTTTGGGGGTTTGGCCTCTTCCTGTATTGATTCCATTTTTGTGTCTTTTGATCTCTGGCCCTCTCGCAATTTCTACTGAACCAATCCTGTTTCCTAGTTCTGCATATCTGTTTTGGTATAAATTTTTTTGTGCCTTTATCATATATTTCACAAAACTTTACATACATCTCATTCACTTCCTTGCCTAGCATCAAGTCTGTCCAATTATACTCACTAAAAAAAATTCTAAGGTCGCCATAATGTCCTCTCCTGAAGTCAGGTTTTTCAACTGCTTCAACCTCCTTATTTTCTTCGAGATTATAACGCATTGCATACTTTATTCCCAAAAAGACATGGTCACTTTTACCCAAGGGAGGAAGGTACTGAATGTCAAATATCTCTTCCTCCTTCTTGATAAATATGAAATCTAGCATGGAGGAAACGTCTCCTTCCCTCATCCTTGTAGCTTGTTTAACATGTTGATACAAGAACGTTTCCAGGATGAGGTCTACAAATCAACAGGTCCAGAAATCTTCTGTTTTAGCTTCATATGCTTCCCAGTATATGGATTTCAAGTTGAAGTCACCGACTATCAACAGTTTGTTCATTTGATGCATCACGTTAGTGTGATCTCTGTGTGTAATGATGTAAGGGCGAAGAGGGAGAACGGCCTATCGACATAGCTTGGGTGCAAGGGGGGGGTTGTGTAAAATCCTGGTTTGTGCCTCGGAGAGGCTACGGGATCCAGTAAGTTTAGTAGAACTTCGGTTTCAACCCTTTTACCCTGTCGTAGCTCAGTCGATTAAGGCAGTGTCTGGGATGCTCCCGAATGCAGGTTCGAATCCTCGTCACGGCCCTTTTGGATTTGTTTATCAACAGTCGTGATGTATCGTTATCCACTCTCGCTATAATCTCTCTCATTACAGTATTGTTATAAGACCTTCTCGTTTACTATCTAGCTCCTCCTTTGACCATGTGCTGCTTGGCGGTGGACTATATGCATTTATGATCATTAGTTTATCATCTTCTTGGCAGATCTCTAGTGCTATTATGTCAACTTCTTGTGGATTGGCAGTCATTATTTCCTTCACCTTTAGGTGTTCTTTCACCAGCACAGCAACGCCACCGCCTTTCCTAATTTTTCTGTCCCCTTTCCAAATTGAGTAGCCCCTTGGGAATATGACCTCATTTAAAATAACATCTTCAAGTTTTGTCTCCGTGAGTGCAACAATGTCTGGTGTCTGCAGCTGTATTACATCACTTAACTCCAGTATCTTCGATCTCACTCCATCTACGTTGGTGTATGCAATCTTCAGGAACTTGTTCCCCCTCTCCTTATTCTTCACTCCCCCTCTCTCTATTGATTTTGTTGGTTTGCCTTTATGTACCACTTTACTGGTCTGCCTACCCCTAACACTTTGTAGAAAAAAGAATTGATATCTTCATCATTCCTGCTCTCATTTAAACGTTTTGCCTCGGCGAGGTTCAGTTTCAGCTTCTCTCTGTCTTCTTTTGAAAGATCTCGTCTTAACGACCACACTTTCCAATCCTTATCACTTTGTAATTTTCTAGCATTCCTTAGTACTTCTTCCATCTGTTTGGCACCGTTCAGGGTGATCCTCAAAGGTCGATTTTTCCCTTTTACATATCTGCCTATTCTCCTATAGTCGCACACATTCTCTATGGTAGTAAGACCTTCTACAAGGCCAACAATTTTATCTACTACTTTCGCTTCTTCTACAGCTCTTTCTGACCTAGATGTTATCTCCTTTTCTTTGCAACCAAAAATTATCAGGGACTTACTCCGATCAACTGAGTTTTGCACCAACTTCGGATTAGATGCCAATTCCTTTCTCATTTCCAGCCTAATGTTTGTTTTATCTTGGTTGCTGCAGTGTTTGGCTTCCTTTACTGCTTCTTCTATTTTTTCCTTCTCCTTGGCCACTTGTGCATAAGCGAGTTGCATATCTTTCTTGTACTGTTCTATTCCCTGTGTAACTTCCTTTTACTTTCTCCCTGTTGAATTTCCTTACCTAACCTATTGTAGTCATTTATGTTTAAATTTACTTTAACTTCTTCCAAAGCTATTTTTAAGAGTCTATTTTCATCTTCCATGGCTTTGCAATTTGTTTCCAATTGATTCTTATCCTTGCACAAGTCTTTCACTAAACCCTCAAGACATAAAACTTTACAGTACAGTACTGTACTTGCTCAAACAGTACAGTACTGTACTTGCTCAAACGTTTATCAACTGTCTTTATTCTCTTCATCCTGCTCCTCCACACTCACTGGTCAACATCTTGCTCCTCCACACTCACTGGTCACCATCCTGCTCCTCCACACTCACTGGTCACCATCTTGTTCCTCCACACTCACTGGTCACCATCTTGTTCCTCCACACTCACTGGTCACCATCTTGCTCTTCCACATTCTCTGGTCTCCATCCTGCTCCTCCACACTCACTGGTCACCATCCTGCTCCTCCACACTCACTGGTCACCATCCTGCTCCTCCACACTCACTGGTCACCATCCTGCTCCTCCACACTCACTGGTCACCATCTTGCTCCTCCACACTCACTGGTCTCCATCCTGCTCCTCCACACTCACTGGTCACCATCTTGCTCCTCCACACTCACTGGTCACCATCCTGCTCCTCCACACTCACTGGTCAGCATCTTGTTCCTCCACACTCACTGGTCACCATCTTGTTCCTCCACACTCACTGGTCACCATCTTGTTCCTCCACACTCACTGGTCACCATCTTGTTCCTCCACACTCACTGGTCACCATCCTGCTCCTCCACACTCACTGGTCACCATCCTGCTCCTCCACACTCACTGGTCACCATCCTGCTCCTCCACACTCGCTGGTCTCCATCCTGCTCCTCCACACTCACTGGTCACCATCCTGCTCCTCCACACTCACTGGTCACCATCCTGCTCCTCCACACTCACTGGTCTCCATCCTGCTCCTCCACACTCACTGGTCACCATCCTGCTCCTCCACACTCACTGGTCACCATCCTGCTCCTCCACACTCGCTGGTCTCCATCCTGCTCCTCCACACTCACTGGTCACCATCCTGCTCCTCCACACTCACTGGTCACCATCCTGCTCCTCCACACTCGCTGGTCACCATCCTGCTCCTCCACACTCACTGGTCACCATCCTGCTCCTCCACACTCATTGGTCACCATCCTGCTCCTCCACACTCACTGGTCACCATCCTGTTCCTCCACACTCACTGGTCACCATCCTGCTCCTCCACACTCACTGGTCACCATCCTGCTCCTCCACACTCACTGGTCACCATCCTGCTTCTCCACACTCACTGGTCGCCATCCTGCTCCTCCACACTCACTGGTCACCATCTTGTTCCTCCACACTCACTGGTCTCCATCGTATTTGTTGGCTGAGATGTGACTCTAAAAGACAGCTTTTGCAGGCTGTTCTTAGCAACATTTCTCTTGGGAGCCTCTCTGCTTCCCTGGAGCTATCGGACTAGTATATGTTACATTAGTCTCTGGCATCAGTCAATTGGAGTTCAGCCTACTGGGTACCACAAGACAGAACCTGACTCGTGGGCATAGGGAGCAATGGCCTATGGCCTATGGAAGCCATCGACCGGGGTTAGCACCCAGAAAGGTAGGCATAGGTAGTCCATGTGGGGGAAACTAGATTGTTTCCTCCAAGGAGTGCCGAACCAAACCGGGCTGTGGTGGGTATGTGGGCCTGTGGGCTGCTCCAAGCAACAGCCTGGTAGACCAAACTCTCACAAGTCAAGGCCAGGCTTGGGGAGTAGAAGAACTCCCAGAACCCCATCAAGCAGGGGTCTACCATGCAGGTAGACCCCACATGGTAAGAAAAAATTGCAACCAAATAGAGAGGCAGAACTCCCCCAACCTAACGAAATAAGCAAACAAGCAAATATCACACACCGCCGCCTCGCTGCTTGTCTGCACAGCCCTCCCCTCCCCAGGAGGGAAAGGGAAGAGGACTAGAGGAGGACGCGACGTTGAAGCTGTTTGCGCCGATTCTCAGAGTGGAGTTGTCTGATCTTTGCTTCTCGCCTCACGTGCCATCAGGCCGTGCTAGCTCTCTTTGGAATTCGCTTGGGCCCTGGCTCTTAAGTTTTCGTCACCTTTTTATATGTTGCTGTTTGTAGAGGCTGCTCTCACGCAGTTTCTGCAGGCGGCAGAAACTGCTGAAACTCTAGTTGTCGTCCTATGTCGGATTTGTTGGTACTTTGTGGGGGGGGGGCATTTCTTGGATGGGTCGTGCCTGGGCTCAGGGTTCTTCCAGTCGAGGTGGGCCATTGGTGCTAATTTCTGAGCAGGCAACTTCTTTTTAGCCGGCGTCGTCTGGTCAGTGCAATGCCTGCTCTGCTCATCGGCAGGCTTCTTGTAAGAGCGTCAGCCCTTTTGCAGGTCGACCCGTTGACGTGTTGATGGGAGGGGGGGGGGGGAGGCTCGCACTGTTTGCTCCTGCCTGGTCCCACGGTTTATGGTCGTTTTGAGTTGTATCGTCTGGCCTGTGGTGGTGTTGGGCAGCTCCTTCTCCTTCGGGGGGGGGGAAAGGGGGTTCTGGGCTGGCAGGGCAGGCTTCTTCCCCTACACTCCATTGGGTCATCTTGGAGTGGGTGCGTTTGGGCATGGTCGGAATGACCCCGTCCCATAGGTGGGTTTCCTGCCTGTTTCCAGTGTCGAAACGGGACTTTACGGATCTGCGGTTCATTCTGGACTTGTCCCGTCTGAACTCTTGGATTCCTTGTCCCCTCCTTTCGGATGACCACTCTGTGATAGGTCTGGCTTTTTATGGAGCTGGGCACTTAGATGGTGTCTCTGGACCTCCGGGATGCATATTGGCACGTCCCAATTCATCCCGGGTTCAGGAACTGGTTAGGTTTCGTGGTGGGGTGGCAGGCTTACTGCTTTCGTTGCCTTCCTTTTGGCTTAAATCTGGCACCTCGTGTATTCGCGCATCTTACCTGGGATGTGGTAACCCATCTGCATCTGCTAGGGGTTCGGGTTCTGGCCTACCTCGATGGTTGGTTAGTGTGGGCTCCCAGCAAGATTGTGTCTGTTCACCTATGGTGTGGTTCATTCCCAGCTCGTCGGGTTTGGGATCCTGGTGAACTGGATGAAGTCCCATCTGGTTCCGTCCCAGGTTCGTACCTGGCTGGGTCTCATGGGGGGACTCTCGGACCACTTCTTGAGTTGTTTCAGTGGGGAAGAGGGTCCCGGATCACTCGGCAGTTGCTCGAGCAGTTGTGTGGGAGTCTGAACTTCGCCGTGCTGGTTTACCCACAGGATCAGGTCTGACTTCGGCATCTGTTCTGGTTTCTTCAGGGACCTCCCTTCCATCTCTCTCGCGATCGCTGGGTTCCTCTTCGATTTTTTTTTTTTTTTTGGGGGTTCTTTGCCATGGCGCCTGACAGCTGGGTAGACAGTGCTTCAGATTCGTAGTCCTGAGGTTCCGGGTTCGATTCCCAGTGGAAGCGGAGACAAATTGGGCAAAATGTTTCTTTCATCCTGATGCCCCTGTTACCTAGCAATAAATAGGTACCTGGGAGTTAGACTGCTGCTACGGGCTGCTTCCTGGGGGTGTGTAACAAAAAGGAGGCCTGGTCGAGGACCGAGCCGCGGAGAAGCTAAGCCCTGAAATCATCTCAAGATAACCTCAAGAAGATGGTGCCTACCTGAGCCCTTCTTCGATATGTTCACGGATGCCTCGTCTCTCGGCTGGGGCTTTTTGACCAGTGCTCACCAGTCCAGCCAGGGATGGTGGGCTCCGTCATTTCGTTCGCGGTGGTTTGGTTGTTGCTTCGGAGGGTTCGGTTGCTCGTTTTTCCACAATCCGACTCCATTCCAACTCTGACTCCATTCCAAAAGGTGTTGTCCTTTCTCTCTTGGTTGTTCCAGGACCGTCATCTTAAGCCGAATACTGTCGCCTCGTATCATGCGGCGCTGGCAGAGCCGCCTTAGCTTGCTTTCAGTATTGATGTTACTTCTGCACCGTTTCTCCAGCTGTCTCGTGTGTTGTTTCACCTCCGGCCTGCTCATGCGCTGCCTGAGCCGTCCTGGTCATTGGACAAAGTGTTTTCCTTTCTCTCTTCTCCTCGGTGTGTTGTGGTCCCTTCAGTTCAGGATTTTTTCTCGACGGCTCTTTTCCTGTTGGCATTGGCCTCTGGGTGTCGGGTTGGGGAGCTTCGTGCTCTCCTCCAGTGCAGGGGTTTCTACTCTTTTTGGTCGTGGCGATCGGTTTGTTCGTCTGCTGCCGTCTCCTTCTTTTCTGATGAAGAATGAGACGGCTACTTTCCGAAGGGCTCCTTGGGTTGTTGATGCTTGGTTGGTCAGGCCAGGAGTGCATCATCCTTTGTATTTGTTTGCTGTCCTCCTCCATTATTTGCGCGCCACGGCTTCTGTGTCCGGGGAGGCTCTTTGGGTTGCTCTGGTTTCCCTCCTCCCAAGTTGTCCGCAAGGTTATTAAGGGTAGCCAGCCTGCGGTCTATCCCAGTGCCTATGACATTTGTAAGTTCGCTGCCCTTGCGGCTGTCTTTGGTAACATATCCTGGGCTGACATTCGGGCACGGGGTTTTTGGCAGTCGAACAGAGTCTTGGCTGCGTGTTACCTCGTGAATGTTCCTGGGCCTAGTCGGGCCTGTGTCGCTTTGGGTCGGCGGCTGCATCCAGTTGTCTCGACTTTGGATTGTGGAGTGAGCAGCGACCGCCCCCTGGGTAAGTCCCTCTATTTCCCTCTGTGGGTAGTTAGCTCCGGGGAGCTGTAGGGGCTTCCCCCAGAAAGCCAACGTTGAATGTAATGAAACGTCATTTTCTGGGTGAGACCCAGAGGCTCCCCGGCATCCCTTCCTCTCCCCGGTCGGCATTTTTTTTGCGTGTTTTGATGTCCAGCCTCAGAACTGAAGGGTGGATGGCCAGTGTGGGGGTCTGGGGCTCCCCCTTCCCCCTCCAGGGGGTGTGGCGACATGTGACGTCATGCTCATTTGCTCATTTCTTTTTGGGGAGTTCTATCCACTTGTTTGGCTTTTTGTAACAATTTTCACCAGAATAGGGGTTTGTTTTAGGACGCTTACCTTTCTGGGTGCCTGACCCCGGTCAATGGCAGACATAGAATGCCTCCACCCACATGGGGGTTTCTATAGGCCATTGCTCCCCATGCCTCTCTGAGGGTCAGGTTCTGGCTCGTGGTCTCTGGTAGGCCCACAGAACTCCATACACATGACTGATGCCAAAGTCTGACATTAGCATATCAGCCTGGATAGCTGCGGGGAACCTCTTGGTCTCACCCAGAAAATGGAGTTTCATTACATTCAACGCTGTTTTTTTTTTCTAACCATGTGGGGTCTGTTTTGCTATGCCAACCTTTCTAGGTGCTAACCCTGATCGATGGCAGACATGGAATGCCCCCAAGTACAATGGGGTTTCCATAGGCCATTGCTTCCTTTGTCTCTGATTGGGCTAGGTTCTCCAACTTCAATTAACTGAGGCCCCAGACTAATATGACGTATATCAGTCCGATAGCTCTAGGGAGCCTCCGGGGCTCACCCAAAAAATGGCATTTCATTATGTTCAACACTGGTTTTTTCTTGATCTCATGACTCTCAGTTGTTGACTCACTTTTCTCCTTGAAGGTCAATGCATCTACCATTTGCCTAGGTTTGTTGACCACAGATATTTGTCCAGCTGACTCTATTTATTGTGGTATGCTCCAAGGGACAGTGTAATTGGCAGTCTCTGGCCAGGGATACCTGGAGCATATGTGGAGAGGGTTCTGGGAGTTCTACTTCCTGAGGCCAGGTTCGACTTGTGATAACTTGGTCCAACAGGCTGTTGCTTGGAGCGGCCCGCAGGTCCACATGTCCACCACAGCCTGGTTGGTCTAGCAATATTTCTAATGCTTGCTGGGAGGGTGTTAAACAGTTGTGGACCTCTGATATTTAGACAGTGTTCTCTGATTGTGCCTATAGGATCCTGGGGCATTCTGCTTCATGTCTCAGGCCCTTCATTGGTCTTGGTTTCCTCCCCCACCAGGTACCCCGGGTTCCTTCCCACTTACGTGTTGCCCCGGCTGTTTCCTCTTCCAAAGAAGGTCTCTCTAGTTTTGGAGCTATTCTCGATTTCTTTCTCAATGCTCACTTTCCTTGTCCAAGTTTCTGGATAGTCACAGTTTACTAGGTTTGCCAGGTAGTTTCAAGTCAGTTTTGGCTCATTTCCATGGCTTGTGAACTACATGTATATAAAATATTGACTAAAGTGTTTGCATTCATTATGCTTTACCTTGAGGTTACCTTGAGGTGCTTCCGGGGCTTAGCGTCCCCGCGGCCCGGTCGTCGACCAGGCCTCCTGGTTGCCGGACTGATCAACCAGGCTGTTGGACGCGGCTGCTCGCAGCCTGACGTACGAGTCACAGCCTGGTTGATCAGGTATCCTTTGGCTTTAGTTTGCTCTATCAAATAAAGACAAATTTATGCTGTACAGTAGTTAGATCTGAGAATGTCTGTGATTTCTGAAAACTTACCCGTTTATATACTTGTCTGTCTTCAACTTATTTTCTATTTAGCACATTAATATTAATGTTTCTTCTTATATTTCAGAGCCAAATTTTCAGAGATTACATTCGCGTCTGTGAACCGGGCGTTACAAACTCTTGGAGCTCCAGACAGGCGGCAAAGTAATGCCGTTGATGTTCGTAGTGAACTAGATCTGCGAATAGGTTAGCAAATTTACTTAAATTCGTCTATTGCAAGGATTTAAATGCATATACATATCTTCACATTGCATTAGACCAAATAAAATGATATTTGGGTTTTGAAAGGGTCTTTTGCTACTACTAGAAAATAATTTTTCTTTCTCCTGAATCTCTGCTGATTTATCTAAAGCAAACAATCAAATATTAATCCTACTGCACATATTTTATCCAAAAATTCCCAATGCACATTCTTTGACTAAAGAAAAGAATGCAAGTGTGCATTCTATCCAAAGAATCCTAGTGCACACACACTGTCCAAAGAATCATACTATACATTCTTTGTCCAAGGGATCCTAATGTACATTCTCTGTTCAAAGAATCTTAGTGTACATTCTGTTCAAAGAATCCTAATGCACATTCTCTATGCAATGAACGAGGTGCAAATTATGTCTACCGATTCCTAGTAGTTTACACATTCTTTACCAAAAGAATTCTGGTGCCCGTTCTATCCAAAGAATACTGGTGTCCATTCTCTCTAAAGAATCCTTGTGCACCATCTTTGTTCAAAGAATACCATTTTCTGTGGGGAGCCTCATTGGCTCTCTGAAACTAATATACAGTATGCTATATTAGTGTGGGGTCATCAGTCACAGGAGTCCCTTTGCCTACTGGGGACCATGAAGCAGAACCTGACCCTTCAGAGAGATGCAGGGAGCAATGGCCTATGAGCACTTTACATTTAAAATACAGTACTGTATGTCATAATTGCTAGCAATCGGGGAAGGACTCGGAAAAGTTGACGAATCAAAACAGACCACTGTCTGGGTTAAACTGCGCAATCTACGTCCTAAAAGATCAAAATAACTCCTCTAGAAAGAAACCTAACAAGCAACACTTCATTCAACTAGCATTCCCACTAATTAGTGCTCACCCCCTTCCTAAAAGGGGGGGAGGAGGGGGAGCATTTTTTTCAGCCCACTGCCCCAGTTCTTGAACTGATGTAGGGCCTAGCTTCTTATTAGGTTGGCCTAGGTTGTTTTTCTACTCACCTAGTTGTGCTTGTGGGGGTTGAGCTTTGGCTCTTTGGTCCCGCCTCTCAACGGTCAATCTACTGGTGTCCAGATTCCTGAGCTACTCGAGCTTCATCATATCTGCATTTTAAACTGTGTATGGAGTCAGCCTCCACCACATCACTTCTTAGTGCATTCCATTTACTAACTACTCTGACACAAAAAAAGTAATTTCTAATGTGTCTGTGGCTCATTTGGGTACAGTTTGTGGTCCTCCTCTGTTGCTCCCAAGGTTTCACAGCTGCTACTGGTGGTCAGTTTGCCTGCTATCTGACAGAGTTCTACAGGCTTAGCTGGTCCCCAGTGCTTGGGCTTCCTGTAGGGCTTATTCACCCTGCTGGCCCTGGAAAACCCCTGTGGGCTTGGTGGTACCATAGGTACTTCTTCCGAGTACACTCTAGCCCTGTGCGAAGTCAAAGGTTGGTCATCGCCCCTGCCTCGGGGAGATGATCATCTGTACTGCCTCCGTCATACTGCCTGTTAGGCTGTTCCCCAGAGTTCCCCTTTGAGGGGTAGCACTAACCAGTGGGAGTTCTAGTTGTATGAAGTGTTGCTTGTTAGGTTTCTTTCTAGGAGAGTTATTTTGATCTTTTAGGGCATAGATTGCACAGTTTAACCAGACAGTGGTGTCGTTGGATGCGCCTACCTTTCTGGGTCCTTCCCAGGTCGATAGCAATTATGACATGCTGTTTTTTATGTGTAAAGTTCTCATAGGTCATTGCTACCTGCACTGTTCTGAGGAGGCCAGGTTCTGGCTCTGGATCCTGGCAGGCAACAAGATATCTGCAACTGATGACCCCAAACTAATATAGCACATACCAGTTTCAGGGAACCTCCAGGGCTCACCCAGAAAATTGCATTTCATTACATTAAACCCTGGTTTTCTGGGGGGAGCCCCTTCAGTTTCCCACAGACTCCATACACATATCAGCTATCCAGGCTGATATGAATATATTTGACCCTAGCATCAGTCAAAGCGAATGGAGTTCTTAGGCCTACCAGGGACCACAAGCCAGAACCTGGCCCTCCCCACAGAGAGGCTAGAGGAGCAATGGCCTATAGAATTTCCCATGTGGTTGGATGCATTCTGTGTCTGCCATCAACTGGGTCAGGCACCCCAGAAAGTTAGGCGCCCCAAAACAAACCTTATCTGGTTAAATTATTGCTATTGAAAGTCGAACTGTTTGACAGAACTCCCCCAAACAAAAATGATCAAACGAGCATGCCATTACAATCATCACCGTGCCACTGTCTGCACAGCTCCCTCCTTCCCGGGAGGGGTAAGGGGGAGACCCAGACCTCCGCGGTGGTTATCCACACCTCAAGTTCTGTGGCTGATGTGAGACCTGGTGGTTGTGCGACTCTGGCTCCAGACTCTGTCCAGTACTGTGCGGCTTATTTTCTCCATAATACAGAGGGCAGCTCTGTTCTGCCTGGTGACGTTGTACTTGTGCGGGGTTTTTCTTTTATTTTTATCTCTGCCTGGTGGAGGGTCTGCCCCATGGTGTTGTTGACTCTTTTTCATTCTGTATTCTTGGTGGTCGTCCGCTATGTCCCCGTATGTGTGCACATCCCAGAGTTCAGCAATTTGTAGTTCGTTTCAGCTTGCATTTGGGGTTGTTGTTACTTCTGCCCTGTTCCGCAAGTTGTCTCGTGCATTGTTTCACCTCCAGCCTGCTCATGTGCCGCCTGAGCTGTCCTGGTTGTCGGACCGGGTGCTCTCTTCTCCTCAGTTTGTTGTGCCCCCCTTCGGTTCAAAATTGCTTTGCGAAGGCTCTTTTTCCTGTTGGTGTTTGCCTCTGGGGGTCGGGTTGGGGAGTATCATGTTCTCCTCCAGCGCAGAGGTTTCTGCTCTTTTTGGTCCTGATAGTAGGTTTGGTTGTTTGCAGCTGTTTCCTTCTTTTCTAGTGAAGAATGAGACTGCTGTTTTCCAGAGGGGACCTTGGGTTGTTGATGCTTGGTTGATTCGGCTGGGGGTGCATCATGTGTTGTGTCCGGTTGTGGTTCTTTGCCGTTACCTGCGTTGCTCAACCTCGGTGGCCGGGGATGCATTTTGGGTTGACCCGGTTTCCCTTCTTCCCAGTTCCAGGGTTCGGGTCTCCCAGGTTGTCTGCAGGATTATTCGGTCCAGCCAGCCTGTGGTCTATCCTTGTGCCCATGACATTCGTAAGTTTGCTGCATTGGCTGCCGTCTTTGGTAACATGTCTTAGGCTGACATTCAGGCATGGGGGTTTTGAAGGTCGAACAGGGTCCTGGCTGCTCGCTATCTAGTCAATGTTTCTGGCCCTAGTCGGGCATGTGTCGCATTGGGTCGGCGGTTGCAGCCAGTTGTCTCGACTTTGAGTTGAGGAGCAAGTGGCGACGGCCTCCTAGGTAAGTCCCGCTTGTTTTTATCTTTGGTGAAGTACCTCTGGGAAGCCGAAGGGGCTTCCCCCCAAAAAAACCAGCATTGAATGTAAAGAAAAGCCATTTTCTGGGTGAGAACCAGAGGCTCCCCGGCAACCTTTCCTCCCTCCCTCCCTCCTGTTGGCGGTTTTTGTGTGTTTTGACAACCAGCTTCAGAACTAGGGGTGTAGATAACTGCCTCGGAGGTCTGGGGCTTTCCCTTCATCATCCCAGGGAGGGGGGAGCTGTGCAGACAGCAGTGCGGTGACGGTTGTCACGTCATGCTCGTTTTCGTTTGGGGAAGCTCTGTCCAACAGTTCGGCTTTCAGTAGCAATATTTTAACCAGATAGGGTTTGTTTTGGGGTGCCTACCTTTCTGGGTGCCTGACCCGGTCGATGAAAGACATAGAATGTTTCCAACCACGCGGGAGTTTCTATAGGCCATTGCTCCTGTTGCCTTTCTGAGGGGGCCAGATTCAGGCTCGTGGTCTCCGGTAGGCCTAAGAACTCCATTTGCTTTGACTGATGCCAAGGTCTAATACATACATATCAGCCCCAATAGCTCCAGGGAGCCTATGAGTTCCGCTTAGAAAATGGTGTTTCATTATATTCAACGCTAGTTTTTTCTCATCACAAATTAGAGCAGAGCCTCACAAACAACACACTGCTCAAGGATCAGCATAAAAATATTAAGAATTACCATGGCAACCTTTCTTCCAGCTATATTGTAGCTGAATTTCTCCTAATTCTGATAAGTTTTGGCATACTTTTGTGTGTATTTGGAATATAATGTGTGTATTTGGCATATAATTTGTGTATTTGGAAAGAGGACTCGTAAAGAGACCATTTTCCAAATGCACACTCTGTGTAATATATCCAAGAAACCAAAATGAAGCCTACACTCACTGATCATCCAATTTTAACTTCTTGCTTTGTAGTAGTAATTTATGTACTAATTTTATGGTGCTGTGTACAAATCTTGCCCATTATTTTGATCCATCACTCCTTGTTTGCATGAGGACCCACACTTTACTGATTATTTGTTTGTGTCTTGAGAAAAGGTCAGAATTCCACCAGGGCCTTCTCATGGTATATTGTGACCCAAGGTACCTAAAATGCAGAACTATTAGATGATGATAATATGCAGGCCTATGCCACTTTGGCATAGACCTTCTTTGGTTGGCACTTATGACCTAATGGCTCTCACCCCGATTCCATCAATGGTTAGCAATTTCACTTGGGAATCTCTGCCTCATTACTCAAATGAAATCAAATTGAATCAAACGAAAATCTTTTTCATAAATGATTGTATATTTATTGTCTGAAAAATGCATAAAAAAATTACAGTATTGTAATCGCAAGAGTCACAATAACAGTACAGCACCTAGATATTATTATTACCTGAATCAAAATCATTATTTGTAACAACTTGTACAGATCAATACAATAATAGATGTACTAAGCAGGTGTACAGCAGGCTAAATCAAACTTAACATTTTTGGCATAAAGGGAGGGACATTTAGATTACAATTTGCAGTAAAAAGAGATATCAGAATTATTTATATTGCACAATTACCATGATGAGAAAGCAATTAGAAGTAGAAGTGATCATACCATGAAGTTAAAGAAATATTCACACCCTTGGCATTCTACATCACTAGGACCCACAAATTCCTCAAGTACAGCACTGGTATTGTGTACAGTAACTCCAGTGTGATTTTCCTAGTTTCTTCCCCATCAATATACCGTAACTATAGTAGTAATATGACAGATACGATCACGGAGATACAACCATTGCCTGAAGACTTGCCAGTGTGTCTCCTTTAACCTGGTCAACGTCTAACACTCCTCTCTTGCAATCTCCATACTGTATTAGGTGTGTAATGCCTTGAGGTGTGTGTTATATTGATAACAGGTGTGAGTTATTGACACAAATGTTGGCATGAATTATTGAGAGTAAATACAGCTGTGCACTTCTGAGAGGGGCACACAGGTGTGTATTACTGAGAGGGAACATGGTGTGTATTACTGAGAGGGAACATGGTGTGTATTACTGAGAGGGAACATGGTGTGTATTACTGAGAGGGAACATGATGTGTATGTACAGAGAGGGAAGACACAGGTGTGTATATACAGAGAGGGGAGACACAGGTGTGTAGTACAGAGAGGGAAGACACATGTGTGTATGTACAGAGAGGGAAGACACATGTGTGTATGTACAGAGAGGGAAGACACATGTGTGTATGTACAGAGAGGGAAGACACAGGTGTGTATATACAGAGAGGGGAGACACAGGTGTGTATATACAGAGAGGGGAGACACAGGTGTGTATATACAGAGAGGGGAGACACAGGTGTATATATACAGAGAGGGGAGACACAGGTGTGTAGTACAGAGAGGGAAGACACAGGTGTGTAGTACAGAGAGGGAAGACACAGGTGTGTAGTACAGAGGGGGGAGACACAGGTGTGTAGTACAGAGAGGGAAGATACAGGTGTGTAGTACAGAGAGGGGAGACACAGGTGTGTAGTACAGAGAGGGGAGACACAGGTGTGTAGTACAGAGATGGGAGACACAGGTGTGTAGTACAGAGAGGGAAGACACAGGTGTGTAGTACAGAGAGGGGAGACACAGGTGTGTAGTACAGAGAGGGAAGACAGGTGTGTAGTACAGAGAGGGAAGACACAGGTGTGTAGTACAGACAGGGAAGACACAGGTGTGTAGTACAGAGAGGGAAGACACAGGTGTGTAATACAGAGAGGGAAGACACAGGTGTGTAGTACAGAGAGGGGAGACACAGGTATGTAGTACAGAGAGGGAAGACACAGGTGTGTAGTACAGAGAGGGAAGACACAGGTGTGTAGTACAGACAGGGAAGACACAGGTGTGTAGTACAGACAGGGAAGACACAGGTGTGTAGTACAGAGAGGGAAGACAGGTGTGTAGTACAGAGAGGGAAGACACAGGTGTGTGTCATACAGAGAGGGAAGACACAGGTGTTCCTGGCTCTTTGCATACTCCTCTTCTCCTTGACAATGTCTCGGGTGCTCTTTTGAGAATGTTAAGCTCATAATAATGTGGGAAAATTCTGGGTATGTTACTGAATGAGGCTATTTCCATAAGGATGTTAAATCCCAACAGTAAATATGAAGGCCAAAATATACAAAAAAGTATTTTATTATGGTAACTTAAAAATTGGCAGTTAGATAGCTGAATCTATTGAAAAAAACATTTCTTGATAGCTGTGATATTCCTCCTCCAAAACAACAGTCACACTGCAAAGTTTGGTGAGGCTAACCCATGTGTCTGGCCTCGAATCTTGCACAGATAAATAAACAGACAGATATCCTGATTTATATTTATTAAGAATATGAACTTTAACAGGAGTACTGTATTCCTATTTGTCTTACTCTTTACAGGTGCAGCTTTCACAAGATTTCAGACACTACGGCTCCAGAAGGTGTTTCCGCAGGCATTGGCCGAGACGCTCATTAGCTACGGTTCTTGTCAGTTCCCCACTTTAGGTTTTGTAGTGGAGCGTTACAAGGCCATTCAGCAGTTTATTCCTGAGCAATTTTGGAAAATAAAAGGTATAAAGTTTTAAAAAAATTTGCTTAATATATTTTTTAAGATAACTTTGTTGTGAGTTGTGTTGTAAAGATACATATAAGTGTGTTATTATTTCTTTAAGGTGTGCAATTTGAAACTGATTGCAGTTGAACAAAAAAAAAATGATTTATTTGGATATTTGGGCTTACTCACCAGCCCTCACCTAATATTCTTTGTTTGAAAATACTGTACATCAGAGTGCAACTTTACTAAATACTGTTCTGTAAACTACATACATCACAACATTGTATAGTTACACATTACACAATTAAATAACATTAGATTGTATATGAAATGCAGCCATATTTTACTGGTAGAGTGTAAGGGTACTAAGAAAATATTGAAGCCGTATGATAGGATTCAACCACCACATAATGGATTCAGTCCTATCCTACTGTTTCAATATTTTATCAAGGCTATGTTACATGCTTGTTACTTAATTGTAAATAAGGGTACTGAGCAAGTGGCCAGGTGTTCCTCCATGAGCCATCTTGATATGATGTCTAGGTGTGTGTGTGACGATATTACTTGAGAGAGGAGATGAAAGTTTAGGTTTGTGGCATGAGATACTGAGAGCTTGGGGTTACGTGGAGAAGGAACAGTAGAGACAAATTTTTAGTTCTTTAAAGTATCTTTGAATATGATTGGTTATAAACCTTTCAAGTCTTGAAACATCACTGTAGATGTGAAAAAGTCACCATACTTTTAAGAAGTGAAAGAATATATTATATCATCTACTAAAGGTTGTTTCAAAGTACTGGTCATCTATTGCTTCCATGTTTTATTTGTGAGTTTCGTCATCCTCCGGTGATACCTCCGAGTCCTGCAAATTAATCCTTGTATTTTGGAAAACATAATAGTACTGTAATAAAGGAAACTGCAAAAGGCCTATTGACCCAGGCAAAGGTAGCTCTTATTTACATAAAAACACTTTTGTAATCACTCATGTATATGTCAAGCTTTTGCATAAAACAGTCCAGTAATCCCACGTTTGTTATTCCCTTAACAATTTCGCTCTCCTGGCATATGCGCCACAAATTTAAGAGGTCATGCCCCCGGTGGTACGGGCGAGCTCGAGGCGACACCAAAATGTGTATACTCGTTTCAGTTTTCTCACCTTAGTTCTCGTGTTTCGTCGTTCGTTTTAGTATCGTTGTGTTTGCAATAGAATTCCCTACATGTTTATATGCATATAATGTCCAAAAGCCTGGCGTGACTCCCCGCAGCAAAGCCTAAACGTACTTGTGAACGAGCACCAATTTGCACACCGCAGCCTAATGTGTATACTCGTTCAGTTTGATAACATCAATTTTTATGTTACATCTTTCATTTTGGTATCAAATTGTTGGCAATGTAAAGGCGCATTTTTTAAAACTAGTCCCATAATAATAGCACAATAAATAGAATTTTAACATATATTTTAATTTTGTATGCTCATCATCACAAAATTATTTATATCTTTCCAGTGTTCTGAGATAAATTTTTGTGTTACATCTTCTATTTTGGTATCAAATTATTTACAATGTAAAAGCGCACATTTTAAAACTAGTCCCATAATAATAGCACAATAAATAGAATTTTAACAAATATTTTAACATTTTAACCAAAAACGTATTTATAATTTTTCAAGTGTTCTGATATCAAGTTTCGTGTTACATCTTTCATTTTGGTATCAAATTATGTGCAATTTAAAGGCGCTCATTTTGAAACTATCCCAAAGTCGATCGGATAAAAAATGAATTTTATACAAATATTTTATTGTTGGAGTCGTGCATGAGTCTAACGCTCGGACTCAAGAGAAAAATTGGTGACGCTTTAAGTGTTATGAGAGTGCGACAGTGTTAATATAAGCAAGACGTTTTTGTCTTATTTCTGGACCTCTTCTCCTCGGCTCTATCCACTGGGGACGTGGCTCATGCAAACTGCCCTTACTCTCCCTCGTTTAGGAACACACCTCACTGTCTAGCCTGGTGTACAGGTTACTCGTACACCAGGGAACTGGGCTCTAGCATATCTACACATGGAGATGTGTATGGAGTATTTAGTTTTTTTTAACAAAGAAGTGATTTAGCTCCTGGGAAAGTTTAATGTTAATAACCTAAGCTTACTGTATTTCTGCGGTTTACCCAAAACTCATAAGGTTGATATTTCTTTATTCCCCATATTTTTGAGCAGAGGTTCTTTTTTTTTCAGAGGTTCAGAGGTATTTAAAGAACTTAAGCAAAATGAGTAAAACTAAATTCATCTTAAATTGTCATCCACACTTCCGTGGAAATAAACATTCCATTCATAGGGGCTCTAGGAGACTAGAACTGAGGACCCCACATGTGTGAGGCTGAAGCTTTATCAACCAAGCTATTGAGTAGTCATAATAAGGAAAGTTTCCAGAAGCAGCAGGATTATCAACTTTCCTTGACTATTACTGAAGCTCAGATCATTTATATGATCCACATCATATAAATTGTTATCCACACTTCCGCGGAACTTCCAAGGAAGTGTGGATTTACAATTTATATGACGTGGGCGTAGATCAGTAAGTCTTCTTGCACAAGTTTTCTGAGGCACACCTGAGAAGACTTGTGCAAGTGACACATCTTGGAGACTTGTGCAAGTGACACATCTCTGGAGACTTATGCAAGTGACACATCTCTGGAGACTTGTGCAAGTGACACATCTCTGTAGACTTGTGCAAGTGACACATCTCTGGAGACTTGTGCAAGTGACACATCTCTGGAGACTTGTGCAAGTGACACATCTCTGTAGACTTGTGCAAGTGACACATCTCTGTAGACTTGTGCAAGTGACACATCTCTGGAGACTTGTGCAAGTGACACATCTCTGGAGACTTGTGCAAGTGACACATCTCTGGAGACTTATGCAAGTGACACATCTCTGGAGACTTGTGCAAGTGACACATCTCTGGAGACTTGTGCAAGTGACACATCTCTGGAGACTTGTGCAAGTGACACATCTCTGGAGACTTGTGCAAGTGACACATCTCTGGAGACTTGTGCAAGTGACACATCTCTGGAGACTTGTGCAAGTGACACATCTCTGGAGACTTGTGCAAGTGACACATCTCTGGAGACTTGTGCAAGTGACACATCTCTGGAGACTTGTGCAAGTGACACATCTCTGGAGACACAGAAAGGACACATCTTGGGAGACTTTGCTATATTTGAGGCCATAAGTTATGTTTTGGTATTTACAGTGACACATGCTGGAGAAGATGGAGTCATTGAGTTTAGCTGGAGACGTGTACGACTGTTTGATCGTACAATGTGCGAGGTATTGTTTGAGGCGTGTCAAGATGAGCCACAAGCATTGGTCACAAAAATAGTTACCAAGAACAAGAGCAAGTGGCGGCCCCTACCCCTTGACACAGTGGTGAGTCATGATTTCAGTTGTAGCAACAGGGGATAAAGTTTTTACATTTTTTGTTAGTTAAGGCCCTCAGTAGCTTGTCAGTGCCAGTGCCTACATGTAGATGTCATTAAGCCTAAGACTTAACCAAGGACTCTCTGAGACCAACTCTGATCTACTGGGAGCCAGGACTGGAATTTGACTGTATTAGGTGAGGGGGGAGCTTGAGGATCACAAATCAACCAGAAAGGTGAGGCAAAACAAAACAAGTTACTGCTTGAAAGAAAAAAATTAAAATTGAGGAAAATAAGGCAAATGCCTTATTTTCCTCTGCCTTATTATTATTATTATTTTCCAAATGCATCTTGTCTTTCTGAGGGAGCCCCCCACAGTGAATTCCTGAAGTGCTGGGATTGCTTCATACTTTCTAAATAAATTGTGGAAGTGGTGTTTGGCCTACTGAGGACCTGAGCTAAAACCTGTCCCCATCAGAGAGGCGCAGGGAGCAAGTGATAATTTTCCACCCCACTGGGAAAGCATCCAGAAAGGCAGCAAAGCTTTCCAGACAGTTGGAGGGTTCACAGAAAAAGAGCCTCGAAACAGCCAACTAACTCCACAAACAATTCACACAGAACAAGGGATTCATTCAAATTAGTACAAAACACGTTAGTACTGATTACCTCCACTAGGCAGCCTGGCCCCAGCCCGCAGCTATCCTCTGACCAACCAGTTCTGTTGTTAATGTTATGGTGGACGGTTGTAACAGTAATGCTCCGGTCCAGCGGTCGTGAGCAAGCCCCACTACTTCAAGCTAACTGCTGGCTATCCTTGGATTTTGTTCATCCTGTGGAGGCCATTTATTTCTTGTTGTTGTGTTCCATATTTTGGTGTTAGCTTCATGTGTGTCTTTTCTGTTTGGTTTGTGTTGGCTTGGCTCTTGTTGCTTTTTGAGCTGCTTGAGGTTTTCTTTCTTGGGTGCCCATTAGTACTGCCCTTGCACAGTCAGTTATCTTCTCTGGTGTATTGAGTAGTTCTCCCCTGGAAGGCCACGCTACCAGGGTGAAGAGCCTCACCTTGAGCTATTCACAAATCTTTGATTCCTCTGCTGCGGGGATTCTTATGGTTGTGCTGAGGTGCGCTGGGGTTCTGGTGCCTGTCTGTCTGAATTTGGTAACTATTCTTCTGGTGAGTGGCTCTGGTGCCTTGGGTTTCGGCTTGGTTAGCGGCCTTCAAGCCTTAGTAATCCCCTTGTGGGTCTGTGGGGTGGCCCATTATGGATCAGCCCATCGAGCCCACACTCACCAATTGCGAGCTTGAAGAATGTTCATCATCTTTGTTATATGATAATGATCATTCTTTCTGCCTCTGCTATCCTGCCTGCTGGCTCAGTGACACCTACAACCCTGAGTCCTGTGAGGTGTGTGCTCACTGTATCTCTGCTCTTACTGATTCACTTTCAAATCTGGAAACTTTTAATACATATGCCACTTTGCAAAAGTTATTTTTGCTTGATTTAGGTGTTTATGGCATATTAATCATCTAAATGCCCCCAGACTATTTAATGCCCCATGGTATTTAATAAGCCAGAGTTGGAAATGTTGGCAACTACCCAGACTAAGTCCATGCCTCCTCTTCCTTCCCTTATGGATATAGTTCACCCCTGCATCTGGTCTCTCCCACAGTAATTCATATCTCATTTCTGGATGAGATATGGAACCAACATATCTAATCCAGAAAGATGCATATCATTGCATTAAATGCTTAATTTTTCTGTGGGGAGCCCCTCCTGCTTCCTGGAGCTATTGGGCTAATATGCAATACACTAGACCAGAACTTTAGTCAATGGGGTTCAGCCTACTGGGGACCACGAGCCAGAACCTGGCCCCCACAGAGAGGCACAGGGAGCAATGGCCCCTGGAAAATTCCCCTGTGGTTGGGGGTTTTCCTTATCTGCCATCGACCAGGGTTAGGCACCCAGAAAGATAGGCATAACAAAACTGACCCCACATAGTAAGAAAATTGTAAATGAAAACCGAACAGAGAGGCAGAACTCCCTCAATTCCCAAAGAAACAAGCAAACGTCACACCTCGCTGCCGTGCAGCTCATCTGCACAGCCTCCCCCCCCCCCCCTCCCCTCCCCAGGAGGTGGAGAATGGAGGCCAAAACCCCTCGTGCTGGCTACCCAGCAACTCCAGTTCTTTGGCTAATGCGATCCGGGGTCGGTCATCAACTCTGGCCTCGGTTTCCTGACAGTGTTTTGTCTTAGTGGTGTCCTCTGCTGTTCGTGGTGTGATGGCAGGTGTACTTAAGTGTACTGGGGCTGCATGTGCCTAGGGCAATCTTCCCTAAGTGCCCAGTGAGTACTACCCTTGGGGTGTCAGGGTTCTCTTCCCTGGTGCGTTCGGGGACCATTTCTGAACTCGCCCTTGGGACCAGCTGGGGTTTCATGGTCCTTGTTTGGCCTTGGGTAGGGAGTGGTATTGTTGCTGGTTGGGGCATCAAGGTGTTGCGCAGCCAGCTTACCTAAGCAGCGGCTAGATACTGTTTCCTCTGGGGACGTACTTTTGCAGGGTTTTTCTTTTATTTTAGTTTTGTTTGCCTGGTGGGGGTCTGCCTGGTGTTGCTGTAATAACACTTCTAATATTTTGGTGGCCATTCACTAGGCCCCCTTGATTGTACATGTTGCATGGGTTTCAGTGTTTTGATCTCCCCCTTGTTAGTTTTGGGTCTTAACCGGTTAGCAACACCTCTTCCGGGCTTCAAGTAGTAGTTGGCCTACGGGCCCTGGAAAACCCTGTCGGGGCTCAGTGGACCTATGGATGCGTTTTCCAAGTTCCAGCTCCCCTCGTGCGAGTTTGAAGGTTGCCGTGTGCCCTTGTCTCCGGGTGACAGTCACTACTTTTGCCTCCGTCATGCTACCTGTTGGGTCAACGACACCTTTGACACTGAGTCTTGCGAGTCGTGTTCTCTACATGTTCTCCAGTTTACCCATTCTGATAACATTGATATTCGGATACTGGTGGCATCTGCGTTGCATCCTTGGTTTAGGTTGCTTCAACATACTAAGTTGGTTGCCCATCCGGATGCCCTGCGGCTGCCCTGCTTTGGTTATAGGGACCCGGACCTGGAGGCATTAGTCGCTTCGACTTCAGTTAAGTCTGCGCTCCATGGTCCTTCCCCTGTTGTTTGTCCTGCCTTGCTTCTGTTTCCCAAACATCTTAGGGTTTCGGAGTCGGAGCGGGGTTTAGTTGGCGGCGAGACTCGGGCAGTTTGGGGGGGTGCCCCGTTCAGATTGGGGACGGAGGCATTCGAACCGGTTCCTCCTGCTGAGGCTTCTAGGTTATCATGAGGTCATCTTGAGATGATGTCGGGGCTTAGCGGCCTCGCAGCCCGATCCTCGACCAGGCCTCTTTTTTTGTTACACATCCCCTGGAAGCAGCCCATAGCAGCTGTCTAACTCCCAGGTATCTATTTACTGCCAGATGAACAGGGGGCATCAGGGTGCAAGAAACCACATTTGTTTCTACCTCCATCTAGGATCGTACTCAGAACCTCAGGACTACGAATTCCGAGCACTGTTCACTCAGCTGTCAGGCCCCTCCAACAGGCCCCTTTCTTTTCTGCCTTTTCTTCAGGGGTGGAGGGTATGGAGGACTGCTCTGCCCTGGGGTCCTGATTTGGGGGATCTTGTGGACCCTTGTGCATCCGCACGTGCAGGTTCCCTTCCTTTCAGGTGTCTTTGGTTGCTGAGGACTTGCGTTATCTTGAGATGATTTCGGGGCTTTAGTGTCCCCGCGGCCCGGTCCTTGACCAGGCCTCCACCCCCAGGAAGCAGCCCGTGACAGCTGACTAACACCCAGGTACCTATTTTACTGCTAGGTAACAGGGGCATAGGGTGAAAGAAACTCTGCCCATTGTTTCTCGCCGACGCCTGGGATCGAACCCGGGACCACAGGATCACAAATCTAGCATGCTGTCCGCTCGGCCGACCGGCTCTGCGTGCCCGTAGACATTTGGCTTCAGTCTTATGCTTCTTTTCCCATCTCGAGCTGTGCTTGGACTGGCTTGAGGAGGATGTGGGGGCATTGAGTGCCAGGTCTTTTTCTGGGGCGCTGGCTTCGGCTGCTTGGGCGTCGGCCGCACTGTTGAAGCTGTTTACACCGATTCTCAAGGAGGTGGTGTCTCTGTTCTTTGCTTCTCGCCTCGCGTGCCAGCAGCAGGCTGTGCTCACTCTCTCTTTGGAATTTGTGTGGGCCCTGGCTCTTAGTTTTCGTCATCGTATTGTCTGTTGCTATTTGCAGAGACTGCTGTCACGCAGTTTCTGCATGCGGCTTCGTCTAGTTGTCGTCCTATGTTGGACATGTTGGTTCTCCAAGATGGTCGTTCTCGGTCTTCTTGGAAAGGTCGTGCCAGAGCTTGGGGTTCCGTAGGTCAAGGTGGGCTATTGGTGTCAGCTTCTGAGCCGGCATTTCCTTCGGAGCCAGCGTCGCCTGGTCGGCACGATGACCGCTCTGCTCGTCTGCGGGCTTCTCGTATGGGGCATCAGCCCTTTTGTGGTTTGCCCCATTGACGAAGCGATGGGGGGGAGGCTCATGCTGTTTGCACATGTCTGGTCCTGTGGTCAAAACGACCCCTGTCCCTTAGTTGGGTTTCCTGGCTGTTTCCAGTGCCAAAATGGGACTGTGTCGATTTGCGGTTCAGTCTGGATTTGTCCCATCGCATCCCCTGGAGTCTTTGCCCCTCCTTTCAGATGACCACTCTGTCTCAGGTCCGGCTTCTGTTGAAGCCGGGTACCTGGATGGTGTCCCTAAACCTCGGGGATGCATATTGGCACGTTTCCATTCATCTGGGGTTCAGGGACTGGTTAGGTTTCGTGGTAGGGCATCAGTCTTATCAATTTTGTTGCCTTTCTTTTGGCTTGAATCTGGTACCTCGTGTATTCACACGTCTTACCTGGGTCGTGGTGACCGGTCTGAGTCTGCTAGGGGTTCATGTTCTGGCCTACCTCGACGACTGGCTGGTGTGGGCTCCCAGCTGGTCTGCTTGTCTGCTCGCCAGAGGTGTGGTTTTTCCTAGCACGCCAGGTTCAGGTTCCTGGTGAACTGGCAGAAGTCCCATCTGGTTCCGTCCCAGATTCAGACCTGGCTGGGTCTTATTTGAGACTCTTAGACCGTTTCCATGTCTCTTCCTCTGGAGGCATTGCTGCGGCTGTGGCAACAAACTCCCAACCACAGGGTGGGGGAGGTTTCCAGGGGGCATTGCTCCCTGTCTCTCTCTGATGGGGCCAGGTTCTGGCTCGTGGTCTCCAGTAGGCTGAACTCTATTGACTAATGCCCTGGTCTAATGTATTGCATATTAACCCAACAGCTCTGGGGCTCGCCCAGAAAATAGCATTTCATTACATTCAATGCTGGTTTTTTAATCTGTTCACAGGGGTAGTTGAGTGTGAAGAGCACAAAACACTAGCATTAATATAGAGTAAAACTAAACTGCATTTATTGGGGCTAAATGGGGTTGAGGTGAAGGTGAGAGACGTGAGGATTATGTTTTGGCAGAGAAGTCTCCATTTGTGTTGTGCTTGCAAACTTAATCATGGGATCTCTTGAAGCAGACTCATTCAGTTACACTGAATTGGGTTAATTGTAAGATTGATAGATAAATTGATAGGTCATCACCATGCCGTTTTGACGCCCAAATCATTTTAGGGACAAAATTGTTGAAGTTTAATCTTCACTACAGTTTACTTCTGAAGTATAAAGAGTCTCTTTCTCTCCAAGCTAACACACAACAAAAATTACCTCATTCAACTTTACTCTAATCATTATAAAAGGGTGAAACAAGTTGTACTCACCTAATTGTGCTTGCGGGGGTTGAGCTTTGGCTCTTTGGTCCCGCCTCTCAGCTGTCAATCAACTGGTGTACAGATTCCTGAGCCTACTGGGCTCTATCATATCTACATTTGAAACTGTGTATGGAGTCAGCCTCCACCACATCACTTCCTAGTGCATTCCATTTATTAACTACTCTGACACTGAAAAAATTCTTTCTAACGTCTCTGTGGCTCATCTGGGTACTAAGTTTCCACCTGTGTCCCCTTGTTCGTGTCCCACCCGTGCTGAAGAGTTTGGTGATTGACTCTTTTTCTGAGCTTTTATTTTCTTGGAATTGTGGGGGAGCAATGCATCATGAATTCCTTCCTAAACCATAAATTCTCTGTATCCTTCATTTGGGATGGCAGAAAATGAGTATATAAGATCAGCAACACCCCTCATCACAAGTGAAACAATCAACACCCCTCATCACAAGTGAAACCATCAACACCCCTCATCACAAGTGAAACCTTCAACACCCCTCATCACAAGTGAAACCATCAACACCCCTCATCACAAGTGAAACAATCAACACCCCTCATCACAAGTGAAACAATCAACACCCCTCAACACAAGTGAAACCATCAACACCCCTCATCACAAGTGAAACCATCAACACCCCTCATCACAAGTGAAACAATCAACACCCCTCATCACAAGTGAAACCATCAACACCCCTCATCACAAGTGAAACAATCAACAACCTTCATCACAAGTGAAACCATCAACACCCCCTCATCACAAGTGAAACCATCAACACCCCTCATCACAAGTGAAACCATCAACACCCCTCATCACAAGTGAAACCATCAACACCCCTCATCACAAGTGAAACAATCAACACCCCTCATCACAAGTGAAACAATCAACACCCCTCAACACAAGTGAAACCATCAACACCCCTCATCACAAGTGAAACAATCAACACCCCTCATCACAAGTGAAACAATCAACACCCCTCATCACAAGTGAAACAATCAACACCCCTCATCACAAGTGAAACCATCAACACCCCTCATCACAAGTGAAACAATCAACAACCTTCATCACAAGTGAAACAATCAACAACCTTCATCACAAGTGAAACAATCAACACCCCTCATCACAAGTGAAACAATCAACAACCTTCATCACAAGTGAAACAATCAACAACCTTCATCACAAGTGAAACAATCAACACCCCTCAACAGAAGTAAAACAATCAACAACCTTCATCACAAGTGAAACCATCAACACCCCTCACCAGAAGTGAAACAATCAACACCCCTCACCAGAAGTGAAACAATCAACAATCCTCACCAGAAGTAGAACAAGCACAAACACCATTTGCTACAGCCAGTCTGTGTGCTTTAACTTGTCATAGTCCTCACTAGACTGCATATTAAAAAGGTGAAACTTCATGTAACTTAGAAGAGCAAATTTACAACCCTTAAGTGTGGCCCCCTATTTTGATAACACCAATGACTCATGTCTCACACAAGAACCAGGAGCAACACCTCATGAATTTCCAAGGATTCTAAAAACATGATCAAGGATATGAAAACAATAGTGATAATGTTTAGTGTCTGCTCCCATCAAACACCTCAACACTGAATGAAGGCAAATTCAGTGTCTCTTTTTTTTTCCTATTGCTATACTTTATAAATATATATATATATATATCAACTGTACAATAATATATAATTTCATGTGCCTCGCCAACACCTCACTTACCTCATCCTACTCTATGATCCTGACACAGGAAGGAGTTATAATAGAAAATCTTTGCACTTGCAAATCTGTGAATTTGAATGATAGATGCAGTAGTGAAAATGAAAGATTGTATTTGAAATTATAAAAGAAGTTTCCCACTTAAAGCTGTTTATTAAAATTGCAGGAGCTTGAGAAATTGGCTTCACGTAAACTACGCCTCACTGCAAAGGAAACTATGAAAGTTGCAGAAAAACTGTACACACAAGGTTACATCAGTTACCCTCGGACAGAAACCAACATTTTTCCGAAAGAACTACCGCTACGGCCACTGGTTGAAATGCAGACAGAAGATCAGAACTGGGGAGGTGGGTGAATGCTATACCAGACTTGCTTATTTGATATCCCTTGTATAGCTACTTTATTGTTTATGTTTATTTAGTAGAGTAATACTTGGTGGTTTCTTTGGTGCTAAGTATAATTCGGAGATGGTATTCTCAGTACAGTTTGAATAAGTGAGCCTTCTGGAAGTTATTAATAATAGTTGAATTGGGAATTTGACAGTAGCAGCTAAGTGGGAAAACCATTTGAAAAGCCCATGCTTCATCAAGGATGAGAAAGGGGACTGCAGTACCAGTACAGTACAGTACTGTACCTTGATGACTATACTGTATATATTCAAACCGTACGATGTACTTGAACCCATGCCATATATTTATTTATAGATTCATCTCGTTCTTGTGATTTCATCGTACACCTTGCTATGTCATTGAAAGAGCTTGATGTTGCCTAGAGGAGTTACCAAATGGTTTTATATTAGAAATAAGTAGATTGTGGAAGAGATGCTCCCTTCTATGCAAGTACATTTGTTGCTCCTGTGCCTAAGGTGAAATCAAGTGGCATGTTCTGAAAGGTGCATGTCATCTACATTCAAAGCCTTCATTTTTGTATTGGTAGTAAATAATAAATCAAACTACAGCCTGTATTTGCATTGTTGTAACAATTTTAATGTGATTTAACCTGAGATAATAAGTGAATTATGTGGGCAGGGTTTGCTGCTCGTGTCCTGGAGGATGGTCCTAACCCACGACAGGGAAGGAAGTCTGACCAAGCACATCCTCCCATTCATCCAACCAAATATGCCAGTGGTCTGCAAGGCAACGAACAGAGGGTGTACGAGTTTATTGTGAGACACTTCCTTGCATGCCTCAGTAAAGATGCGCAAGGCCTTGAAACTATTGTTGATATTGAAATTGCAGGAGAAGCCGTGAGTATTTTAGAGCAACATTATACAAGGTGTCTTGATCATTCTGGAGAGTTGTACTGTGGAAAATTACTTGACCTATGATGGAGTGAAATATTATCATTTTCATTTCATTTCACATGTTGTTTCACTCACAATATTGTAACGTCGTATTCTCTGCTTTAGTGTGAACATACTTTGTCTTTCTTTCAGAAATTGGTAGACTGTGCCACCACTTTATTTTTGTATTCATTTCTTATTAAAGTAGTTTGGTTTTTGTGTTTCTCATTTCGGTATAGTCTCAAGTATGCAAGAATAATCACAAAAGACACGTGATTCGGGTATGTGTAATTATCCGCACAGGGAAAATGAAATGAAAATTTCAAAAGTTTTCATGTCCCGCCACATGATCAAGGATAATCTTGATAATGCGGTGAAGCGTTTGGAAGTTTTATTTAATTTTTTCCTATGTGGATATTTACACAATCTCAAGTACTGTATATATTCCACACTTGATTTTTGTTTCATCATAGCCCATTGTATCTTATATGACTTACGCTGCACCTTGTTAAGCAATTTTGAACCTCTTCATAGCCTCAAGGAAACAAAAGTGCTGACAAAATATATGACAAGTTCTCTTTTGCGAACAGTTTCTAGATGGTTAGAATAATTTAAGTGGGAAGTTGGTGGATGGCAAAACCATTAGTAATTTTGGAGTATCATATGACAATGATTATGGGAAAGAGAGCAACCACACATAACTCTCAACCTGTACCTACACTTAGGTAATTACACTCGTAATTACCCTCTAAAAACAGTTTTACAAGTCACTTGGTAATGTGTTGCTGTTGTATGGTGGCAAGTGATAATCATGTACAATACTTCCACTATCTTATCTCCTCAGTTTACTGCAAATGGTCTCATCATTCTGGAGCGTAACTACCTAGATGTATATCCATATGATCGTTGGAGTGACAAGGTGATGCCGCAGTATGAGCAGGGCCAGGTGTTTACCCCGACATCCTTGGAGATGGTTGATGGGGAAACTTCACCGCCGCCTCTTCTGACAGAAGCAGATCTCATTGCTCTTATGGAGAAGCATGGCATAGGTTGGTTGACAATTGCTAGCAATCACTTACTGTATTGTATCCAAAAAAATATCCTTGTGTCATAACGGTAGGATTATTCTATCTCTGATGCTTTGTTGTTCTTCTTGAGAACTCTCCTCCTAAAGGAAAGTTCATGACAGTAGATTCTATTTAACGTTATCTGGCTTGTTCTGTGCTTCTTATGCCACCTTCAGGCCTGTCCCTTAACCATTGGGCACTGGCATAGTTTCAACGATCCTTTCCAAAAATGACAATGTTGACAAAATTCAGACAATGATTTTTGTATTATGAATTTGTGGACAACATGTTGGCAAGTTTGGACAATATAAACAAAAAATTCTAGGTGCTACAGTTCGACCATGGTAGGCTGAGAATGAGGGATTTATCTCATTGCTGATATCCTTTCTGGGTACTGTTGCAACTATGCACCGAGTAGCTAATGAGGGCCATTAAAAAAATAGTGTTAAAAATGCCCTCTTCTAGACACTCTTCAATATCTCCCCTACTCCACCCTCTGGTCCCCTTTCTTACCTGTTGGACTAGGCTGCATCTCTGGGTGGCACATAAGAGTACAGTAAAAAAAATTGCAGAAAGCTTATTGACCCATGCAAGGTAGCTGCTATTTATGTCCACCCAAACACATTCATAGTTATGTATAGCTTACCTTTGAAACTATCTAGGGATTCCATTTCTATTATACTACCCAGTAATTTGTTTCATAAATCAACAACCCTGTTTCCAAAGCAGTACTTACTCAGGTCTTTTTTCTGGATAAACTAATCCAATTTATATCCATTGTTTTGAGTTGTGTGTGAGGGTGTTTTGTGGCTGGACCCACGGGTGACCTGGACTACCTACCACCTGGTGTTGAGCATGTGAATCACCACTGGGCTTACTTACCCTGCAGCGAGCTATTGTGTTTGTTCAGTTTTAGGTCGATATCTAATACCTATACTACCCTCACTTCTATGAGTAAACCTTATTCTGATCCTAGTTTATGGTCGACTGGGCAGGTCTAGGGGTCTGATAGCATTTTGGGTGTCTGTTTTTTGAAAATCTATGATTCTGTACCATGCTGCTTGAAAAGAATTGTGGCCACTCGGTGGCTCTGTGAAGCTATTCAGGCGGCTAGCTTCAGGGAGCTACCAAGGTGCCACCAGAAAGAGGCATCTCATTACATTCAATGCTGGACTTTATTGTTTTTCACAGGAACGGATGCAACACATGCAGACCACATAGAGACCATTAAGTCACGCATGTACGTAGGGTTGCAAGATACACGGTTCATACCAGGACAGCTTGGTATGGGGTTAGTGGAAGGCTATGACTCAATGGGCTTTCAAATGTCTAAACCCCACTTGCGAGCAGAATTAGAAGCTGACTTAAAGAGGTAATCAAGTTTTTTTTGGCTTATTTTAATATTTAGGTTTGTGTGTACTCACTTAATTGTATTCACCTAGTTGTGCTTGTGGGGTTTGAGCTTCAGCACTTGTGTACCAAGATAATGTCTCACTCTATCTTGCTCTGATGAAGGCATATTGAGCCACAAATGCATTCAGCATTCTCTAATTCTTCACATGTGATTATTTCACACACTTGGATCAATGTTTTCTGTGGGGAGTCCCTACGGCTCCCTGGAGCTTATCGGGCTAATGTATGTTATATTAGACCGGGACATTAGCAAAGGAGTTCAGACCTACCAGGGACCAGCACAAGAACCTGGCCCCTTCAGAGAGGTTTCAGGGAGCAATGGCCCTGGAAAATCCCCCTGTGGCTGGGGTTTTCCTTATCTGCCATCGACCGGGGTTAGGCACCCAGAAAGGTAGGCAAAAACAAAACAAACCCCACATGGTAAAAAACTAAAACAAAAAAACGAACAGAGAGGTAGAAAGTCCCTACAATCCCAAGGAAACAAGCAAACAAGCAAACATCACACTTTACTGCCGCACCGATCGTCCGCGCAGCCCTCACCGCCCCGAGAGGGGGAGGGGGGAGCCCCGGACCTACTGCGCCGGCTGCCAAGCTTCAGTTTACAAGCTAGTGTCAACCGAGATAGACCCTTCTCTGGCCTCGGTTTCCTAGGTAGTGATGGCCTTGTGTGGCGTTCACTGCCGTGTGTTGTGTTGTGCGGTGGCCAGGAGTACCTCATCAGTGCCGGGCTGCATGCGCTTAGTGGCTTACTTCCCTAAGTGCCCTGTAAGTACTGCCCCTTGCGTAACAGGGTTATCTTCCCTGGGGCGTTCGGGAACCATTCCCGTAGAGGTTCTTGCTGCTCGGTATTTGTCTCGCCCTTGGGGCCAGCTGAGGCTGGGGGCCCTTGTTTGGCCCTGGGTAGGGATTGGTATTGTGCTGGTTAGGGTGTCAAGGTGTTGCACAGCCTGCCACCTAAGCGGCGGCCGGTTCCTGTTGCCTCTGGAGATGGTGTACTTTTGCGGGGGTTTTCTTTTGTTTTTATTTTCAATTGTCTGGTGGGGATCTGCCCAGTGTGGCTATAGTTCCACTGGTAGTGTTTGGCGGCCCTCTGCTAGGCCCCCGTGATTGTGCACGTCGCAGGGGTTTTCAGTGCTATCCTCTATCCTCTTGTTATTTCTGGGTTTCTTAACCGGTTAGCAACACCTTGCCCAGGCTTCCCGTAGTAGTCAGCCTACGGGCCCTGGAAACCCCTGTCTGGGCTCGGTGGACCATTGAATGTCTTCCGGGTTCCAACCTGTCTTGTACGGGATCGCTGGTTGCTGTGCCCTTGTCTCTGGGTGACAGTCGCCACTTTTACCTCCGTCATGCTGCCTGTTGGGTCACTGACACCTTGACCCGGAGTCTTGCGAGAGAGATTCTCTGCTTGTTCTCCAGTACTCTCCTGATGTTATTACTGTTCAGAGTACAGGCAGCATCCATGTTGCAAGCTGGGTTAGGTTGCTGCAACATGCTAGGTTGGTTTCCCACTCAGATGCCCCGAGGCCGCCCCGTTTTGGTTAGGTGCTGTTCGGCCCATTCCCTCCCTGTTCCCGGCTCCGGACCGTCTGCGGGTTTCAGGGTCGGGGCGGGGTTTAATTGGGGCCGAGACTCGGGCGGTTTGCAGGGGCTGCCCCGTTCGGGTTAGGGGGACGGAGGTTTTCGAGCCTGTTCCTCCTGCCAAGGCTTCTGGGTCTTATCAGGGCCCTTTCTTATTGCCTTTCCCATGGACTCTTCCTTTTGTTTAAGTGCGGAGGGCTTGGAGGACGGCTCTGCCCCGGGGCCTCTGTTGCTTGTTTCCGGGGCTGTGGGGGATGCCTGCTAGCAGTTCTGGGGCGGTTTGTCCCTGTCTGGGTTTTTCTGCTTTTGGGCGGAGTTTTTCGCCCATCCAGTCTGCTTGCTTCCCACTTTTGCTGGCGTGTTTTCGTAATTTTTGCGTCGGTCACAGCCCTCGTTTCTGGCGGCCATTTTCGTCTGCCGGTTTCCTGGCGTGGCCACCAGGGCAGCGTTGCAGTTTGTTTACATGTGCCTGGGTGTGCGAGCGAGCTTCTTGCGTGAGTTTTCACCTTTTTTGCAGGAGTTTTATTCTCCTGTTGTCGTTTCTTTGCTTTTCTGGTGTTTTCTGCCCGTTTCCTGTTCCTCTCGGAACGTTTGGGTGTTGATTTTACACCGGGTTTCCCATTTTGTCTGTTTTGGGTCTGGGCCCTTGGGTTTGGGCTCAGTGTCCCTGGCTGTTATGCTTGCTCCCACACCTTGTCCCTCGGTTTTTGGTCTGTTTTGACCATTTCCCAGGGGGTTCTGTCTGGGGGCTGTGCTATGCCTTTCTGTGGTGTTTCTCCGCCGGCAAATGTGGTGGTTTGGGCTCCTTCTGGTTCAGTTCCAGGTTCCTTTGGGTTCTTTGGTTTCGTTTCGGAGGTTTCTTCCTCATGGGCCCCCTTTGTGGGTTCAAGGGGCTTTGTTTCCTCGTGTGTGACCGGGTTCTGCCTTCTGGAGTTCCGGGGTCTTCTTGGCTTGCAGACTGATCTTTTGGGTCTTGGCACATGTTGTGGTCGTGCTGGTCGATGAGGTTTTGTCGTCGAGGTGGGCCTTTTGATGCAGTTTTGTGCCTTCTTTGCCTGGCCGGCGTGGTGTTCTCTGCCCACTGGTCGGCGGCTTGTAATTTTCTTTTCAAGTGTACAGTATGTGTGTGTGTTCACATGTGCATGTGTACACTGTGTGTGTGTGCACATGTGTATATGCACGTGTGTGTAACATACCTTGTGTGTATGTGTATGTGCATAATATGTATATACAGTGTGTGTATATGTGTATGTTTACTATTTCTTTCAGAAGGGGCTCTGTTCCCTTCTCTGTTGACGGGGCGCTGGGGAGCAGCTTGCTCTGTTGCTCTGTTGACACTCGCCTGGTCTCGCTGTTGGTGGGTGCTTTTGGTTGTCTTCCGGCCTCTGGTGGCGGCGATGGGCGGCTTCTCCCCCTTTGGGGGATTTAGAGCTGGCAGGGTGGGCTTCTTCCCCTGCACTTCGTTATGTCATCTTAGTGGGTGCATTGTACGTGGTCGATCCGCCCCATCTTTCTGGGGTTCCCATCGGCTCATTGCAGACATGGGCCTTTCGAATCTGCTGTTCTTCTGGACTTCTTCAGTCTGCACCCTGGATTCTATGCCCTCATTGGAGGACTGTTCTCTCCTGTTCGGCTTCTGTTGGGGCCGGGTGCCTGGATGGTGGCCCTGGACCTCCAGGTCAATTCTTGGCACGTTCCTCTCCAGTTTTCTGGGACTGGCACAGTTGGTGGTGGGGCTTGCCGCTTTTGTTGCCTTCCCTATTTTGTAATTTGGCACTTGGTGCTTTTTTGCATCTTTACAGGATCTTGGTGCCCTGTCTGGGTCTGCTTGAGATTCGGTGTCTGGCCTACCTCGACAACTGGCTGGTCGTCGGAAGCCAGTCTCCCAGTCAGTCCGCTTGTCTGCTCACCAGGGGTGTGGTTCTTTCCAGATCACCGGGTTTGGTTTCCTGGTGATCTGGAGGCCATTCCATCTGTTTCCGTCCCGGGTTCGGCCCTGGCTGGGCCTTGTTTAGGGCTATTGGGCCACTCCATGTCTTTCCCTCCAGAAGTGTTGCTGCGGCTGTGGTCCCGTCTTTGGCTGTTCATGAGGGGGTGCCGGGTTGCTCGAGTGGTTGTGTGGGGGTCTGCAGTTCGACTTCGACATGCTGGTCTGCCCGCGGGGTCGGGTTTGGCTTCGGCGTCTGTTGGTTCCTTTGAAGACTTCCCTTCCGCCTCTTGCAATCGTTGGGTTCCTCTTTGGGGTTTTCGGGGTTCCGTGCATTGGCACCTCCCCAAGCCTTCGCTCGATGTGTTCACGGACGGGTCATCTCTCGGCTGGGGCTTTGTGACCAGTGCTCACCAAGTCGGCCGAGAATGGTGGAGTCTGTCCCTCCGTCGGGCTCACAGCACGGTTCGGGAGTTCGTGGCTGTCTGGTTTGCGCTTCGGAGGATTTGGGTCACTCAGTGCTCTACCATTCAGCTCCGTTCGGACTGTTCTCTGGCGGTTCTTGCCGCAACCACAGGGTTTCTCTTAGGTGTTGACCTTTAGGGTTGGTTCCTTAGAGTGGCTCGTTTGCTGGATTCTCGGGGTTTGGCTAGCCATGAGGTTCATGTCCGGGGTGTGTCCTGCGTCCTGGCGGACAGCTGTCTCGGTTCATTCCTCTGTTCGCAGATTGGCCAGTCGTCGCCGACTCGTTTTGTTGGCTCTGCCGGACGTATGGACTCCTGGCCATAGACGTCTTCGAGTCGGCGTGGCCTAGGCGTCGCCCATTTTATGTGGCGCCCTTACCCACCTGCGAGGTGTTCACGTTGGATGCTTTTCGGCAGGACTGGTCGAGGTGGGGGTACCTGTTCCTCTTCTCTCGGTCCAGCTGTTGCTTCGGGTTCTGGCTCGGTTGCAGCTCATTCCCACGAGAGCAGTCCTTATGGTTCCTTGGTGGCCGGCACAGCTTTATTTTCAGACGCTGCTTGATGGGTGTCCGAACCGGGGGCATTTTTCCTGTGGCTCCGCCTCTTTTGGCAGGTCGGATCAGTCCTGTATGTGACTGGTTCGGCCTTCTCCTCGGCTCTTCGCGTCTGGTATTTTGACGCAGGTATCACCATCTCTCTGGTGATCCGGTGGCTTCGTTGATGGTGTCCCACCTGCGAGCTTCGTCTCGGCGACAGTATGACGTTCCTGGTGTTTCTGTGCACCTTTTTCTAGCTCTTCATATGTTGTCTTCTCTTTCGCATCGGGTTGTCTTGTCCTTTCTTGGGTTTTCAGGACTACAGTTATTTGATGTCTCTTACTGTCGCCTCATTTTGTGCGGCGCTGGCGGAGCCGTTCCGGCTTGCATTCGGGGTGCACGTCACATCTGCCCCGTTCCGTATGCTTTCTCGTGTTTTGTTTCGCCTCCGGCCTGCTCATGCGTCGCCTGAGCTGTCCTGGTCCTTGATCCGGACCAGGCCTTCTTTTCTTCGCCTCAGTTTGTGGTAGCCCCTTCGGTTCAAGTTTTGTTTTCATAGGCCATATCTTGTTGGCATGGGCGTCTGCGGTTCAGGTCGGGGAGCTTCCGGCTCTTCTGGTGCAGGGGTTTCTGCTCTTTGGTACTGGTGGTAGGTTTGTACGTTTGCAGCCTTTCTCCATCCTTCTGGCGACGGTCAAGACGGCTGCTTTCCAGAGGGGTCCTTGGGTTATTGATGCTTAATTGGTTCGGCCGGGGGTGCGTCCTGTGTTGTCCGGTTGTGGCTTTTTGCAGTTACCTGCGTATCGTGTCTGGCTATGTGCTTTGGATTGATCCGGTTCCCCTCGTTCCCTGTTCCATGGCTCGGGTCTCCCAGGTCGTCCGCAGAATTTTTAAGTGTTCCAACCCGCTGTCTATCCTTGCGCCCGTGCTGTTCAGATGTTTGCAGCATTCGCTGCTGTGTTGGTGACGTCTAGGGCTCATTTCGGGTGCAGGGATTTAGCACTGGTTCCTGGCAGCCCGTTCTTTATGCGCGTGTCTGCTCTTGTGCGTTCTTGTTGCCTTGGGTCACAGGTTGCAGCCTGTTGTCTCAGCTTCACGTTGCGGAGTTTGTGGTGGCCACCTCCTGGGTCAGCCCTTTCTTTTCCTTCTCTTTGTGTATGAAGCTCCTGGGAGCTGTAGGGGCTCCCTACAGAAAACCAGCGTTGAATGTAATGAAACGCCATTTTCTGGGTGAGCCCCGGAGGCTCCCTGGCAACCCTCCCTCCCACCGGTCAGCGTTTTTTCTGGGGGGAGCCCCGTCGGCTCCCCGGAGCTTTACCGGCTGATATGCTAATGTCAGACTTTGGCATCAGTCATGTGTATGGAGTTCTAGGGCCTACCGGGGACCACGAGCCAGAACCTGGCCCCCTCAGAGAGGCAAGGGGAGCAATGGCCTATAGAAACCCCCGTGTGGTTGGAAGCATTCTATGTCTGCCATCGACCGGGTCAAGCATCCAGAAAGGTAAGCATTCCAAAACAAACCCCTATTCTGGTGAAAATTGCTACCTAAGCCGAACTAGTGAATAGAACTCTTCAACAGAAAACAAGGAAACTAGTATGACGTCATACGTCACCGCGCCGCTGTCTGCGCAGCTCCCCCCTCCCCGGGAGGGGGAAGGGGGAGCCCCAGACCTCCCACGCCGGCTATCCACCCATCAGTTCTTCGGCTGATGCTATAGGCAATGGTTATGTGCTCCGGCTCCAGTGGTTGTTTCAGCACTGTACCTAGAGTGTGGTGTCTGTTTTCTAGGTGGTGCGTGAGCCGGGAGTGATTCTTCAGTACTCGGGCTGCATGCGCCTAGGGTTCCCTTCCCTAGGTGCCCTGTAAGTACTGCCCTTGGGGCTTGGGGCCACCTTCCACAAGTTCCTTGGGTCCTGCCCCTGCTTGGCCGTTTACTGCTTGGTTTTCGGCCGCTCTTTGTGTGCTCGGGTGTTCTGTCTCCCTTGTTCGCCTTAGAGTAAGGGGCAGTGTTTGCACTGGTGGGGCGCGGGGTACTGTGCAGCTTGTCTTTACCAATCATAGCGGCCGGCTCTGTTCCGCTTGGGTACGCTGTCCTCTTGCGGGGTTTTCTTTTTCTTTTGTTTATATACCTGGTGGGGGGTCTGCCTTCGTTCTTGCCCCTTGTGTCCCTTGTGTTCTGAGTATTTCTGGTGGTACCCCCTGCTAGGTCCCCGTGAGTGTACACGTCCCGGGGGTTCAGCTCTTAGAAAGTTTTCCCTGTGTCATGGGTGTGGACCGCCTCCTTCGCCTCTTCCTGTTCTCCTGCGGGTCCGGCAGGGTCCGGCTCTGGCGTCTTCACCTGGCGGTGCTCCCAAGTTCTTCTGGGCACGGTTGAGTCGTGTCAAGTTCGAGCCACCATTCGCCAGGTGAGTTTCTGCGGTCTGGCGTCTTTTGGCCGGGCGCTGGATGCGGCGGTGTTTATATACCTGTCTTTATTTAGGTATAATTTTGTACGACTGAGACCGTTCGCACACCTGTGACTGTCCCTTTATCACCCCTTCCTGTCCCCCTCATGTGCATGTCCAACCCATGCTGGAGTCATTCAGGGGACCCTCCTTTTTTAATGTTGAGGTGTGGGGGTTGTAGGGTTGGTTCTGTACTCACCTGGTGAGGCTCCTGGCTGTGCTTGCAGGATTTGAGCTCTGGCTCTTGGGTCCCGCCTATCTGGTAGAACTTGCGGGATAGTACCAGTGGAGTGCAGTGGTGCTATTGGCACTTTTGGGGAACACTGTATTACCATCAGTGGTCTGTGCTTGTTACACGACCTACTTGCGAGCATAAGCCTTCTTGCTGGTTCGTCCGTGGACTTCCAGGGCGCACTGGCCTCTTTTCGTATGGCAGCTCCGGCCCGTCCTGGTTGTGGGGGTATGTGGGCCGGTGGACTGCTCCTAGCAGCTGCCTGGTGGGCCATCCTCTGGCCGGTCTGGCCTGACCTTGGGCCGGGCTTGAGGTGTAAAAGAGCTCCCAGTACCTCATCCAGCAGGTATCGAGCGGGGTTTCTCCGCCGTCGGTCGCCTGGTGCAGGTTTCTGGGCCTGCAGGGTTTTGTCGTGTCTCCGTTGGCCCTGTCTGGGGTCTGCCTGCTCCGTTCTCTGCCTTTGCAGAGGGGAGCTGCTATTTACATGTTGCATGTTGCAGTGGTGCCTGTTGCTGCTGCTGCACGTGTGCATTGGTACCGTGTTTCACGGTGGCGTGTTCTTGTTCCTGTGTCCGGTTGTGGAGTGGCACTTTGCTGCCGTTTTTGTGCCTGGGGATTGCGTGGGGTTTTTGTCCCTGCCTGATTGTCCACCCCTGGTTGTTCTCCTGGTTAATTTTTTTTTTTTTGTGCTTCAGCTCTTTCTGCCTGCCTCCTCTGCAGCGGGGATGTCCTGCGTGTGTTCTTAGGCGTTGGTCAGCCTGTGTCCTGTGGTGTGCTTCTTTGTCTCGGTCTGTTGCAGTTGTTCGTGCCCCTTGGTTCGGGTCCTGTTCTGGCGGCGACCCTTCCGCCTTCTTGGTTTTCCTCGCTTGCCCTGCCGGTTGTTGTTGTTTTTTTTTTTGGGGGGGTTCTTGCGATGTCTCGCGTCGGACCCGTCGTTTCTGAACTCCTGGCGGGCTTGCATGCTTCGGAGTTTTTCTGTTCGGCAGACGTTCCATCTCCTTGTGCCGCCTGGGTTTCAGTGGTCGCGCCCGAGATCTTCTCGCGGCTCCGCCTTTTTCCTGGGCTCGGGGGGGGGGGCCTTGTCGGGGCTGCTTATGTTCTGCCTCGTGGTCTCGCCTCCGGTTGGTGGTCGGGTGGCTTCGTGGTAGGTGTCCCACCTGCGTGCTTCTCTTGGCGGCAGTATGGGGTATTTTGGCGGTCCTTCCTTTTCCTGTCCCTTCTTAGGTGGTTCCTCTTGTTAGCTTGGTTTACTCTCGGCTTGGTTTTCTAGTGGGGGTTGGGGGCCGTCGTCTTGCCACATACTGTCGCCTCTTTTCGTGCGGCGCAGGCGGAGCCGCTTCAGCTTGCTTTCGGTCTTGGTGTTGCTTTTGCACCGTTAGTCAGCTGTCTTGTGCGTCATTTCACCTCCGGCCTGTTCGTGCGCCGCTTGCACCATCCTGGTCTCTGGTCAGCGTGCTCTGTCTTCTCCTCAGTTGGTAGTGCCCCTTCGGTTCCGGTGTGTTTTTTCGTCGGCTCTTTCCTTTGGGCCTTTGCCTCTGGGGGTCGATTCGCTGAGTTTTCTTGCTCCTTCGGTTTAAGCGTTTTGGTTGTTTGATGGCAGCAGTCTCCATCTTTTTCTGGCGCGGGGTGGGGCTGCTGCATTCTGGAGGGGTCCAGGGTTTGTTGGTGCTTCGTTGGTCGGGCCGGGGGTGTGTCGTTTTTGTGTTCAGTGGCGGCCCTCCGCTGTTGTTTGCGTGCCACGGCGTTTGGGTCCGGAGCGCGTTTTGCGTTGATCCGGTTCTGTTCTTCCCGGTTCGCGGGTGATGGTGTCCCGGGTGGTCAGCCGTGTTCTTGCGGCTAAGCTGCCTGTGTTCTTCCCTCATGCCTGTGCCGTTCGTGGCTTTGCTGCTCTCGCTGCCGTCTGGGCGACGTGGCCTTGCGGTCTTTCGGGCATGGATTTTTGGTGTTCGTGCAGGGGCCTTGCTGCTCGTGGTTCTCGTGTTGTTCCCGGGATTTTCGGGGCTGTGGCGCCTTGGGTTGGCGTTTGCTGCCGGTTGTCTCGCCTCCTTGGGGGGTGCGTGGTGTCCGCCTCCCGGTTTTGTCCCTTTGACCTTCCTCTGTGGGTAGTTAGCTCCGGGGAGCCGACGGGGCTCCCCCCAGAAAACCAGCGTTGAATGTAATGAAACGCCATTTTCTGGGTGAGGCCCGGAGGCTCCCCGGCAACCCTCCCTCCCTCCGGTCGGCGTTTTTCGCGTGTTTTGACATCCAGCCTCAGAACTGATGGGTGGATAGCCGGCGTGGGAGGTCTGGGGCTCCCCCTTCCCCCTCCCGGGGAGGGGGGAGCTGCGCAGACAGCGGCGCGGTGACGTATGACGTCATACTAGTTTCCTTGTTTTCTGTTGAAGAGTTCTATTCACTAGTTCGGCTTAGGTAGCAATTTTCACCAGAATAGGGGTTTGTTTTGGAATGCTTACCTTTCTGGATGCTTGACCCAGTCGATGGCAGACATAGAATGCTTCCAACCACACGGGGGTTTCTATAGGCCATTGCTCCCCTTGCCTCTCTGAGGGGGCCAGGTTCTGGCTCGTGGTCCCCGGTAGGCCCTAGAACTCCATACACATGACTGATGCCAAAGTCTGACATTAGCATATCAGCCGGTAAAGCTCCGGGGAGCCTCCGGGTCTCACCCAGAAAATGGCGTTTCATTACATTCAACGCTGGTTTTTTGCATTGGTTGAAGTTTAGCTTCCGAACTGATGCTAGACAGCTGGTGTGGTGAGGTCCGGGGCTCCTCCCCTCCCCCTCTCGGGGCGGGGAGAGCTGCACGGACGATCTGCGCGGCAGTAAAGTGTGATGTTTGCTTGTTCCCTTGAGATTGTAGGGAGTTTCTACCTCTCTGTTCGGTTTTCTGTTTTAGTTTTTTACCATATGGGGTTTGTTTTGTTATGCCTACCTTTCTGGGTGCCTAACCCCGGTTGATGGCAGATAAGGAAAACCCCCATTCACAAGGGAGTTTTCCAGGACCATTGCTCCCTGAAACTTCTCTGAAGGGGCCAGGTTCTGGTGCTGGTCCCTGGTAGGTCTGAACTCCATTGCTAATGTCCCAGTCTAATATAACATACATTAGTCCGATAAGCTCCAGGAAGCCTCCGGGGCTAACCCAGAAAATGGCGTCTCATTACATTCAGTGCTGATTTTTTGTGTTGGGTCGCCTACCTATCTGGGTCCCTAACCCGGTCGTTAGCAGACATGGAATGATTCCAACCACATGGAGGTTTCAATAGGCCATTGATCCTTGTGTCTCTGAGGTAGAGAGGGGTCCAGGTTCTGGCTCATGGTCCCTGGTAGGCAAGAACTCAAATCAAATTGACTGATGCCAGGGTCTAATACATAATATCAACCCAGTAATCTCTGGGGAAACCTCTGGGACCCGCCCAGAAAATGGCGTTTCACTACATTCAATGCTGGGTTTTCTGTGGGGAGCCCCTACGGCTCCCTGGAGCTTATCGGGCTAATGTATGTTATGTTAGACCGGGACATTAGCTATGGAGTTCAGACCTACCAGGGACCAGCGCCAGAACCTGGCCCCTTCAGAGAGGTTTCAGGGAGCAATGGCCCTGGAAAACCCCATATGGTTGGGGGTTTTCCTTATCTGCCATCGACCGGGGTTAGGCACCCAGAAAGGTAGGCGTAACAAAACAAACCCCACATGGTAAGAAACTACAACAAAAACCGAACAGAGAGGTAGAAAACTCCCTACAATCCCAAGGAAAACAGTCAAACAATCAATTTACTGCCGCGCCGGTCGTCCGCGCAGCCCTCCCCTCCCCGGGAGGGGGAGGGGGGGGCCCCGGACCTCACCGCGCCGGCTGCCGTCAGTTCGCAAGCTAGTGTCAACCGGGATAGACGCTTCTCTGGCCTCAAATTCCTTGGCGGTGTTTGCCTCGTGTGGCGTTCTCTGCTGTTGTTGTGGTGTGCGGTGGCCAGGAGTACTTCATCAGTGCCGGGGCTGCATGCGCCTAGGGCTTCCTTCCCTAGGCGCCCTGTGAGTACTGCCCTTGCGTGTCAGGGTTATCTTCTATGGGGCGTTCGGGAACTGCTCCCGTAGAGGTTTTTGCTGCTCGGCATTTGCCTCGCCCTTGGGGCCAGCTGGGGCTTGGGGCCCTTGTTTGGCCTTGGGTAGGGAGTGGTTTTGTGCTGGTTAGGGCGTCAAGGTGTTGCGCGGCCTGCCACCTAAGCGGCGACCGGTTCCTGTTGCTCTGGGGACGGTGTACTTTTGCGGGGTTTTTCTTTTGTTTTGTTTTTGTTTGCCTGGTGGAGGTGCTACCTCGTGGGCCCATAGTTCCCCTGGTATTGTTTTGGTGGCCCTCTGCTAGGCCCCCGTGCTTGTACACGTCCCAGGGGTTTTCAGTATTATCATTTACCCGTGTTTTGTTTGGGTTTCTTAACCGGTTAGCAACACCTTGCCCGGGCTTCCCGTAGTTGCTACCCTACGGGCCCTGGAAACCCCTGTCGGGGCTCGGGGACCCATGGATGCGTCTCCCGAGTTCCAGCCTGCCTTGTGCGGGTTTGAAGGTTGCAGTGTGCCCTTGTCTCAGGATGACAGTCACCTGTTTTGCCTCCGTCATGCTGCCTGTTGGGTCAATGACACCTTTGACCCGGAGTCTTGCGAGTCCTGTTCTCTGCTTGTGCTCAGGTTTTACTCTGAGGATGTTCCTATTAGAGTACAGGCAGCATCAGCGTTGCATGTTAGATTTAGGTTATTGCAACGCGCTAGGTCGATTTCCCGCCTGGATGCCCCGAGGCTGCCCCGTTTTGGCTTTAGGGACCCTGACCTGGGGGCGTTGGTTGCTATGGCTTTGACTCCTACACCCTCTGGTCCTTCCCCTGTGGTTCTTCCTGCACCTCCCCCCCTGTGTCCGGCTCCGAAACGTATGCGGTTTTCGGCCTTGGCACAGGATTTAGTTGGTGGAGAGACTCGGGCTGCTTCGGGGGCTGCCCCATCCGGGTCGGGGACGGAGGCATTTGAGCCGGTTCCTCCTGCCGAGGCTTCTGGGTCCCACCAGCAGGCCCCCTTCTTGTCTGCCTTTCCCTTGGACTCTACCTTTTCTTCAGGGGTGGAGGGTTTGGAGGACGGCTCTGCCCCTGGTCCCGACGTAGGGGATCCTGGGGCTGGGGAGGAGTCGGCCTGGGGGCCTTGGGCCCCCTGTGACCCCGCTTGGGTGCTTTTGCCTTCCCCACGGGGTTTATTGTTGCAGGGGGAGGGGTTTTCTTACCCTCCCTCCCTGTATGAGTATGATTTGGGTTCGGCTCCTCCCCAGGTTCGGTTCCGGGCGCCTTTGGGTACCTCGGCTCTGTCTTTACAGGGGTTTGCTACTTCCCGTCTCTCTGCGAAGGTGGCACGGGAAGCTCTTGCTGCATACCTCTTGCGAGACCCGGGTTATGCCTCCCCAATGGATCCGTCCTCGTTTGAGTTCGGTTCTTCTTCCCGTTTTTGGGTGCGTTTGGAGGTTCCGGGGTCTTCCTGGCTAGCAGACTGCCCATTCTTTTCGTTGGGGGCGTGGCATGGGTTCTGTCGGACCCGCACGCTTGATTGGCGGGAGACTGCTACTTTTATGCAGGTTTACCTGGGGGGCGAGTTTGAGCACCTTAATGCGTGCTTATTCGCTCCTGTGCTTTCTCGAGATGTTGGCCTTTTCCAGCTTCACGTGCAGGTTCCTCAGCTTTCGGCTTCCTTGGTTGCGGAGGAGTTGCGCTCCCGTGGGCATTTGGCTTCGGTCTTTTCCCTTCTCGAGCTCTCTTCTGCTTGGCTCGAGGAGGATGTGGGAGCGTTGAGTGAAGGGCCTTCGTCCGGGGCGCTTTCTTCGGCAGCTAGGGCGTCGGCTGCACTGTTCAAGCTCTTTGCGCCCATCCTGAAGGAAGCGGTGTCTCTGTTTTTTGCTTCTCGCCTCGCGTGCCGTCAGGCTGTGCTCGCCCTCTCTTTGGAATCCGCTTGGGCCCTGGCTCTTAGGTTTTCGTCTCCTTTTTGTCCGTTGCTGTTTGCAGAGTCTGCAGTGTCCCAGTTTCTGCATGCGGCTTCGACTAATTGTCGTCCTATGGCGGACTTGTTGATTCTCCGGAGCGGTCGTTCTCGGCAGTTTCGGAGGGGTCGTGCCAGGGTTTCGGGTTCCGCTGGTCGAGGTGGGCCATTGGTGCCAGTTTCTGAGCCGTTGTTCCCTTCGGGGCCAGCGTCGTCTGGTCGGCGCAGTGATCGCCCTGTTCGACGGTTGGGTTCTCGTAAGGGGCGTCGGCCCTTTCGCGGTTTGCCCCGTTGACGGGGTGATGGGGGGGAGGCTCGCTCTGTTTGCCCACGCTTGGTCCCATGATTTGTGGGCCTTTTCGGTCGTGTCATCCGGCCTGCGGTGGCGTTGGGCGACTCGTCCTCCTTTGGGGGGTTCGGGGCTAACAGGGCAGGTCTCTTCTCCTGCGCTTCGTCAAGTCATCTTGGAGTGGGTGCACTTGGGCGGGGTCGAACCGACTACGTCCCTCAGGTGGGTTTCCCGCCTGTTTCCAGTGCCGAAACGGGACTGTGCTGATCTGAGGTTCATTCTGGACTTGTCCCGTCTGAACCCCTGGATTCCTTGCCCCTCCTTTCGGATGACTACTCTGTCTCAGGTCCGGCTTCTGTTGGAGCCGGGTGCCTGGATGGTGTCCCTGGACCTCAAGGACGCGTATTGGCACGTTCCTATTCATCCGGGGTTCCGGGACTGGTTAGGCTTCGTGGTAGGGCGTCACGCTTACCGTTTTCAATGCCTACCTTTTGGCCTGAATCTGGCACCTCGCGTTTTCACGCGTCTGACCCGAGTTGTGGTGACCCGTCTGCGTCTTCTAGGGATTCGGGTTTTGGCCTACCTCGACGACTGGCTGATGTGGGCTCCCAGTCGGTCAGCTTGTCTGCTCGCCAGGGATATGGTTCTTTCCCAGCTCGCCAGGTTCGGGTTCCTGGTGAACTGGAGGAAGTCCCATCTGGTTCCGTCCCAGGTTCGGACCTGGCTGGGTCTTGTTTGGGATTCTCGGACCGCTTCCTTGTCTCTCCCTCCGGTGGCGTCGCGGCGGCTGCGGGACCGCCGTTTGCTGTTTCTGAGGGGGTCCCGGGTCACTCGGCGGTTGCTTGAGCGGTTGTGCGGGAGTCTGAACTTCGCCATGCTAGTCTACTCGCCGGGTCGGGTTTGGCTTCGGCGTCTGTTTTGGTTCCTTCGGGGACGTCCTTTCCGCCTCTCTCGCGATCGCTGGGTTCGCCCTCCGGGGGTCTTATGTCGGTTGCTGCGTCACCGACTTCCTCTTCGGGTTTTTCGGGGTTCGGTGCCTTGGCGCCTTCCCGAGCCCTCGCTCGATGTGTTCACGGACGCGTCGTCTCTCGGCTGGGGCTTTGTGACCAGTGCTCACCAGGCAGGCCAGGGACGGTGGGGTCCGTCCTTCCATCGGGCTCACAGCACGGTTCGGGAGTTCGCGGCTGTCTGGTTCGCGCTTCGGAGGATTCGGGTCGCTCGGGGATCGACCATTCGCCTCCATTCGGACTGTTCTCCGGTGGTTCATTGCCCTCCCCGAGGGGAGGGGAGGGCTGTGCGGACGACCGGCGCGGCAGTAAATTGATTGTTTGATTGTTTTCCTTGGGATTGTAGGGAGTTTTCTACCTCTCTGTTCGGTTTTTTGTTGTAGTTTTTTACCATGTGGGGTTTGTTTTCTTGCGCCTACCTTTCTGGGTGCCTAACCCCGGTCGATGGCAGATAAGGAAAACCCCCAACCATATGGGGTTTTCCAGGGCCATTGCTCCCTGAAACCTCTCTGAAGGGGCCAGGTTCTGGCGCTGGTCCCTGGTAGGTCTGAACTCTATAGCTAATATCCCGGTCTAACATAACATACATTAGCCCGATAAGCTCCAGGGAGCCTCCGGGGCTCGTCCAGAAAATGGCGTTTCATTACATTCAACGCTGGTTTTTTGTTACCATTTGAATGTTGTAAGAAGTTATATTGTACACCTCATATATCTTTACAGAATATGTGAAGGAACTAAAGACCCAAAGCTGGTTCTTAGTGAACAAATTGAGAAGTACCGACATGTCTTCGAAGAAGCTTTAAGGCAGGTAGGATAAAATGCCAAGAGTAGTATTTCCCTATTATTGTAATAGTAATTTACCTTTCATAGCACTTTAATTTAACACTTTGAGGTTCCACAGACTGATTATCTCGTCACTCATTTTTCTACTGAATGTGTTCCAACGACGCAATACTGAGTCACTCATTAAAATATTTTTTAAAAATTTAAATTTTATCAGATCAATCTGGTAGTGGTTTTAAAATAAGCGCCTTTAGATTGCACACAATTTGATACCAAAATCAAAGATATAACATGAAACTTGATGTCCAAACACTTGATATATTATAAATAGGCCTATGGTCCGAATATTAAAATAACTGTTAAAATTCTATTTATTGTCCTATTATCTTGGGACTAGTTTTAAAATGCGCGCCGTTTTATTGCGAACAATTTGATACCAAAATGAAAGATGTACCACAAATATTTATGTCAGAACACTGGAAAGATATACAGTAAATAAATTTGTGATGATGAGCGTCCAGAATTAAAATATTTGTAAAAAATCCAGTTATTGCTCTATTATTCTGGGACTAGTTTTAAAATACTCGCCTTTTTATTGCGAACAATTTGATACCAAAACGAGCAACGTAGCACGAAATTTGATGTTATCAAATTGAACGAGTTGAACATTAGGTTGCAATGTACAAAATGGTGCTCGTTCACGGGTAACTTTAGGCTTTTCTGCGGGGAGGCACTCCAGCCTTTTGTACATTTTATTCATACACATCTGTAGGGAATTTAATTGCGAACACAATGATACCAAAACGAGCGACGTAGCACGAGAATTAAGGTAAAAAAATGGAACGAGAATGCACATGTTACTGATTTTGTGCGTTTTTGCCGACTTTACGCTTTGCTGTTGGGAGTCACGCTAGGCTTTTGGACATTATATTTATACACACCTGTAGAGAATTTAATTGCGAACACAATGATACCAAAACGAGCGACGTAGCATGAGAATTAAGGTGAGAAAGCTGGAACGAGTATACACATTTGGGTGTCACCGCGCGCTTACCCACACGGAGGGGCTACCTACCCCCTGTCAACCGCGAGTTTCCACGGAGCGCGAAAGTGTTAATGTCTGTTAGTGATTTACCATTCTCAGCTTCCTTCTAGGTACTTCATTCTGGTGTGCCTTGTTTGGATGTACTTGTGTTTAGAATTGTGAGGATGTGTTAGTAGAGTGGTATATCTATATATATATATTTATACTGTATATCAAATATATCTTTAGAAGTGAACTTTGTTTAAATTGCAGTCATTTCCTTGTGTCTGATATTGTGCCTTTCCTTTGTCTGATTCCCATTCCAAGAATTGAGTGTTTGATGTAATAACCCATACTTCAAGTTAATTCCCATACCTCTTTCTATTTATGATTCCCATTTGCATTCCTTGAATTCCCATTCCATGGACCATTGTTACATCCAGTCAGTCTTGCCTACCAGCTGTCATTCCTCCACTCAATCTGACCCACCTTTCATCTGACTCAATCTTTCTTCCACTCAGTCTTTGTCATAATGTATTGAATGAGTTCAATATGTAATGCTTACTTTCAGTACAACTAATAGATTAATAATTACTTGTACAGGCCAGCAAAATTGATGAAGCTTTGGCTCGGTTCCTGAACGAGGAGCCACGTCGCCCTGCGGATGACGCTCCCATCCCAGACATTCCACAGTTTACTCCGGCAAGTATTAAATATAATGTTGACTGCGTCAATACATGGAGGATATACATTTTTATTGCAAATTTCCTAATTTAACTTATATTGTTATGGAAATACAATGGAGTCCATCATTTTCTGGGAGGACTGCCCAAGTCACTGAGGCCTTTTTGGTGGGCCTGAGACCCACCAAAAAGAGGCCTTTCATTACATTCAACAATTCAACTTTATATTTATGCCTGAATGGTCACTTAAATTTCAAAACAACAGGGAATCTAGGACATGTACACTGAAGAAAATATGCAAGTTGGGTACATGTGAAACCCATTCAGGTCACATATTTAAGCAGCCGGTAAACAAAACTAAGGCTCGTGAATGTGACAGTTATGAAATCCAAAGGGTTTGGCAAATATGGCTCATTGCTCCAAAATCTTTTTGAGCAATATGATGAAATTGCACTCACATCTCATGTATTACCTGCTGGACTAAACAATTTTTTCATAGAATATTACACTATTGTGATTTCATTTTGTAAAGATAACTAGTCATTAGTCATCTCAATTTATGTGGCATCAAAAAAATAAATAGATTATTTGATGGTATTTGAGATTACTTTAATGTTGGAGCAGTACTGTGTGCAGCTGGGCTAGGACAGGTGTGCAAGCCACTGGCAATATTTATCAGCAACGTAAAATGTTTAGAGCAACAGCACAAGATCTTTAGGAGATCTTGCCAGATATAGGTCGTATCTGATCTCTGTCTGGTGGTGCAGGGAGACCAGAGATTGGTGATATCAAATTTATATAATGTGGTGCTAGTCATAAGGTAGAGGATCCATTTATGGGAACAATTCAGCAAAAGCCTGTAATATGAGGGAAAAAGAATTTCCTGAAACACCATGTGGTTAACATACAAATTTATTCACTAAATTAGAACACAGCAAGAAAATATATATACTGTACACATCAAAATAGAATAGTTGTCTCTACTTTAAGAGGTGTCATAGACAAGTCTATGGGCAGTACTGTCTCTTGATGACGATATCCAGGTGACGTAACACAACCTAACCTTAACGCTAATAATAATTACCATCTCGAGCAATAATGGCTGCATAACACCACTGCTGTATGTAAAGGGACAATCTGGAGCTTCTTCACCACCTTCGAGGTCAACCCCGGAACTCACAGTTCCTGCGACGGCGCTGGAACCAATCGTATTGGCGTATGCCTTTCCATTGGAGACTTTCAGCGCCGTGGAGAGGGGGGACCTGCTGCCTGGGTAACAGCTTCTCCCCCGAATCAACCTACCCTGGCTTTGCGCCCTGGTGAGGCCACTCCAGACCGACAACCAGAGCGCAACTCCATAGTCTCCTGTGACTGATGGATGCCTACTACTACCGGATCTTGGTGCCCTGTCTGAGTCTGCTTGGGATTCGGTGTCTGGCCTACCTCGACGACTGGCTGGTGTGGGCTCCCAGTCGGTCCACTTGTCTGCTCGCCAGGGGTGTGGTTCTTTCCAGATCGCCTGGTTTGGTTTCCTGGTGATCTGGAGGCCGTTCCATCTGTTTCCGTCCCGGGTTCGGACCTGGCTGGGTCTTGTTTAGGGCTCTTGGGTCATTCCTTGTCTTTCTCTCCCAAAGTGTTGCTGCAGCTGTGGTCCCGTTTCGGCTGTTTATGACAGGGTCCCCGGATTGCTCGGCGGTTGCTCGAGTGGTTGTGTGGGAGTCTGAACTTCGACGTGCTGGCCTGCCTGCATGGTCGGGTTTGGCTTTGGCGTCTGTTTGGTTCCTACAGAGACTCCCCTTCCGCCTCTCTTGCATTCGTTGGGTTCGTCCTCCGGGGATCTTGTTGGTGCTGCGTCACCAGCTTCCTCTTTGGGGTTTTCAGGGTTCCGTGCCTTGGCACCTCCCCGAGCCATCGCTCGATGTGTTCACGGACGGGTCATCTCTTGGCTGGGGCTTTGTGACCAGTGCTCACAAGGTCGGCCGGGGATGGTGGGGTCTGTCCGTCCATCGGGCTCACAGCACGGTTCGGGATTTTGTGGCTGTCTGGTTTGCGCTTCGGAGGGGTTTGGATCACTCAGTGCTAAGCCATCCAGCTCCATTCGGACTGTTCTCTGGTGGTTCTTTGACGGAACCACATGGTTTCTCTTAGAGGTTTGACCTTCGGGGTTAGTCCTTCAAGTGGCTTGTTTGCTGGATTCTCGGGGTTTGGCTAGCCGTGAGGTTCATGTCCGGGGTATGTCCTGTGTCCTGGCGGACAGCCTGTCTCGGTTCATTCCTCTGTTCCCGGATTGGTCAGTCATCGCCGACTCGTTTCGTTGGCTCTGGCGGATGTATGGACTCCTGAACCTGGACATCTTCACGTCGGCGTGGTCTAGGCGTCGCCCATTCTATGTGGCGCCCTTACCCGCCTGCGAGGTGTTCACGGTGGATGCCTTTCAGCAGGACTGGTCGAGGTGGGGGGTACCTGTTCCTCTTCTCCCGGTCCAGCTGTTGCTTCGGGTCCTGCCTCGGTTGGAGTCCATTCCCAAGGAAAGTAGTCCTCATGGTCCCTTGGTGGCCGGCCCAGCTTTATTTTCAGACACTGCTTGATAGGTGTCCAAACCTGGGGCGTTTTCCAGCAGCTCCGCCTCTTTTGGCAGGTCAGACTGGTCCTGTATGTGACTGGTTCGGCCTTCTCCTCAGCTCTTCGCGTCGTGACTCGTCTGCTGAGTTCTCGAGGTTTGGCTCTCCTGGCAGTTCACGTGCTGGGAATGTCTAACATCTTGGCCAATGCCCTGTCTCTTTTCGTTCCCCTCTCCACAGAATGGACAGTCGATGCCGACTCCTTCCGTTGGCTTTGCCAGACATTCGGACGCCCCAAGGTGGACCTCTTCGCGTCGGCGTGGCCGCAGCGCCTTTCCCTGTATGTGGCGCCCTTTCCAACTGCGAGGCCGTCGGGGTCGACGCCTTTCAGCAGGACTGGTCAAGGTGGGGTTTCCTGTACCTCTTTCCCCCAGTTCAGCTGTTACTCCAGGTTCTGACTCGCTTAGAGACTTACCAGGGAAGAGTTGTCCTCTTGGCTCCTTGGTGGCCGGCCCAGTCGTGGTTCAGGCGCTTCTTGCTTGGTATTCGAACCCGGAGGTTTTTCCCCGGCTCCGCCTCTTCCAACAGATCGGCCCGGTACATCACGTGGCTGGTTCGATCTTCTCCTCGAGTCTTCGCGTATGGTATTTCTGGGGGGAGCCCCGTCGGCTCCCCGGAGCTATCCCAGGCTGATATGCTAATGTCAGACTTTGGCATCAGTCATGTGTATGGAGTTCTTAGGCCTACCGGGGACCACGGCCAGAACCGGGCCCCCTCAGAGAGGCAAGGGGAGCAATGGCCTATAGAAGCCCCCGTGTAGTTGGAAGCATTCTATGTCTGCCATTGACCGGAACAGGCACCCAGAAAGGTAAGCGCCCCAAAACAAACCCCTATTTTGGTTAAAATTGCTACCTAAAACCGAACTAGTGGATAGAACTCCCCAACCGAAAACAAGCAAACTAGTGTGACGTCACACTGCCGCGCCGCTGTCTGCGCAGCTCCCCCCTCCCCGGGAGGGGGAAGGGGGAGCCCCAGACCCCCCGCGCCGGCTACCCACACCTCAGTTCTTGAGGCTGATGCTATAGGCGATGGTCGTGTGCTCTGGCTCCGGTGTCGCTACTGCACTGTGCTTTGTGTGTGGTGTTAGTTTTGTGGGTGCGAGAGCCAGGAGTTATCTTCAGTACTCGGGCTGCATGCGCCTAGGGCTGCCTTCCCTAGGTGCCCTGTAAGTACTGCCCTTGGGGCTTGGGGCTACCTTCCACAGGCTCCTCGGGGTCTGCCTCTGCTGGTCCGTTTTATCTTTCAGCAGATCGGGCCGGTGCGTCACGTAGCTGGTTCGATCTTCTCCTCGAGTCTTCGCGTATGGTTTTTTTTGACTCGAGTCTATCATCATCTCTATGGTGATCAGGTGGCCTCCTTGTTGGTGTCCCACCTGAGGGCTTCTTCTCGGCGGCAGTATGAAGTTTCCTGGCGGTCCTTCCATTTCTTTTTGCGTCTTCGTCGTGTTAGCTCTTTGTCTGTTCGGGTGGTCTTGTCCTTCCTCTCGTGGTTGTTTCAGGACCGTCATCTTATGCCTAACACTGTCGCTTCGTATCGTGCGGCGCTGGCGGAGCCACTTCAGCTTGCTTTCGGTATCGATGTTACGTCTGCGCCGTTTCGCAAGCTGTCTCGTGCATTGTTTCACCTCCGGCCTGCTCATGCGTCGCCTGAGCCGTCCTGGTCTTTGGACAGAGTGCTCGCTTTCCTTTCATCTCCTCGTTTCGTTGTGGCCCCTTCGGTCCAGGATTGTTTTTCCAAGGCACTTTTCTTGTTGGCTTTGGCCTCTGGGGGTCGGGTAGGGGAGCTTCATGCTCTCCTCCGGCGCAGGGGTTTCTGCTCTTTTGGTCGTGGTGATAGTTTTGTTCGTTTGCAGCCGTCTCCTTCTTTTCTGGCAAAGAATGAGACTGCTGCGTTCCGGAGGGGTCCATGGGTGGTTGATGCTTGGTTGGTCAGGCCGGGGGTGCATCATGTTTTGTGTCCGGTTGCGGCGCTTCGCCGTTATTTGCGCGCCACAGCTTCTGTGTCCGGGGACGCGCTGTGGGTTGATCCGGTTTCCCTTCTTCCCTGTTCGCGGGTTCGGGTCTCTCAGGTCGTCCGCAGGGTTATTAGGTCCAGCCAGCCTGTGGTCTATCCCCGTGCCCATAACATTCGTAAGTTCGCGGCTCTTGCTGCCGTCTTTGGGAATGTCTTGGTCTGATATTCGGGCGCGGGGATTTTGGCGGTCGAACAGGGTCCTGGCTGCTCGTTACCTTGTGAATGTCCCTGGGCCTCGTCGGGCCTGTGTTGCTTTGGGTCGGCGGTTGCAGCCAGTTGTCTCGGCTTCGAGTTGAGGGGTGAGCGACGACCGCCTCCCGGGTAAGTCCCTCTTTTTCTGTCTGTGGGTAGTTCGCTCCGGGGAGCCGACGGGGCTCCCCCCAGAAAACCAGCGTTGAATGTAATGAAACGCCATTTTCTGGGTGAGTCCCGGAGGCTCCCCGGCATCCCTCCCTCCCTCCGGTCGGCGGTTTTTCGCGTTTTTGACATCCAGCCTCAAGAACTGAGGTGTGGGTAGCCGGCGCGGGGGGTCTGGGGCTCCCCCTTCCCCCTCCCGGGGAGGGGGGAGCTGCGCAGACAGCGGCGCGGCAGTGTGACGTCACACTAGTTTGCTTGTTTTCGGTTGGGGAGTTCTATCCACTAGTTCGGTTTTAGGTAGCAATTTTAACCAAAATAGGGGTTTGTTTTGGGGCGCTTACCTTTCTGGGTGCCTGTTCCGGTCAATGGCAGACATAGAATGCTTCCAACTACACGGGGGCTTCTATAGGCCATTGCTCCCCTTGCCTCTCTGAGGGGGCCCGGTTCTGGCCGTGGTCCCCGGTAGGCCTAAGAACTCCATACACATGACTGATGCCAAAGTCTGACATTAGCATATCAGCCTGGGATAGCTCCGGGGAGCCTCCGGGACTCACCCAGAAAATGGCGTTTCATTACATTCAACGCTGGTTTTTTGACTCGAGTTTACCATCATCTCTATGGCGATCAGGTGCCTTCCTTATTAGTGTCCCACCTGCGGGCTTCGTCTCGGCGGTAGTATGAAGTTTCCTGGCGGTCCTTCCAGCTCTTCTTACGTCTTCGTTGTTGTACTTCTCTTTCTGTTAGGGTGGTGGTGTCCTTTCTCTCTTGGTTGTTCCAGGACCGTCTTCTTATGGCTAATACTGTCGCCTCGTATCGTGCTGCCCTGGTGGAGCCGCTTCAGCTTGCTTTTGGTATTGATGTCACGTCTGCGCCATTTCGCAAGCTGTCTCGGGCGTTGTTTCACCTCTGGCCTGGTCATGCGCCGCCTGAGCCATCCTGGTCTTTGGACAGAGTGCTCTCTTTTCTTTCTTCTCCTCGTTTTGTTGTGGCCCCTTTGGTTCCAGATTGCTTTTCGAAGGCTCTTTTCCTGTTTGCATTGGCCTCAGGGGGTCGGGTGGGTGAGCTTCATGCTCTCCTCCGGCGCAGAGGTTTCTGCTCCTTCAATCGGGGTGATCGTTTTGTTTGTCTGCAGCCTTCTTCTTTTCTGGCGAAGAATGAGACTGCTGCTTTCCGGAGGGGCCCTTGGGTTGTTGATGCTTGGTTGGTTCAGTTGGGGGTGCATCATGTTTTGCGTCCAGTTGCGGCTCTCCGCCGTTATTTGCGCGCCACAGCTTTTGTGTTTGTGGATGCATTTTGGGTTGATCCGGTTTTCCTTCTTCCCTGCTCGAGGGTGCGGGTCTCCCAGATCATCCACAGGGTTATAAAGGCTAGCCAGCCTGCGGTCTATCCCTGTGCCCATGACATCCGCAAGTTTGCGGCTCTTGCCGCTGTCTTTGACAATATGTCTTTGGCTGACATTCGGGCGCGGGGATTTTGGTGATCGAACAGGGTCCTGGCTGCTCGGTACCTTGTAAACGTTCCTGGGCCCAGTCGGGCCTGTGTTGCTTTTGGTCGGCGGATGCAGCCAGTTGTCTCGACTTCGGGTTGAGGAGTGAGCAGCAACTGCCTCCCAGGTAAGTCCCTATTCTTTTCATCTGTGGGTAGTTAGCTCCGGGGAGCTGTAGGGGCTCCCCCCAGAAAACCAGCATTGAATGTATTGAAACACCATTTTCTGGGTGAGTCCCGGAGGCTCTCTGGCATCCCTCCCTCTCTCCGGTTGGCGTTTTTTTCACGTGTTTTTGACATCCAGCCTCAGAACTAGGGTGTGGATTGCCAGCACAGTAGGTAGGGGCTGCCCCATCCCCCTCCCATGGAGAGGGGGCTGCGCAGACAGCGGCACGACGACGAATGATGTCACACTAGTTTGCTCGTTTTTGTTTGGGGAGTTCTATCCACTCGTTCAGCTTTTGGTTGCAATTTTCACCAGAACAGGGGTTTGTTTTGGGATGCCTATCTTTCTGGGTGCCTGACCCGGTCGATGGCAGACATAGAATGCTTCCAATTACATGGGGGTTTCTATAGGCTATTGCTCCCCTTGCCTCTCTAGAGGGGGCCATGTTCTGGCTCATGGTTCGTAGTAGGCCCATAAGAACTCCATACACATGACTGATGCCAAAGTCTGAGATTAGCATATCAGCCTAGTAAGCTTCGGGGAGCCTCTGGGACTCGCCCAGAAAATGGCGTTTCACTACATTCAACTCTGGTTTTTTATTAAATAATTTTTAGTGTTTCTTTTGTTTTTGGCTATGATGAATTGTTCTAAAATTAATGGTAATTCCTGTACTGCAGTGTATAGTCCGCTTCACGTCCCCTTATCCCCCCAGGTTGTCCCTCCCATCGCTTCCCTCTCTCCCGACCCGACCCACCCACCTCACAGCCTCCTACACCATGTGCCTCGAGCCACAGTCGTACGGGATTAATACGGTACGGCCAGCTGCCTGACTTTCGTATCCGAACAATTCACTGCTTGTCCGGCTGACTGTCCGGATATTGCAACATCGGCAACAAGTTAACCGGCCCAGGTTATTTATCCAGTCAACCACCCGATTTTCCAGCTCCTATGGACATTTTGGCCGGATATTGAGATAACTTTATCTGGTCACGATTTTGGCCGTATGAGGACGTTTACCAGATATTCAAATCCTGGATAATCGAGTGTCTACAGTATTTTAATTTTGTTATTTTTCTTCTACAGACAGCCTGTGTATGTCTACATCAGGCTGGTATAGAGGTTTGACCCTCCCCATGATGTAACTCCACAGTTGACTAAATCTAGAATACCTGTTTACTGCTAGGTGAACAGAGGAATTAGGTGAAACATGCCTGTCCATTTCTGTGCGCCCCCTTTTCTGGGATTCAAACCCGGAATTCCCGATTGTGAGTTGAGAATGAACTGAGCTGTATGTACTATTGAGACCCTGTGTGAATAGTTTGTGCAGCTGTTTAGCTGCTTCAATGCTTTGTTTTCTGTGAACACTCCAGTTTTCTGCCAAACTTCACTCTTTCTGGATGCTTTCCAGGTGGGGTGGTGAATTGTCACTTGCTCCCTGCACCACTACGAGGGCTGGCTCTGGTCCCTGGTCGGCCGAGCAGAGTTTCAATGACAGATTTTACTTTTTTAGGCCATTATGTAGTGTAAATATAAAATATTTCCCATTTCATGTGCACTTTCTGATTATTGCAGGTGTGTAAGTGTCCCTCTTGCGGTTGTGACGTGGTGGTGAAGCAGAAGCGCAACGAAGGTTCATACTACCTCTCATGCCAGGGCTTCCCACAGTGTCGTTTGTCAGTGTGGTTGCCCGAGACGGTGGTCGGTGTTAACGTTAGTGAAGAGTCATGCGCCGAGGTATGTTGATGGGTTTACTGTTGATAAGTGTTTACATAAAACATATTGACAGTTCATTGTTACAGTTTTCTTAGTGAGCCCAAGAAGGGCAACTAGAAATATATTTAGAAAGTCTTCATTCCATTATAATTGATAGCTTAGTCTACACTTTAGTTGATGACTGATATTGTTTTATAGTGCACATTGTACCATCTTTCCATTTTCTTCAATTAACGTTGGCAAAAAATCCCAGTTCCATGCAAATTTAACGCTTGCTAAAGATTATAATTTCAATCTTCAATTATTTTGGTAGATGTGATAACAATAGATGAGTTCCTTTATTATCAGCATTAGCAGCCTCCCTAATAACATTAATATTGTGTCAGTTTAGCCTTATACTTGCTGAACCACCTACAATTGACCTTACATGTTTCTTCACAAACACTTGCACACAATTACTTCTTCAAATCTTTCAAAAACACTACAAAGTTTCTCCTGGTTGAGTATAAGACTGATTGAAAAATCCATTCAAATCAGAAATAATAATGCCTTTATTTTTATTATGACTATAATGCTGAACCCTTCACTTACTTGAAAATTCTGACTTTCTCCTTGATAATAATCTAAGTTGTAGACGGTGAGTGAGAATAACGTGGCTGAAGATATGAGGACCAAGCCATACATCAGAAAATGGTGAAATAACATTTTAGTCCATCCTGGACCATCATCAAGTTGTGTAATAGAAGAGAGGAACGGACAGGCAAATAAATTCCTATTCTATGAGTGGAATGAATGCCTTTCATCCTATTCTAAGAATAAGATGAAAGACATTCTTACCTTTCATCTTATTTTTACCTTTTTTTCTCTTACCTGTTCCTCACCTCTCATTTCACTCTCTTATCATATATATTTGCCTGTCCGTTCCTTTCTTCTACTACAAGACAATAATGAGCCAGGACGGACCAAAAAAATTTGTTGTTTCTTTAATTTCTGATGTGTGATTTGGTCACCAATCAAAATTGTCAAACGATTAAGTCCATTAAAAATGGTGATCTGTGATAGGATTTCTATTTTCTCTAAATTCCTGTTTACTTTTCTTAGTGACTGGTTCAATGCCAGCATTACTTTTCCTCTTCACATCAGCCATTATTTCCATTATTCCTCACATTTTGTATATTTATATTTTACTTTCGAAATATGCACAAATTATGTGTTCTGAAACCTTACCAAGGAGGTGATTTTTACATAAGATGTGGCCCAATAAAAGTGGAAAAGTGGTAAATAAGATCAATGAAAAGAATTATTATTTTGTAAGGATCGGGAAGAAATTGTTGAATTCATGTAAGATGTCATTGCGATATTACCTGCAGTATTTGCTTGTCTCTACACACCATTACAAAATGTGTATCTAAACTTTAGCTTTTATTTCCTGCAGTGCGCTGGTTCGCCTAAGAAACTTCAGTTCAAGTTCCGGCCTCGGTCCTACATGCCGTATATCCCCGACGAGTACGAGACGTGCCTCGGGGGATGTGACCAACAGTTCCTAGACACTTTGGATATCAGAGCCTTAATTTCAAGAGGGCAAGGTGGGTTTTTTCTGGGCCTCATGTTTAACTTTTTCATGGCTAGCCACTTCAGTACTTGCCCTGAGCTTATGACATTGGCACACAATAGACATGCTGGTTATACCATGGGTCTCATGACTTCTCTCTGTCCTTAACTTTTAAATGGCTTGGTTAATTAAAAGTTGCATATCGTGGTGTGCGTGACAAAAAATACTTCACTAAATTAATGTAAAAAAATAACGACATTATGCAATTTGAGCACAGGAGATACAGCAATTGCATTTAGTCATTGGAGTTGTTAAAGGGTTAAAGGGCAAGCAACTGTTATGCCCTCCTCCCCCTCTCTTCCCAACTGGGGGCTGGAGGAGTGTCAACAAACTGCCAAGGTGAAACACCCACTTGTTCGCTTTTTGCAAAACTCAGGTTCTCATAAGGGGCATCGGCCGTTTCACTGTTCATCCCATTGACGGAGCAATGGGAGATAGGCTTGCTCTGTTCGCTCATGCCTGGCCCCATGATTTGTGGGTGTTTCGGGTCATTTCCAACGGCTTGCAGTGGCATTGGGTGATCCCGCCTCCTTTGGGGGTTTCGGGGCTCGAGGGGCAGGCCTCTTCTCCTGCACTCTGTCGGGGCATCTCAGAGTGGGTACGCTTGGGCGTGGTTGAAACGACGACGTCCCTCAGATGGGTTTCCCGTTTGTTCCCAGTTCCAAAATGGGACTGTATGAACCTGTGGTTCGTTCTGGACTTGTCCAATCTCAACCCCTGGGTTCATTGCCACTCCTATTGGATGACTACTCTGTCCCAGGTCTGGCTTCTGTTGGAGCCGGGCGCTTGGATGGTGTCCCTGGATCTACAAGACACATATTGGCACGTCCCGATTCATCCGGGGTTCAGGGACTGGCTCGGTTTTATTGTGGAGCGTATCGATTACCACTTTGGTTGCCTCCCATTCGGATTGAACCTGGCGCCTCGTGTTTTCACACGCTTTACCAGGGTCATGGTGGCCCGTCTGCATCTTTTAGGTGTTCGGGTGTTGCCCTACTTCAACGACTAGATGGTCTGGGCTCCCAGCCGGTCTGTTTGTCTGCTCACCAGGAATTTGGTTCTTTCCTAGCTCGCCAGGCTCGGGCTCTTGGTGAACTGGAGGAAGTCCCATTTGGTTCCCTCCCAGGTTCGGATTTGGCTGGGTCTTGTTTGGGATTCTTGGACCGCTTCCTTGTCTTTCCCACCGGAGTCTCTCCTTCGGCTGCAGTACCACCTTTGCCTATTTCTGGGGGCTCCCAGGTCACTCGGAGGTTGCTCGGGGGTTTGTGCGGGAGCTTGAATTTTGCCTTGGTCTATCCGCTGGGTCGGGTTTGGCTTTGTTGGCTGTTCTGGTTTCTTCGGAGCCATCCCTTCCACCTCTCTCACGATCGCTGGGTTTGACCTCCGGGGGCCTTGCGTCGGTTGCTGTGTCACCGGCTTCCTCTTCGGGTTTTCTGTGGGGAGCCCCTACGGCTCCCTGGAGCTTATCGGGCTAATGTATGTTATATTAGACCGGGACATTAGCTAAGGAGTTCAGACCTACCAGGGACCAGCGCCAGGACCTGGCCCCTTCAGAGAGGTTTCAGGGAGTAATGGCACTGGAAAATTCTCTTGTGGTTGGGGTTTTCCTTATCTGCCATCGACCGGGGTCAGGCACCCAGAAAGGTAGGCGTGACAAAACAAACCCACATGGTAAAAACTAAAACAAAAAACCGAACAGAGAGGTAGAAACTCCCTACAATCCCAAGCAAACAAGCAAACATCACTCTTTACTGCTGCACCGATCGTCCGCGCAGCCCTCCCCGCCCCGAGAGGGGGAGGGGGGAGCCCCGGACCTACCGCGCCGGCTGCCAAGCTTCAACCAACACGAAAAAACCGCCGACCGGCGGGAGGGAGGGTTGCCAGGGAGCCTCTGGGGCTCACCCAGAAAATGGCATTTCATTACATTCAACACTGGTTTTCTGTGGGGAGCCCCTACAGCTCCCTGGAGCTTCATACCCAAAGAGAAGGAAAAGAAAGGGCTAACCCGGGAGGCGGCCGCCACAAACTCCGCAACGCGAAGCCGAGACAACAGGATGCAACCTGCGACCGAAGGCAACAAGAACGCACAGCAGCAGACGCGCATAAAGAATGGGCGGCCAAGAACCTGTGCGACCTTCAATCCCCTGCGCCCAAAATGAGCCCTAGACGTCACTAACACAGCAGCAAAAGCTGCAAGCGTCCGAACAGCACGGGCGCAAAGACAGACCGCAGGCTGGAAGACTGAAAAACTCTGCGGACGACCTGGGAGACCCGTGCCCTGAAACAGGGAACAAGGGGAACCGGATCAAACCAAAGCGCATCCCCAGACACGGTACGCAGGTAACAGCAAAAAGCGCAAACGGACAACACAGGACGCACCCCCGGCCAAACTAACCAAGCATCAATAACCCAAGAACCCCTCCGGAAACCATCCGTCTCGACCGTCGCCAGGACGGAGAAAGGCTGCACACGTACAAATCTACCGCCAGTACTAATGAGCAGAAACCTGAACCAAAGGGGCTACCACAAACTGAGGAGAAGAAGAAGGCACCCTGATAAAGGACCAGGACAGTGCAGGCGACGCATGAAGAGGCCAGAGGTGAAACAAAACACGAGGAAGCGTACGAAAAGGGGCAGATGTGACGCATGGTCCCGCTGTTGGTGGGCACTTTTGGTTGTCTTCCGGCCTCTGGTGGCGGCGGTGGACAGCTTCTCCCCCTTTGGAGGGTTCAGAGCTGGCGGGGTGGGCTTCTTCCCCAGCGCTTCGTCATGTCATCTTAGTGGGTGTGTTGGACGTGGTCGATCCGCCCCATCCTTCTGGGGGGTTCCCGTCTGCTCTTTGCAGACATGGGCCTGTCGAATCTACAGTTCTTCTGGACTTCTTCAGTCTGCGCCCTGGATTCTATGCCTTCATCGGAGGACTGTTCTCTCCTGTCCGGCTTCTGTTGGGGCCGGATGCCTGGATGGTGGCCCTGGACCTCCAGGTCAATTCTTGGCACGTTCTTCTCCAGTTTTCTGGAACTGGCACATTTGGTGGTGGGGCTTCAGGCTTGCCGCTTTTGTTGCCTTCCCTATTTTGTAATTGGCACTTGGTGTATTTTGCATCTTTACCGGATCTTGGTGCCCTGTCTGAGTCTGTTTGGGATTCGGTGTCTGGCCTACCTCGATGACTGGCTGGTGTGGGCTCCCAGTCGGTCCGCTTGTCTGCTCACCATGGGTGTGGTTCTTTCCAGATCGCTGGGTTTGGTTTCCTGGTGATCTGGAGGCCATTCCATCTGTTTTCGTCCCGGGTTCGGCCCTGGCTGGGCCTTGTTTAGGGCTCTTGGGCCGCTCCTTGTCTTTCCCTCCAGAAGTGTTGCTGCGGCTGTGGTCCCGCCTTCGGCTGTTCATGAGGGGGTCCTGGGTTGCTCAGCGGGTGCTCGACCAGTTGTGCGGGAGTCTGAACTTTGATGTGCTGGTCTGCTCGCGGGGTCGGGTTTGGCTTCGGCATCTGTTTGGTTCCTTCGGAGACTCCCCTTTCGCTTCTCTTGCAATCGTTGGGTTTGTTCCTCCGGGGATCTTGTGTTGGTGCTGCGTCACCAGCTTCCCTTTGGGGTTTTCGGGGTACCGTGCCTTGGCACCTCCCCCAGCCTTGGCTCGATGTGTTCACGGACGTGTCATCTCTCGGTTGGGGCTTTGTGACCAGTGCTCATCAGGTCGGCCGGGGATGGTGGGGTCTGTCCGTCCGTCGGGCTCACAGCACGGTTCGGGAGTTCGTGGCTGTTTGGTTTGCACTTCGGAGGGTTTGGGTCACTCGGTGCTCTACCATTCAGCTCCATTCAGACTGTTCTCTGGCGGTTCTTTGCTGGAACCACAGGGTTTCTCTTAGGTGTTGACCTTTGGGGTTGGTTCCTTAGAGTGGCTCGTTTGCTGGATTCTCGGGGTTTGGCTAACAGTGAGGTTCATGTCCGGGGTGTGTCCTGTGTCCTGGCGGACAGCTGTCTCGGTTCATTCCTCTGTTCGCGGATTGGCCAGTCGTTGCTGACTCGTTTCGTTGGCTCTGCCGGATGTATGGACTCCTGGCCATGGACGTCTTCGAGTCGGCGTGGTCTAGGCGTCACCTATTTTATGTGGCGCCCTTACTCGCCTGCGAGGCGTTCACGGTGGATGCCTTTTGGCAGGACTGGTCGAGGTGGGGGTACCTGTTCCTTTTCTCCCAGTCCAGCTGTTGCTTCGGGTTCTGGCTCGGTTGGAGCCCATTTCCATGAGAGTAGTCCTTATGGTTCCTTGGTGGCCGGCCCAGCTATATTTTCAGATGCTGCTTGATAGGTGTCCAAACCCGAGGCGTTTTCCCGCGGCTCCGCCTCTTTTGGCAGGTCGGATCGGTCTTGGTCGTGACTGGTTCGGCCTTCTCCTCGGCTCTTCACGTCTGGTATTTTGACGCGGGTATCACCATCTCTGTGGTGATCAGGTGGCTTTGTTGACGGTGTCCCACCTGCGAGCTTCGTCTTGGCGACAGTATGATGTTCCTGGTGTTTTTATGCCTTTTTTTGTTGCTCTTCATAGGTTGTCTTCTCTTTCACATCGGGTTGTCTTGTCCTTTCTTGGGTTCTCAGGACTACAGTTATTTGATGTTTCTTACTGTCGCCTCGTTTTGTGCGGCGCTGGCGGAGCTGCTCCGGCTTGCGTTCGGGGTGGACGTCACATCTGCCCCGTTTCGTACGCTTCCTCGTGTTTTGTTTCACCTCCGGCCTGCTCATGCGTCGCCTGAGCCGTCCTGGTCCTTGATCAGGGTGCCTTCTTATCTTCTCCTCAGTTTGTGGTAGCCCCTTCGGTTCAAGTTTCTGCTCTTTGGTACTTGTGGTAGGTCTGTACGTTTGCAGCCTTTCTCCGTCCTGACGACGGTCGAGACGGCTGCTATCCAGAGGGGTTCTTTTGTTATTGATGCTTGATTGGTTTGGCTGGGGGTGCTTCCTGTGTTGTCCGGTTGCGCTTTTTTGCCGTTACCTGCGTACTGTGTCTGGGGATGCGCTTGGGTTGATCCGGTTCCCCTCGTTCCCTGTTTCAGGGCTCGGCTCTCCCAGGTCGTCCGCAGAGTTTTTCAGTTTTCTATCCTGCGGTCTGCCCTTGCGCCTGTACTGTTCGGACATTTGCAGATTTTGCTGCTATGTTGGTAACCTCTAGGGCTCATTTCGGGCACAGGGATTTGAGGGTCGCACAGGTTCTTGGCCGCCCATTCTTTATGTGCGTCTGCTCCTGTGCGTTCTTGTTGCCTCGGGTCGCAGGTTGCAGCCTGTTGTCTCGGCTTTGCGCTGCGGAGTTTGTGGCGGCCGCCTCCCGGGTTAGCCCTTTCTTTTCCTTCTCTCTGGGTATGAAGCTCCAGGGAGCCATAGGGGCTCCCCACAGAAAACCAGCGTTGAATGTGATGAAGCGCCATTTTCTGGGTGAGCCCCAGAGGCTCCCTGGCAACCCTCCCTCCTACCGGTTGGCGATTTTTTCGCGTTGGTTGAAGCTTAGCTTCCGAACTGATGCTAGGCAGCCGGCACGGTAGTTCCGGGGCTCCCCCCTTCCCCTCTCGAGGCGGGGAGGGCTGCGTGGAGAATCGGCGCTGCAGTAAAGTGTGATGTTTGCTTGTTTCCTTGGGATTGTAGGGAGTTTCTACCTCTCTGTTCGTTTTTTTTTTTTTTTAGTTTTTTACCATTTGGGGTTTGTTTTGTTATGCCTACCTTTCTGGGTGCCTAACCCCGGTCAATGGCAGATAAGAAAAACCCCACCCACATGGGGGTTTTCCGGGGCTATTGCTCCCTGAAACCTCTCTAAAGGGACCAAGTTCTGGCGCTGGTCCCTGGTAGGTCTGGACTCCTTAGCTAATGTCCCGGTCTAATATAACATACATTAGCCCAATAAGCTCCAGGGAGCCTCCAGGGCTCATCCAGAAAATGTCATTTCATTACATTCAACGCTGGTTTTTTCCACTTTGTCTCGAGACACCTCTATGTTCTCTGTGGTGGTCTCTGAAATTTGCATTATATCTGGTTCTCTGAAAACCTCATTTTGCACGAACATACTTTGCAACTGTTCATTTAGTGTTTTGCGCATTTCTTTTTCATTTTCTGTTAATCTGTTCCCCATTCTCAGTCTCTGGATTTTATCATTTTCATGCAGCTTGCTTTTAGTGAATTTATAGAAAAGTGTATGTAGAATTCATTCTGCCAGTTCCATTACCTTGCATATTTTCCTGCTGGTTACCTTTTCTGGGAGGCCATTTTCCTGTTCACAACTTTCTATAGTGTTCTGTGCATTTCACATAAAATTGTGGGCAGTAAAAGTCATACATTTCTTTCTTTCAAGTGAGGTTTTGCACATGTCAGATGGAAATTACCAGCATGTTGGTCCAAAACTACATTTCCTTTCCTAAGTAAATATAAGCATTTCCTGGGATGGGGGTTAACTGCATTCTGTTTCCTTTCTATTTCCAGTATGTCTACAGTATATCTGCAAAATCCCCTGGCATAATATTTGCACATGTTTGCCTTGTCAGTCTGTCTGTCTCTTGTCAAGTTTTGTAGGGATGTCTGCACTGTTTGACCTGTCTCTTACTCTGTTTCTTTTTGCTGTCATTGTTATCTATATGTATTGATGATCTGTTGCAGAGAGGGTATCTGTATGATGTGTTGCAGAGAGGGTATCTGTATGACGTGTTGCAGAGAGGGTATCTGTATGACGTGTTGCAGAGGGTATCTGTATGATGTGTTGCAGAGAGGGTATCTGTATGATGTGTTGCAGAGAGGGTATCTGTATGATGTGTTGCAGAGAGGGTATCTGTATGACGTGTTGCAGAGAGGGTATCTGTATGACGTGTTGCAGAGGGTATCTGTATGATGTGTTGCAGAGAGGGTATCTGTATGATGTGTTGCAGAGAGGGTATCTGTATGATGTGTTGCAGAGAGGGTATCTGTATGATGTGTTGCAGAGGGTATCTGTATGATGTGTTGCAGAGAGGGTATCTGTATGATGTGTTGCAGAGAGGGTATCTGTATGATGTGTTGCAGAGGGTATCTGTATGATGTGTTGCAGAGAGGGTATCTGTATGATGTGTTGCAGAGAGGGTATCTGTATGATGTGTTGCAGAGAGGGTATCTGTATGATGTGTTGCAGAGAGGGTATCTGTATGATGTGTTGCAGAGGGTATCTGTATGATGTGTTGCAGAGAGGGTATCTGTATGATGTGTTGCAGAGAGGGTATCTGTATGATGTGTTGCAGAGAGGGTATCTGTATGACGTGTTGTAGAGATGGTATCTGTATGACGTGTTGCAGAGAGGGTATCTGTATGATGTGTTGCAGAGAGGGTATCTGTATGATGTGTTGCAGAGAGGGTATCTGTATGATGTGTTGCAGAGAGGGTATCTGTATGATGTGTTGCAGAGGGTATCTATATGATGTGTTGCAGAGAGGGTATCTGTATGATGTGTTGCAGAGAGGGTATCTGTATGATGTGTTGCAGAGAGGGTATCTGTATGATGTGTTGCAGAGAGGGTATCTGTTTGATGTGTTGCAGAGAGGGTATCTGTATGATGTGTTGCAGAGAGGGTATCTGTATGATGTGTTGCAGAGGGTATCTGTATGATGTGTTGCAGAGAGGGTATCTGTATGATGTGTTGCAGAGAGGGTATCTGTATGATGTGTTGCAGAGGGTATCTGTATGATGTGTTGCAGAGAGGGTATCTGTATGATGTGTTGCAGAGAGGGTATCTGTATGACGTGTTGCAGAGAGGGTATCTGTATGACGTGTTGCAGAGGGTATCTGTATGATGTGTTGCAGAGAGGGTATCTGTATGATGTGTTGCAGACAGGGTATCTGTATGATGTGTTGCAGAGAGGGTATCTGTATGATGTGTTGCAGAGGGTATCTGTATGATGTGTTGCAGAGAGGGTATCTGTATGATGTGTTGCAGAGAGGGTATCTGTATGATGTGTTGCAGAGAGGGTATCTGTATGATGTGTTGCAGAGGGTATCTGTATGATGTGTTGCAGAGAGGGTATCTGTATGATGTGTTGCAGAGAGGGTATCTGTATGACGTGTTGCAGAGAGGGTATCTGTATGATGTGTTGCAGAGAGGGTATCTGTATGATGTGTTGCAGAGGGTATCTGTATGATGTGTTGCAGAGAGGGTATCTGTATGATGTGTTGCAGAGGGTATCTGTATGATGTGGTGCAGAGAGGGTATCTGTATGATGTGTTGCAGAGGGTATCTGTATGATGTGTTGCAGAGAGGGTATCTGTATGACGTGTTGCAGAGATGGTATCTGTATGACGTGTTGCAGAGAGGGTATCTGCATGACGTGTTGCAGAGAGGGTATCTGTATGACGTGTTGCAGAGGGTATCTGTATGACGTGTTGCAGAGAGGGTATCTGTATGACGTGTTGCAGAGAGGGTATCTGTATGATGTGTTGCAGAGATGGTATCTGTATGATGTGTTGCAGAGATGATATCTGTATGATGTGTTGCAGAGATGGTATCTGTATGATGTGTTGCAGAGAGGGTATCTGTATGATGTGTTGCAGAGAGGGTATCTGTATGATGTGTTGCAGAGATGGTATCTGTATGATGTGTTGCAGAGAGGGTATCTGTATGACGTGTTGCAGAGAGGGTATCTGTATGATGTGTTGCAGAGAGGGTATCTGTATGATGTGTTGCAGAGGGTATCTGTATGATGTGTTGCAGAGAGGGTATCTGTATGACGTGTTGCAGAGAGGGTATCTGTATGACGTGTTGCAGAGAGGGTATCTGTATGATGTGTTGCAGAGGGTATCTGTATGATGTGTTGCAGAGAGGGTATCTGTATGACATGTTGCAGAGAGGGTATCTGTATGATGTGTTGCAGAGAGGGTATCTGTATGATGTGCTGCAGAGAGGGTATCTGTATGATGTGTTGCAGAGAGGGTATCTGTATGATGTGTTGCAGAGAGGGTATCTGTATGATGTGTTGCAGAGGGTATCTGTATGATGTGTTGCAGAGAGGGTATCTGTATGATGTGTTGCAGAGAGGGTATCTGTATGATGTGTTGCAGAGAGGGTATCTGTATGATGTGTTGCAGAGAGGGTATCTGTATGATGTGTTGCAGAGAGGGTATCTGTATGATGTGTTGCAGAGAGGGTATCTGTATGATGTGTTGCAGAGAGGGTATCTGTATGATGTGTTGCAGAGAGGGTATCTGTATGACGTGTTGCAGAGAGGGTATCTGTATGATGTGTTGCAGAGAGGGTATCTGTATGATGTGTTGCAGAGATGGTATCTGTATGATGTGTTGCAGAGATGGTATCTGTATGATGTGTTGCAGAGAGGGTATCTGTATGATGTGTTGCAGAGATGGTATCTGTATGATGTGTTGCAGAGAGGGTATCTGTATGACGTGTTGCAGAGATGGTATCTGTATGATGTGTTGCAGAGAGGGTATCTGTATGATGTTGCAGAGAGGGTATCTGTATGATGTGTTGCAGAGAGGGTATCTGTATCATGTTTTGCAGAGAGGGTATCTGTATGATGTGTTGCAGAGAGGGTATCTGTATGATGTGTTGCAGAGAGGGTATCTATGATATGTTGCAGAGAGGGTATCTGTATGATATGTTGCAGAGAGGGTATCTGTATGATGTGTTGCAGAGAGGGTATCTATAATGTTTTGCAGAGAGGGTATCTATAATGTTTTGCAGAGAGGGTATCTGTATGATGTGTTGCAGAGAGGGCATCTGTATGATGTGTTGCAGAGATGGTATCTGTATGATGTGTTGCAGAGAGGGTATCTATAATGTTTTGCAGAGAGGGTATCTGTATGATGTGTTGTGGAGAGGTTATCTATATGATATATGTTGCAGAGAGGTATTTGTAAGATGCTCTGTTACAAAGGTATTGTACAGCATAATATTTGTGGCAAAACAAAACATAAAAGGGAAAATGTGATTGGTTTATCTTTATAGGAAGTGGGCAGTCACACCAGAACAGATCTTCGAATGCTTCGACGGACAGTGGCTACTCCTCTGCTTCCATGTCCACTATTTCTAACTCTAATCAGCAAAGAATCATCTTTAGTCAACAAAGAGGCAACACTTCCAGTGCACATTCAAACAGGACCACCAATACTCATAACAACAATAGCAACAGAAATGGGAGCCTAAGTTTCAGCACAGCAAACAGAGACTCTGGCGTGCGTGGAAGAGGACACAGTAATGCTTCAAACAGCGAGAGTGGAAGAAGTACCCGGGACTCTGGCTTCTCCGCTTTTGGGTCTTCACAGTCAACTCCCCGTTTATCGTGGAATGGTAATAGAAGTGAGAATCAAGCGAATGCAATCGTTTGCAACTGCAACGAAGATGCCATTATTCTCACTGTTCGGAAAGAAGGCCCAAATACAGGTGAGTATTTATACACGATTTGTAGTTTATGCCAAGAGGTGATATGAAGGATGTCGAACAGTAGCAGACATTTGGGATGTCATTTCTGGGGGAAGCCCCTTGTGGGTCCCTGAAGCTACTACACTGATACAGTCCCATACTACTAGGTGCCATTAGTAGTGAAGTTCCTATTGGCCTACCAGGGACCATGAGCTAGAACTCTGTGACTGATGACACCTAGTAATATGGCACTGTATGAGTGTAGTAGCTTCAGAGAGCCACTGGGGCTCACCCAGTAATTGATGTTTCTTTACATTCAATGCTTCTTTTCTGTGGGGAGCCTCCCTTCGGCTCCCTGGAGCTATCAGAATGATATACAATATATTAGTCTGGGGCATCAGTCAATTGGAGTTCAGCCTACTGGGGACCACAACCCAGAACCTGCCCCCCCCCCCCCCTCAGAGAGGCACAGGGAGCAATGACCTATGGCAACGCCCCATGTGGTTAGGAGCATTCCATGTCTACCATCAACTGGGGTTAGGCACCCAGAAAGGTAGGCATAACAGAATGGACCCCACTTGGTAAGAAACTGCAACCGAAGGCCAAACAGTGAGGCAGAACTCCCCAAAGTCTAAAGAAACAAGCAAACAAGCAAATCTCATACACTGCCACCACGCTGCTCGTCCGCGCAGCCCTCCATCCCCTCCCCGGTAGGGGGAGGAGGGAGCAACCTGTCCTCTTAAAAAGAACGTCGCTTTTGGCCATTTGCCCATATGGCCGAATATGGACGTAATTTGAACATGAAAAAAAATGAAAATAAATTTGGGAATTTTTTTTTCAACAACAGTAAGTTAACACTTTCGCCCGGGCATGACGCAGCATTGCGTCATCCGTTTACTGGTGGTAATGCCGGGGATGACGCAGCATTGCGTCATCCACTTTAAATAATCGCCAAAAATCAGGTTTTTATCCTATTTTTTTGGGACTGGTTTTAAAATGCGCGCCGATGTCTTCCCATTTTCTTTGTTGAGCCTCGTGGCCCTCAGGCGGCTTGACACACGCTGTGGGCCCATTGTTTTCGCTCCACTGTTGTGACCAATGTTGCCTCCCCTCACATCTCAAACGTGTGAACATTTCGGCTATTTTCCGTGGCTATATTTCTTACTGCGGCTTTAGAAACTATCTACGCTTACTCCACGATGGATAGTGATCATGAACAAGGCCCTTCCAGGAAGAAAATTGCGAAAGAAAGGCTTGAAAAGGGCGGGAATTGGGAGTGTAAGTGTAGCTAGAAGGCATCTGAGCTCTCACTTGCGGCTAACGCGTGGCCCGTCTTCAACTCGTCGGCGGTTGGAGCGTGACCAGGTTTTTTATTTTATATGCTAATGTTCCTATAGAGAATTCTATTGCGAACCCATTGAGACCAAAATGAAAGACCTAGGACGAAAATTGAGGTGACCAGAGTGAAAATAGTGAAAACATTTTATCGCGTTTGCGTGCTCCTGGGTAACTCGTTCGCACTTTCTCTGTTTGCTGCGGGTAATTAGCCGGGCTTTTGGAGTTTATATGCATTTAGTGCTGTAGAGAATTTTATTGCGAACACAATGATACAAAATTTAATCTCGTAGGACGAGAATTAAGGTGACAAAGTTGAAGAGAGTATACACTTTTCAGAATTTATGCGCGCTCCCGTGACACCCTGGGTCCCATATCGCACAGTTGAGGGGTGGTGGGCGGGGTGCGCGAAAGTGTTAAGGTTGTCTGATAGGTTAGGTGGGCAGGAAATTCTCATAAAGTTTCAAAACCGTATGAAAAACGTTAATGGAAAGTTTTCTCTTCTAAACTTGCCGAGTAAGCCGGATGACTCAAACAGAAAACGAAACAGTATGTCACTTTTGTGAGTCGATTTCATTTCAAATTATGTCCAAATTTGGCCATAGCGTGCATACGAGCCAAAAGTGACGTTATTTTTAAGAGGACAGGTTGGAGGGAGACCCGGACCCCCTGCACCAGCTACTCACACCTCTAGTTTGTTGGATGATGCGATCTGTGGCGAATGTCAACTCTTACCTCAATTTCTTGGCAGTCTTTGTGCCTTTGTGGTGTTTTCTGCTCCTTGTGGTGCAGTGGCCAGGTATAACTGCAGAGTACTAGGGCTGCATGCACTTAGGGTTATCTTCCCTAGGCGCCCTATAAGTGCTGCCCTTGGGTTCTAAGGTTACCTTCCATAGAGCCCTCGGGATTCCACTTCCGTAGGGGTTCTTAATGCTCGGTATTTACCCTGCTCTTGGGACCAGCTGGGGTCTCATGACCTTTGTTTGACCTTGGGTAAGAAGTGGTGGTGTTGCTGGTTGGGGCGCAAGATACTGTGCTGCCTGCTGACCTACACGGCGGCGGTCTTCTTGTTCCTTCTGGCGGTGGTGTACTTTTGCAAGGGTTTTCTTTTATGTTTGTTTTCATTGCCAGGTGGTGGTCTGCCTTCTTTGGTTATTAGTTCACATAGGGTACATTGACGGCCCTCCTCTAGGCCCCCCGTGCTTGTACACATCACAGGGGTCCAGTTCTTAGCTCATTCCATTGCTAGCTTTTGGATTTAACCGACTAGCAGTACCTTGCCTGGACTTCCCATAGACGACATTCCTACGGTCCCTGGAAATCCCCGTCGGGGCTCAGTTGACCGAATGATGTGTCCTCTGAGTTCCACCTCGCCTTGTGCAAGTTTGAAGGTTGTTCTGTGCCCTTGTCTCAGGGTGATAGTCACCAGTTTTGTCATGCTGCCTGTTGAGTCAATGACGCCTTTAATCCAGAGTCTTGTGAGACATGTTCTCTGCTCGTGCTCCAGTTTATCCATTCTATTGCCACTGAGGTTCGGGTACAGGCAGCATTGGTGTTCCATGCCACATTTATGTTGCTGCAAACCACTAGGCTGGTTGCTCACTCAGATGCCCCAGAGCTGCCCCGTTTTTCTGGGGTGGGGGGGGGGGAGCCCCTTCGGCTCCACAGAGTTTACTAGGCTGATATGGTAATGTCAGACTTTGGCATCAGTCATGTGTACGGAGTTCTGTGGGCCTACCGGGGACCACGAGCCAGAACCTGGCCCCCTCATGGGGGAGCAATGGCCTATAGGAACCTCCATGTGGTTGGAAGCATTCTATGTCTGCCATTGACTGGGTCAGGCACTCAGAAAGGTAAACATCCCAAAACAAACCCCTATTCTGGTGACAATATTGCTACCAAAAGATGATTAACTGGATAGAACTTGCCTAAAAGAAACGAGCAAATGAGCATGATGTCACACACCACCGCGTTGCTGTTTGCACAGCTCCGCTCCCTCTCCCTGGGAGGGGGAAAAGGGAGCCCCAGTCTCCCCGCGCCGACTATCAACCCATCAGCTCTCAGGCTTATGCTAGAGGCGGAGGTCGTGTGCTTGGCTCCAGCTTTTCCAGCACTGTGCTTTGAGTATGGCAACTGTCTTCTGGGGGTGCGAGAGTCAGGAGTTATTCTTCAGTACTCGGGCTGCATGCGCCTAGGGTTATTGTCCCTAGGTGCCCTGTAAGTACTGTACTGCCCTTGGGGCTTGGTGTTGCCTTCCACAAGTTCCTCGGGGTCTGCCCCTGCTAGGCCGTATTACTGCTCAGTTTTGGCTGCCCTTTGGGTGCTGTGCTGGGGGTTTTGTCTTCCTTGTTTACCTTAGAGTAAGAGGCAGTTTGCACTGGTGGGGCGCAGGATATTGCGCAGCTTATTTTCACCACTTAAAGCTACCGGCTCTGTCCTTGGGGCACATTGTCCTTTTGGGGTTTTTTTTTTCGCCTTGTAATGGGGTCTGCCTTGCTTCCCCCTTTTCTGGGGGGAGCACCATCTGGTTCCCGGAGCTATCCAGGCTGAATGGATATGTATAACTTTCTGGCATCAGTCAATGCATGGAGTTCTTGCCTACCAGGGACCACGAGCCAGAACCTGGCCCCCCCTCTAGAGAGGCACGAGGAGCAATGGCCTATAGAGACCCCCCTTATGATTGGGAGCATTCTATGTCTGCCATCGACTGGGACAGGCACCCAAAAAGGTAGGCGCCCCAAAACAAACCCCTATCCTGGTAAACTATTGCGACCGAAGACCGAACAGATAGACAGAACTCCCCAAACGAAAATTAGCCCTCATGACGTCATCATGTCTCCGCGCCGCTGTCTGCGCAACCCCCCCCCCCCTCCCCGAGAGGGGGAAGGGGGGAGCCCCAGACCCCACCGTCGGCGACCCAACCATCAGTTCTCAGGCTGATGGGATCTGGTGTGGTCGTGCCTCTGGCTCCTGTTTGCAGTTGCAGTTCTGTTCCTGGTGGTGTGAGCTGTCCCTTCCTGTTACGAACCCGGATCCAGCGTCCGAGCCTGGAGCAGTGACAACCACGCCATCTGTGGGTCAGCTCCCGAAACCCCCGCCAAACGGACGACGACACCTGGTGAGGACAGCGTGTACTGGCCTCGAGGACCAGTTTCCAGTCTGGTTCCGCGCTCAACACCGCCGCTCCTGACCTCTGGTGAGGTGGTGCTCCGACGACAGCGCCATCTATGGACTGGATACGTCAGGTGTTTGTGCCCGAGCCCGTAAGTGAGGTGTATTAGTGTCCCGGTTATTGATGACGTGTCTGCTTACAGAGCCGACCTGGGACCACTGTGATGGAAGTGGAGTCAGTCTACCCGAGGCAGCCAGTCTCCATACCTTGAACCTTGCTGCAGCTGTTGTGACGTCGTCCCCCCCGGAAGAACACTGTGGTGTGTTAGCCTGCCAGTGGAGTGGCAGTAAAAGGATTTACCCGGGACCGACTGTTGGAGACGATCATCCACTGGGATACTGAAGACAGGAGAGTGACTTGTGGTGTCACACAAAGCTCCTGTCTAGGGCGTTCCCCTTTTATCGTCCGTGGAGTGGCCGTACCAGCCTTGTGGGCTCAGAACCTGCCAGCAGACCAGCTGGACGTGTGGTTGACGGCCTCCACGGCGGTGCCCCCAGTGGACCCGTGTTTTGGCTGACCTGTGGCCAGGGTAGGCTCAACTTCTTTGGAGAATTAATTGTGAGGCCACGAAGAGAGCACCAAGGATTCGGCACCAAGAGTTGTGGCACCAGCGTCTTCAGCAGAAGACAACGATTATGGATTAATCCCCTTGTATAGTGTTAATACCCCTCCCCCTTGTGCACTCTTTTATTATATATATTTAATCGGTGATGGTGAAAATTATAATATTAAGTTCTTAGCTTTCTTTCCCTACTCCCTTTACGTTACTTGCGTCACGGATCTCATCCCTTGATAGCCACTACTGGCTTGGGAACGGATATCTATATCTGACTCTAACAACATCAGAGTGAGAACCCCGTTGCGTCCCGAGAGGGTCGTAACACTTCCGGTGGTGTGTGGGCCAGGAGTATTATTCCACGGTGCTTCGGCTGCATGCGCCTAGGGTTATCTTCCCTAGGTGCCCTGTAAGTACTGCCCTTGGGGCTTAGGGCTACCTTCCCTGGGTCGCCTTGGGGTCTACCTTCGCTGTGCTGTGTACTGCTCGGTACTTGGCCGCCCTTGGGGTCAGCTGGGGTTTTTTCTTGCCCTTGTTTGTCTCTGGGTAGGGGGATAGTTTTCATCACTGGCAGGGGCGCGGGGTACTGCACAGCTAGTTTTCACCATTAACAGCGGCCGGCTCTGTTCCGCCTGGGTACCTTGTCCTCTTGCGGGGTTTTTCTTTTGTTTTTGTTTTTTGCCTGGTGGGGGGTCTGCCTGTTTGGTCCCCCATCGCTATTCTTGGGGTTTGTCTCCAAATTGTCTACTTGGTGGTACTCCCCGCTTGGCCCCCGTGAGTGTTCACGTCCCGGGGGTTCAGCTATAGCAGTTTGTTGGTAGCTTTGGGTGCCGGTTCGCAGTACCCTGCCTGGGCTTCCCTTAGCGTGTTATCAAGGCTAAGGGCCCTGGAAAACCCCACGGGGGCTACGTGGTCCGATGGATGTGACCCCTGAGTCCCCCCTCACGTCCTGCGAGTTTGACGGTTGCTCTGTCCCCTTGTCTCAGGGGGACACTCACCGGTTTTTCTTCCGCCATGCTGCCTGTTGGGTCGGTTATTGTTTTGACCCAGAGTCGTGCGACATGTGTTGTCTGTACGTTCTCCAGTTCACCCAGGCTACTGCGCCTGATATGCAGGTGAGGGCAGCTGAGGCGTTGCATGCTCGCTTTAGGTTGCTGCAACGCGCTAGGTTGGTCGCTGCCCCGGATGCCCCGAGATTGCCCCGTTTTGGTTATAGGGACCCGGACTTTGGGGGTGGGGGTCGCTTCGGCTCTGGTTCCGTCTGCCCCTCAAGTCCTCCCCCTTCTGTTGCTCGTTCGGTCTCCCCCCCCCCTTGCTGCCAGCTCCTAAACGTCTGAGGGTTTCAGAGCCGGGGCTGGGTTTAGTCGGTTGTGAGACTTGGGCGGTCTCGGGGGTGTCCCCTTCTGGGGCAGTGGCGGAGACTCCCGCTCTCTGGGACTCCCACTGGGAAAATGTGGAGGCATTGAGTGCCGGGCCTGATCTGGGGCGTTGACCTCGGCTGGCATCAGCCACACTGTTGAAGCTGTTTGTGCCTTTACTCCGAGAGGCGGTGTCTGTTCTTTACCACGCGCCTCATGTGCCGCCAGGCCATGTTCGCTCACTCCTTGGACTCAACTTGGGCCCGGGCTCTTCAGCTTTTGTCGCTATTTTGTCCATTACTGTTTGAGAAGTCTGCTGTCATGCAATTTCTGCAAGCGGCTTACTTCTCCGGGGGAGCTGTTCTCGGGCCTCTCAAATGGATCGTGCCAGGGCTTGGGGTTCTTTTTGTCAAGGTAGGCCCTTGTTGCCAGTTTCAGAGCTGGCGTCTTCTTTGGAGCCAGTGTTATCTGGTCAACCCGATGCTCACTTTGCTCATCGGCTGGCCTCTCGTAAGGAGCATCGGCCCTTATGTGGTTTGCCCCGTTGATGGGGTGCTGGTGGGGGGGGGGGGGGAAGGCTCGCGCTGTTTGCTCACACCCAGTCCCACGATTTGTGGGCATTTCGGGTTGAATCCTCCGGCCTGTGGTGGCATTGGGCTGCTTCTTCTCCTGCAGGGGATTCGAGGCTGGCAGGGCAGACTTCTTCCCCTACGCTCCGTCGGGTCATTTTGAAGTGGGTGCGCTTGGGCGGTGTCAAAACAACCTCAGGTGGGTATCCCGCCTGTTTTCAGTACCAAAACAGGGCTGTGCGGATCTGAGGTTCATTCTGGACTTGTTTCATCTGAAACCCTGGATTCCTTGCCCCTCACTTTCGGATGACAACTCTGTCCCAGGTCCGGGTTCTTGGATGGGGTGTCTGGACTTCTGCAACAAATATTGGCACGTCCTGAGTCATCTGGGGTTCAGGGACTGGTTAGATTTCATTGTGGGGCATCAGGATTACCGCTTTCATTGCCTTTGGCTTGAATCTGGCACCTCGTTTATTCACGCGTCTTACCCGGGTCATGGTGACCCGTCTGCATCTGCTAGTGGGTTCCTTTCCCTCCTCCCCCTCCTGGGTGAGGGCTGCGTGGCAGCGGTGTATGACGTTTGCTTGTTTGCTTCTTTCTTGAGAATTTGAGGGAGGTATGCCTCTCTGTTTGGTCTTTGATTGCAATTTCTTCCCAAGTGGGGTCTGTTTTGTTATGGGTGCCTTTCTGGGTGCCTAACCCCGATCGATGGCAGAGAGGGAATGCTCCCAATCACATGGGGGTTTCCATGGACCATTGCTCCCGGTGCCTCTCTGAGGGGGCCAGGTTCTGGCTTGTGGTCCCCGATAGGCTGAACTCCAATTAACTGATGCCCCAGACTAATATATCGTATATCAGTCCATCAGTTCCAGGGAGCCTCCGGGGCTTACCCAGAAAATGGAGTTTTTGGAAAGTGTTTTTTGGTTTTTGGAAAACCATATAGAACTATAGAACAGCATGTTGACGAACAAACTATACAATTCATGTGATAGTGATAAAGTTAGTAATGAATTTGCACAAGGTTTTCCACGAAGTTATCCCTAACACAAATTGAGGGCTTTTTGTAATATCATTCAGTTCTGTATACATATTGGTATCTGTTTATGCTGGGATAAAGGTACGAGTGACTTCACCTTATAGTGTTCTGGTTGGAGATGAAGTAAGGCCAATAGTGTCATAACGTTTACTTACTCTATAGTCCAATTGAATGTTAAATTTTATTAAGATCAAGTTGGTTGTATCTTGAATTTGGATTATGGTTTGTTGATGTAATTCCATTTAGTAAATGTGAAGTACTTTATGCAGGAATATTCCGCTAAAATGTTTTGTACTTACAGGTCGACAGTTTTATAAATGTGCCAAGCCTCAGGGTACTGGGTGCAACTTCTTTCTCTGGGCGGATGATGGAGGCAACACCGACAGAGGAGACGATAACAGAGGGGATGGAGGAGGCTGGGGAGGTGGAGGAGGCGGTGGCGGAGGAGGAGGAGGCTGGGGAGGTGGAGGAGGAGGAGGTTGGGGAGGTGGAGGAGGAGGCGGCAGAGGTGGAAGTGGTAGCAGTGGAGTAAGAGGCAGGGGGAGAGGTGTTAGTCAAAATGTGTCTTCAGGGTGGAATGGAGCTTCCAATTCTGGTAAGAACACTTGAGCATTGACTCTAACCTTTCTAAGTTGCATTTCTTGACATATTTTTCAATATCATAGATTAATTACAGTAAATCATATAATTAACAGATATATTTGATTATATTTACACCAAGTATTTTTTAGTGATTGATATTTAGTAATAACCATTTCTTGTATGACAAATAGGTAATATCAGTTACAGAATAACACTGACTTATTTTGTATGAAAATTTGCAGGTTACAAAACATAAACCAAATTCGTACTTTGCAGATTTTGACGGCGGCGATACGTGGGATGACGGTAGCATTATCTGCAACTGCACTATTGCTGCCAAGAGGTTAGCTATAGCTCAACTTTGATTTATAGGACTCATATGTGTGTGGTGTCCCATGCAAAATATTTCCCTTCATACACTTGTCACTCTCTTGTTTGGAACAATATATATCATAGAAGGGAGGATTCTCTTTGAGTGTCCCCTCACTACTGTATATCATATGAAGCTTACACACTGGTGTAGTTTATGCCTCAAGGAGTGCACTTGGCCTCTTAAACCCACACTGACTTACCTGAATCCAGAACCAACTTCTGGCTCCATGTGGTGAGGGGTTAGCTTGAGAGAGATCAACCCAAAATCAAGAAAACCCAACCTGAAAGATTAGGCACAACTAAACGGGCCATTGCTTGAGGAAATCCATTACAATATGCCATTGTAAACAAGGCATATTGAACATTGGCACAAGTGTACAACACATATCTAACTGCTTGTTAGAGATAAGAGCTGGGACCAGAGAGCTACTGCTTATTTCACCTAATTGGTGTTTGCTATCCCTGGAACACAGTAGTTCCACTAGGAAACATTGCTTCATTTGTACTCCATTATTGTTTCTCACTTACCTAGTGAGAAACGTTACATCGCATGTTCCCACCCACCCACATCGCATGCTCTGTGTGGTAATTCACTCCAGCTGTGTGCCAGGGGTTATCTTTCCTGGTAGCCAGAGTGCTCCACTAGAGATACCTGCTCTGAGGAATTCGGGAGTCTTCCATTACATGTTGGCTCTTCTTGACTCGTCTTGCCTCCAGGTAACGCATGGGACTTGCCCTTCACAACAGGGCCGGCTGTTGAGGAGTTGGTGTAGTTAGCTGTGTGCTTGAGTATGCATAGTGCCTGGCCCTTATTCCTGTACATTTTGGTGACTTGTGCTTTGGTTGGGTGTGATTCTTCCTTATCTGTGGCTTAATACCCCATCCTGCACATGCAAATCAGGTTAGGATTAGGTGTGTGATTCACCAACATGCTCCTTGTGGATCTGGTATACTTGCCTGTTTGTATAATGGTGGTATCCAGTTCGTGTTGACCCATATGGTCTGTTTACCTCAACTTCACAGTTGGATGAGAAATCTTGGATTTTCAAACTGATTCAGTTCCAGATTTTGCTGCTTGCCTCTTTCAGGATAAAATTTGATGTTTTTGAACTCTGATGACCAATCCTGCATCCTCCATCATTCAGCCTGTTCGGTTCAGGTGTCTTTTCCAAACCCTGGTGTGTACCATTTATCACTGTTGAAGTCACTACTGTTGTTTGTGCAGTGCTTTATCAGGCCGCAGCCTTGTTGCATGAACATGTCTCACAATACAAGCTAGTCTCTTTGTGCCACTGTGCCTTGTGATACAGGCTACTGCAGCCCTTGCCTGATATGGCTGGTGATGAATTTCCTGTTCTTTATATGGAAATTTGAGCTCTAGTTTTTTTTATGCATGCCAAGTTTCAGTCTGCCTCCTCTTTTGCTTCTACTGTGGTAGTCAAGCAGCCAGTTTGTTGGGTGCCTGTTTTCTACAGACTTTCCCAGTAGCATGGGCTCCTAAGCAGCTTTGGCCAGAGGATCCAGAGTTATCAAGTGGCCGGCCAAAGCAGCACCTGGGGCTGCCCCCACCAGAGATTTTACATGGACATTGAAGCCTGCTATCCTTCCCATGTCCCCTTTGTTTCTGTAGAATGTGCCTGGGGGTTCTTCTTCAAGGGAATTGGAGACATCACAGGCTGGCAGGCAACCCATTATATTCTTTAGACAAGTGGCAGCTTGTCTGTAGGACACACACTTGACTCAAAGGAAGTCGCCCCAGGTTTATGCTCTGATTTATTGTTCTCATTTATAGAAATTGTCTGTATTTGGATATAATACAATTTAATGTTATTTTAAGTTTTTACATCATGGGTCTTAATCATTATTTACAGATTAACAGTGCAGAAGGAAGGGCCAAACAAAGGCAGAGAGTTCTACGTGTGCAGCAAGGATCGCAGTGAGCAGTGCCGCTTCTTTAAGTGGGCTGATGAAATATCAGAAAGTGACAGAGGAGGTGGCAGTGGAAGCAATGCATGGAGTAATGGTATGTCCTGGTTTAGTTCTGGAGGACTAGAAATCTTTGTAGCAAGGTAGGGCAAGGGGGTCAAATCTTCCAAAGGGACACATTGTACAGCTGGGAAAGCAAATTTGTTTACTTGGGAACAAGTCATCTGTTATTTGTGGAAAAATTGAGTAAACTAATATACAAAATTTCTCTCTAAATGAAAAGTGCAATTATCTTCATCTTACCCCATTTTCATTTTTACACAGTGTGAAACCATTACCCTAAGAGAAAAATAGGAGAGTAATATAGGGTATGATTACTAAGAATATTCAGAGGAAAAGACCTTTATTCTACACCAACCAACATCACATAATCAGTACCATCACACTCAAACAATTCCATTTTCTGTGGGGAGCTCTGGAGGCTTCCTGAAACTATCCAAAGTGACATGTGCTATATTAGTTTGGGGTCATCAGTCTCCACAGTCCTTTTGCCTACCAGGTACCATAAACCAGAACCTGGTCCCCTCAGAGAGGCACAAGGCCTATGAACACTTTACATTTAAAGTATGTCATAATTGCCATCGACTGGGAAAGCACCCAGAAAGATGGGCAAAACAAAACAGACCACAATCTGGTGAAAATTGCAACCTACGTCCAAAAAGAGCAAAACAACTCCCTCCATGAAGAAAACAAACAAGCAACACTTCATGCAATTAGCACTCCCACTCATTAGTACAACCTCCCACCCTCCCCAAAGGGGGGGGGGGGGATCTGTGGCTCCATTGGGTACTCAGCTTCCACCTGTATCTCCTGCATATACCACCCGTCTTGATTCCTCCATCCTTTTCTTCCCTTTCCGTTCCCCTGAGGAATTGTGGGTGGTGATCTTGTCTCCCGGTCTTGTGTTCCCGGGGCAGTCTTGTCTTGTGTACGTGACTGTGAAAATTGCTTTGTGGAGCTTTGTGGCCAGTGCTCACCAGTGGTGAGCACTGGCACACCTACTGGACTAGTCACAATAGGGGTTCCTGTATCTCTTTCCCTCGATCCCGGTATTGCTCTGGGTTCTGGATTGGCTCGAATCCTATCAGGGAAGGGTGATTTCCCCGGCTCCATGGTGCCGGTCCAGCCTTGGTTTCAGGCACTGCCTCTTTCAGCAGGTCGAGCCTGTGTGGTACCTTGCTGGTTCGCCTTACTGCTCCGCACTACGCATCTGGCATTTTTAACTCGTGTATCACCATTTGTATGGTGATCAGGTTGCTTCTTTGATGGTGTCCCACCTGCTTTCTTTGTCTCAGCGACAGTATGAAGTTTATTGGCGGACTTTCCACTATTTCCTTTCCCTTTCCTTTCGTAGGATTTCATTAGTGTCGGTTAAGGTTGTCTTGTCATTTCTCTCTTGGCTTTTTCTTGACCAGCATCTTATGACAAATACTGTCACTTCTTATCGTGAGCCATTGGTGGAGCCTCTGCAGCTTGCGTTTGAGGGGTATGTTACTTCTACTCTGTTCTGCATTTTTCATCTCCAGCCTGCCCATGCGTCGCCTGAACCGTCCCGGTCTTTGGACCGGGTTCTTTCTTTTCTCTCTCTTCTTCTCAGTTTGTTGTAACCCCTATGGTTTGTGACTGCTTTTGGAAAGCCTTGTTTTTGTTGGATTTGGCCTCAGGGGGTCGAGTTGGGAAGCTTCTTGCTCTTCACGGCACCAGAGGTTCTGTTCGTTTTGTCCTGGTGGTCATTTTGTTCATTTGCAGCCTTCTTTTCTGGTGAAGAATGAGATGATGAGCTTCCAGAGGGGCCCATTGGTTGTGGATGCTTGGTTGGTTCAGCCGGGGTTGCATCACATGTTGTGTCTGGTGGCGGCTTTATAGGGTGGTTTCCACCCTATAATGCAATAGATACAAGGGTGGGAGGTGGGGCATACATGCTTGATACTTGCTTATTGGGGTTCTGGGAGTTCTTCTACTCCCCAAGCAGCTAGTACTCGCATGACTTGTGAAAGTTTGGTCCACTAGGCTGTTGCTTGGAGCAGCCCACAGGCCCACATATCCATCACAGCCCAGTTGATCCGGCACTCCTTGGAGAAAATTATTTAGTGTTCTAAATAATGTCTAAAGATGTCTACAGTTATTTTGGCAATATTTCTTATACTCACTGGGAGGATGTTGAACAATCATGGAATTTTGATGTTTATACAGTGTTCTCCGATTGTGCTTATAGCACCCTGGCTCTTCACTGGTTATGATCTGCATTTTCTTCCATGTCGTTCATTCCAGTATACCTGTATTGTTATTTTACTGTGTAAATTTGGGACCTGGCCCTCCAGTATTTTCCATGTGTATATTATTTGATATCTCATGAGCAAGTTCTCACTCAGCTTACTCACTGTTAGATCAGTACTGATAGATAAGTACAACCGCTTCTTTATTTTTTTAGGGGGAGCCCCTTGTGACTTCCTGTAGCCTAGCATCACCGGTGAATGTTATCTACTAGGTGACATTAGTCGTGGAGTTTTCAGGCCTAACACAGAGACCAGAGCCAGAACCTGGTCCCTTCACAGAGGTGCAGGGAGGAGTGGCATTTATATATATTAAGTTATTCATGTGTGCCACCACCAAGAAAAGCACCCAGAAAGTCAATGAGACAAAACTAACCATAACTGACAATTTCATATACCTGCAGACTCTAAAACAGTCAAAGAACTTCCCCAAACTATGTAAACAAACGACTGAAAATGTTATGAACCGGCGCTTGCTTGTTCGCCCACCCTCCCCTTCGTTTAGGGGGAGGGTGGGGCAGCCCGCAGCTCACAGGCTCCTCCACCCTCAGTTCTCCTCTGATGTTTGTTGGGTGATCATGGTTGCTCTGGCCCCTGTACTCATCTAGTACTCGCCTAGTTGTGCTTGTGGATGTCGAGTTTCAGCTCTTTGGTATCGTCTCTCAACTGTCAACCACCTGGTGAATAGATTTCTGAGCCTACTGGGCTCTATCATATCTACATTTAAAACTGTGTATGGAGTCAGCCTCCACCACATCACTTCCTAACGCATTCCATTTGTTAACTACTTTGACACTGAAAATGTTCATTATAATGTCCCTGTGGCTCATTTGGGTACTAAGTTTCCACCTGTGTCCCCTTGTTTGTGTTCCACCCATGCTAAATAGTTTGTCTTTGTCCACCTTTTAAATTCCCGAGAATTTTATAGGTGGTGATCGTGTCTCCCCTTACTCTTCTGTCTTCCAGTTTTGTGAGGTTCCAGTAGTCTTTCCTCGTAGCTTATATCCCTCAGCTCAGCGACTAGCCTGGTGGCATACCTCTGAACTTTTTCTAACTTCATTTTGTGTTTAACTAGATGTGGACTCCAAGTTAGAGCCATATACTCCAGTATTGGTCTGACATATGAGGTGTACAAGGTTATGAATGATTCCTTACACAAGTTCCTGAAGTTCTTATGTTGGACAGCCGTGCATATGCCACTGATGATATCCTTTTGATGTGGGCTTCAGGGAAAAAGTCTGGCATGATATCAACCCCCCCCCCAGATCTTTCTCTCTTCTGGTGTTTCTTTTGGGTTTCTTTTTTTTGCCTTCGTGGCTATACCTTACACGTTTCAAGTGTGCATGAACTATGATTTTGTGCACTTGGAGCTTATCCGAGCCAACATGGCCAGGATAAGGGCCAGGCCTTATCCGGGCCAGGCCTTATCCGGGCCAGGCCAACATGGATTTCGAGCGGGAAGATCGTGCCTCTCACAGCTACTTGAGCACTACGACAAAGTCACTGAGGCATTAGAAGAAAAACAGAATGCTGATGTGATATACATGGACTTCGTAAGGGCTTTCGATAAATGTGACCATGGCGTGATAGCACACAAAATGAAGTCAATGAGAATAACCGGTAAAGTAGGACGCTGGATATTCAGTTTTCTGTCAAACAGGACTCGGCGAGTAACGATCAACCATATAAAATCTAGTCCAAGTGCACTTAAAAGCTCTGTACCTCAGGGTACAGTCCTTGCACCTCTGCTTTTCCTTATTCTCATATCAGATATAGACAAAAATATAAGTCACAGCTTCGTATCATCCTTTGCAGATGACACAAAAATCAGTATGAAAATTACCTCGACTGAAGACATTGAAAAACTTTAAGCTGATATTAATAAAGTTTTTGACTGGGCATCAGAAAATAACATGATGTTTAACAGTGATAAATTCCAGGTAGTCAGGTACGGTAAAAATGAGGACCTTAAACATAACACAGGGTATAAAACACAATCAAATGTACCCATAGTAGGAAAACAGCATGTAAAGGATTTGGGAATAATAATGTCTGACGACCTAACGTTTAGGGAGCATAACCAAGCAAATATTGCGACAGCCAGAAAAATGATAGGATGGATTACGAGAACTTTCAAATCCAGGAATCCCATCACAATGGTTGTACTCTTCAAGTCACTTGTGTTGTCCCGTCTTGAGTATTGCTCAGTACTCACTTCCCCCTTCAGAGCAGGAGAGATTGCTGAAATAGAGGGAATACAAAGAACATATATGGCACGCATAGACGCGATAAAGCACCTAAATTATTGGGATCGTCTCAAAGCCCTCCAAATGTACTCACTAGAAAGAAAACAAGAGAGATATCAAATAATATACACCCGGAAGATACTGGAGGGCTAAGTACCAAATCTACACAGTAAAATAACAACGTACTGGAGTGAACAATATGGAAGAAAATGCAGAATAGAACCAGTGAAGAGCAGAGGTGCCATAGGCACATTCAGAGAACACTGTATAAACATCAGAGGTCCGCGGTTGTTCAACGTCCTCCCAGCAAGTATAAGAAATATTGCCAGAACAACCGTGGACATCTTCAAGAGGAAACTAGATTTATTCCTCCAAGGAGTGCCGGACCAACCGGGCTGTGGTGGGTATGCGGGTCTGCGGGCCGCTCCAAGCAACAGCCTAGTGGACCAAACTCTCACAAGTCAAGCCTGGCCTCGGGCCGGTCTTGGGGAGTAGAAGAACTCCCAGAACCCCATCAACCAGGTATCAACCAGGAGCTGTATGTGTTTATGGTTGTCTTTGCTGTGTGCTTCCAGGGTTATCTTCCCTAGAGTGTTTGGTGATGTTCCTTCAGAGGTCCACCTTGTTTGTGGTGGCTTTCACCCTGGTGTGAGTCTGGGTGTTTTCAATCACTGTCTTGACCACAGTTGGAACATCATCGGCAGGTGAGGCATCATTGTTACTTCATTGTTACAACACGCACGCATTGAGGTAGGTTTATCTAGCCGAGTGGTCCAGGCTGGGTTGATTTACTACCAGGCTGGTCATGTCAGACTGGTAGTCTGGTGTAGTCATCATGTCAGGCTGGTAGTCTAGTGTAGTCATCATGTCAGACTGGTAGTCTAGTGTAGTCATCATGTCAGGCTGGTAGTCTGGTGTAGTCATTATGTCAGACTGGTAGTGTCTTTTCACTAACCAAACATCCACTGTTGTATTTCAGGGAATAAATTTAATTTAAAGTAACCAAATTAGATTTATCATAAATATAGCTCATAATGGAAATGAAAGGTCTTTCAGGCAAATACATTGAAAAGATGTCATGTTGTACCCAATATGTATATTATTTGCAGATTCAGGTGCAAGGCATGCAAGAGGACGAGGCCGCGGAGGAAATGTTGGCGGGACTAAACGTAAGGCTACAGATGGGGACGCGCCGAAGAGAAGAAAGTGTGGAGTGTGTGGGGAAGAGGGACACAATCGTAAAAGTTGTCCTCAGAATACATTATAAATTTAAATTTATTTTAAACTTGATAGTGCTATTTCTGTATTTGTCAGGAAATGTAATGCAACATTATGCAGTAAGGGAAGAATTTTCTTTAGTGTACATGTCAAGGATGTAATGCTCTTTATTCTCTTCATGCGTCACATGATAGGGTGTCCACGCGATTACCAGTGGTGGTCGTGTGGTGTACCCTCCATGGTTGCCAGTGGTGGTCGTGTGGTGTACCCTCCATGGTTGCCAGTGGTGGTCGTGTGGTGTACCCCTCATGGTTACCAGTGGTGGTCGTGTGGTGTACCCTCCATGGTTGCCAGTGGTGGTCGTGTGGTGTACCCTCCATGGTTGCCAGTGGTGGTCGTGTGGTGTATCCCTCATGGTTGCCAGTGGTGGTCGTGTGGTGTACCCTCCATGGTTGCCAGTGGTGGTCGTGTGGTGTACCCTCCATGGTTGCCAGTGGTGGTCGTGTGATGTACCCCTCATGGTTACCAGTGGTGGTCGTGTGGTGTATCCCTCATGGTTGCCAGTGGTGGTCGTGTGGTGTACCCTCCATGGTTGCCAGTGGTGGTCGTGTGGTGTACCCCTCATGGTTGCCAGTGGTGGTCATGTGGTGTACCCCTCATGGTTACCAGTGGTGGTCGTGTGGTGTACCCTCCATGGTTGCCAGTGGTGGTCGTGTGGTGTACCCCTCATGGTTGCCAGTGGTGGTCGTGTGGTGTACCCCTCATGGTTGCCAGTGGTGGTCGTGTGGTGTACCCCTCATGGTTGCCAGTGGTGGTCATGTGGTGTACCCCTCATGGTTGCCAGTGGTGGTTGTGTGGTGTACCCTCCATGGTTGCCAGTGGTGGTCGTGTGGTGTACCCTCCATGGTTGCCAGTGGTGGTCGTGTGGTGTATTGCTCATGGTTACCAGTGGTGGTCGTGTGGTGTATCCCTCATGGTTGCCAGTGGTGGTTGTGTGGTGTATCCCTCATGGTTGCCAGTGGTGGTCGTGTGGTGTACCCCTCATGGTTGCCAGTGGTGGTCATGTGGTGTACCCCTCATGGTTACCAGTGGTGGTTGTGTGGTGTATCCCTCATGGTTGCCAGTGGTGGTCGTGTGGTGTATCCCTCATGGTTGCCAGTGGTGGTTGTGTGGTGTATCCCTCATGGTTGCCAGTGGTGGTCGTGTGGTGTACCCTCCATGGTTGCCAGTGGTGGTCGTGTGGTGTACCCTCCATGGTTGCCAGTGGTGGTCGTGTGGTGTACCCTCCATGGTTGCCAGTGGTGGTCGTGTGGTGTACCCTCCATGGTTGCCAGTGGTGGTCGTGTGGTGTATTGCTCATGGTTACCAGTGGTGGTCGTGTGGTGTACCCCTCATGGTTGCCAGTGGTGGTTGTGTGGTGTACCCCTCATGGTTGCCAGTGGTGGTCGTGTGGTGTACCCCTCGTGGTGGCCAGTGGTGGTCGTGTGGTGTAACCTCCATGGTTACCAGTGGTGGTCGTGTGGTGTACCCCTCATGGTTGCCAGTGGTGTACCCTACATGGTTGCCAATGGTGGTCGTTTGGTGTACCCTCCATGGTTGCCAGTGGTGTACCCTCCATGGTTACCAGTGGTGGTCGTTTGGTGTACCCTCCATGGTTGCCAGTGGTGTACCCTCCATGGTTACCAGTGGTGGTCGTTTGGTGTACCCTCCATGGTTGCCAGTGGTGTACCCTACATGGTTGCCAATGGTGGTCGTGTGGTAGACAGTGGTGCTCATGTACTCACCTAGTTGTGCTTGTGGGGATTGATCTTTAGCTCTTTGGTGGAGAAGGTGGAGTACAGTGTGCTGCCAGCTGGCTTTGTCTTATCAGCCTACTGGCTTTGCCTCATCAACCAGCTGACTTTGTCCCATCAACCTTCTGGCTCTGTCCCATAACAACTCAGTTTTTACGGCACCCCTTTTAGTTTCTATCTTCCCTTCACTTATTTTATTCCCTTTTCTTTTAAATTATTTTTATACAATTATTTGCCAAAGTTTCACTCATGATCATAGGACCTGCCTCCTGTGTACTCATGCTTCACTCATGATAATTCACCTGCCTCTTATATACTCATCGTTCATTCATGATCATTCACTTACATCTTATATACTCATCTTTCAATCATTACAATCATTCATCTGCTAACTATATATCTGTGTTCCACTCGTAAAAAAACGTTTTCTGCATTCTGAAATCCATTGTTTGTTAAAAAGTACAGTAACAAAATCTAGCATATCAATCATAACAAATTGACTGATTTGAGTAGCAATTAACTTCAATGAATTATGTTGTGAATTGAAATACTGTACCACACCAGGCCATGCTTGTTACCATTTGTTTGACATATCCTGAGCAAAATATGTAAAGTGAAAGCTTGTCTCTTATGCTGTGTTTCTCGATCATTTTAAGAGTAACCTTGACCTGTGTGCAATATGTTCTGAAATTCTTTTTCATTTAATTTTCGGGGGCAAATCAGTTAATTTCTTCTAATTTTATGTCTGACAGCCTCATAGTGCCCTAATACCATCAGCTCTCAATCTGTGTGGGTTTGTAACATTTGATTTCAAATACTATTTGTATTCACAAATTTGTATTTAATACCTAAGTTCTTGGCACATGTTGACATGTGCCAAGAGAAGACATGTATGCAGAGAAGGGAATTATCAGGAGAAAATGTCAAGCCATTACAACTAAATAGCACTTCGAAGAGGGTCAGGATAAAGACCTGGGATGGGACGGTGGGAAGGAATAGTGCCCAACCTCTTGGATGGTCGGGGATTGAACGTTGACTTGCATGAAGTAAGATCGTCGCTCTACCATCCAGTCCAAGTTATTGGGCATGTATCCAGGGAATATTTAGGTGTGTGTGTGTGTGTGTGTGTAAGGGCAAATTCAACTGTTCCCAAGTTTTTCAAGCTGGCACGAGAGATGGTCGGCCACGCAGAAGATGCATCGGCCAAACTGCATTGCCTCCCAATTTGGCCGACCAATCAAAACCTATGTATTTTCCTTTTGTTATTCCTGCCAAATGTCTCATGTTTAATTAACTTTTGAATTGCATTCTTTTGCCAAGCTTCTGTCTTTAAAGTACAGTAAAATAAATGGAAACAGGTGTGTAATTTAAAATTTGGAAACAGTTAAATATTTAGGGAAGTCCCTTGTGACTCCTTGAAGCTGCCATATTACTAGGTGCCATCAGTCGTAGAGTTCTGTTGGCCTATCAGAGACCTGCCCCCCCCCCCCCCACCCCCCCTTCCCTCAAAGAGTTACCTGGAGCATACCGGGAGAGGGTTCTGGGAGTTCTTCTACTCCCAGAGTCCGGCCTGACCTGGCCCGTGATATAGGTGCATGGAGTGGTGACACATAGTGTAAAATTTCTGTGAATATATTTATGCCTGCCACCTATTAAAGAAGGCACCGAGAAAGTCAGTGGATCAAAACAAACCACTGCTGGCTTTAAATGAGTCTGCAGCCTCAAGAAACCACCAAAAGGACTCCTCCGACAATATAAACAAACGATCTGAAATTCATGAGCTCGTTCGTCCCACCTCCCCTTTCATTTTGGATGGGAGGGGGGGGGTGTAGGCAAGCAGAGTTCAGCAGGCTGCTCTACCCTCAATTCTCCTCTGATAGTAGTGAGTGCCTGGTCTACCTCTCTGTTGCTCTGGCTCCAGTGTCCTGTTTTCAGCCAAGTGGTGAACAACATTTGAGACTGTTCGTGTGTACTCTAATGCTGTGTGGGCCAGAAGTTTAGTATGCTTGGAGCTGCATGTGATCAGGGTTTCCTTCCTTGTTCATGCCTTTAGTACTTATCTAGCTGTACTCACCTAGTTGTGCTTGTTGGGGGTTGAACTTTTATCTCTTTGGTCCTGCCTCTCAATTGTCAATCAACTGGTGTACAGGTTCCTGAGCCTATTGGGCTCCATCATATATACGTTTGAAACTGTGTATGGAGTCTAGCTCTACCACATCACTTCCTAGTGCATTCCATTTGTTAACTACCTTGACAAAAAGTTCTAATGTGTCTATAGCTCATTTCAGTACTACATTTCCACCTGTGTCCCCTTGTTCATGTTCCACCAATGTTAAATAATTTGTCTTTGTCCACCCTGTCAGTTCCTCAGAGAATTTTGTAGGTGGTGATCGTATCTCCCCTAATTCTTCTATCTTCCAGAGACGTCAGGTTTAATTCCCGTAGCCTTTCCTTGTAACTCATACCTCTCAGGTCTGGGACTAGTCTGGTGGCTTACCCCTGATCTCTAACTTTGTCTAATGTTCAACTAGGTATGGTCACCAAACTCAAGCTGCATACTCCAGGATTGGTCTGACATAAGTGGTATACAAGGTTCTGAATTATTCCTCACACAAGTTTCTAAAGGCAGTTCTTATGTTGGCCAATCTAGCAAACACCACTGATGATATCCTTTTGAAGTGGGCCTCTGGGTATAGGTTCATTGTGGTATCAACCCCTCCAGATTTTTCTCTCTACTTGACTCCTGAAGAATTTTGTCTCCTAGATGCTTCTTGTATTCAGGCTCCTGCTTCCTTCACCAAATTTTATTACTTTACATTTACTTGAGTTAAACTTTAGGAACCATATTCTAGACCATTCTTCCAGTTTGTCCAGGTCTTCTTGTAGTCTATTTCTATCTTCCTCTGTCTTGATCCTCTGTCTCTAGTGCCCTTGTGCTGTTAGGGTTATCTTCCCTTGAGTGTTCAGGGATCACTCTCTCAGGGGTCCTCCAGGTTTCTTGAGTGCAGAGGCAGTTAATCCTACCGGTCACGCTTAGGCTTCTGGGTCTTTCTTTCAGCTAGCCCCTTCCATCAAAGCCTCTCCCTTGGACTCCATTTTTGTATCCTGGATGGTGGGTGCAGATGATGGCTCTGCCCCTTAACCTTCTGCTGCAGTTCCAAGGGCTTGGGGGTAGATCAAGGTAGGTCTTTGTCCCATTTGACTCTTCGTGTTAGCTCTTGCCTTCCACAGAGGGGTCTTCTTTTGCAGGAAAGGGGTTTTCATATTCCCCATTCCTGTACAAGTTTGATTTGGGTGTATGGCTCCTACTTGGATTTGATTCAAGGTGCCTTTGGGCCCCTTTGTGTTCGTCCTTCTAGAGGTTTCCCCACATCTCAAGTTCTCCCGGGGGGCAGCTTGGGAGGCTCTTTTTGTGCACCTCCTGTGTAACCCAGATTATGTCTCATTGATGGACCCAGCTTCTTTTGAGTTCAAGTCTTCTCCTTATTGGACATGTTACGAGATCTCAGAGTAATTCTGGCTAACAGAGAATCCTCTGCTTGGAACTTGACGTGGCATCTTTCACACCCGCACTCATGAGTGACGTGAGATGTCAACTGTGTTACCGATGTTTTTGCAGGGCCTGTCTAACCTTCTGCTGCAGCCTCTTGATGATTTCCTGTTTGCTCCTGCTCTTTCTTGGAATGTGGGTTTCATGCACTTCCATGCTCAATTCTCCCTGTTGTCTACAGTGCTGGTTGTGGATGACCTTTTATAACCTTCTCCTTGGTAAAATACTCATTCTTTCCTTCTCTATTCACCTAGTTGTGCTTGCGGAAGGGGTTGAGCTCTGCTCTTTCGGCCCGCCTCTCAACTGTCAATCAAGCAACTGTTACTAACTACGATTTTTTCTGGGGGGAGCCCCGTTGGCTCCCCGGAGCTTTACCGGCTGATATGCTAATGTCAGACTTTGGCATCAGTCATGTGTATGGAGTTCTAGGGCCTACCGGGGACCACGGCCAGAACCTGGCCCCCTCAGAGAGGCAAGGGGAGCCATGGCCTATAGAAACCCCCGTGTGGTTGGAAGCATTCTATGCCTGCCATCGACCGGGTCAAGCATCCAGAAAGGTAAGCATTCCAAAACAAACCCCTATTCTGGTGAAAATTGCTACCTAAAGCCGAACTAGTGGATAGAACTCTTCAACAGAAAACAAGGAAACTAGTATGACGTCATACGTCACCGCGCCGCTGTCTGCGCAGCTCCCCCCTCCCCGGGAGGGGGAAGGGGAAGCCCCAGACCTCCCACGCTGGCTATCCACCCATCAGTTCTTCGGCTGATGCTATAGGCAACGGTTATGTGCTCCGGCTCCAGTGGTTGTTTCAGCACTGTACCTAGAGTGTGGTGTCTGTTTTCTAGGTGGTGCGTGAGCCGGGAGTGATTCTCCAGTACTCGGGCTGCATGCGCCTAGGGTTCCCTTCCCTAGGTGCCCTGTAAGTACTGCCCTTTGGGCTTGGGGCCACCTTCCACAAGTTCTTTGGGTCCTGCCCCTGCTTGGTTTTCGGCCGCTCTTTGTGTGCTCGGGTGTTCTGTCTCCCTTGTTCGCCTTAGAGTAAGGGGCAGTTTTTGCACTGGTGGGGCGCAGGGTACTGTGCAGCTTGTCTTTACCAATCATAGCGGCCGGCTCTGTTCCAGTTGGGTACGCTGTCCTCTTGCGGGGTTTTCTTTTTCTTTTTGTTTATCTACCTGGTGGGGGGGTCTGCCTTCGTTCTTGCCCCTTGTGTCCCTTGTGTTCTGAGTATTTTCTGGTGATACCCCCTGCTAGGTCCCCGTGAGTGTACACGTCACGGGGGTTCAGCTCTTAGAAAGTTGTTTGGTAGCTTTGGGTGCCGGTTAGCAGTACCCTGCCTGGGATTACCTGAGCGTGAGTCCTCTTATAGTAAACGCTCGGGACCCTGGGAAACCCCTGGGGGCGCGCGGGTCCAATGGATGTGACCCCAGAGTCTCCCCCCTCGCTTCCAGCGAGTTTGAGGGTTGCTCTCACCCTTTGTCTCTGGGAGACTCTCTGTTTTGCCTCCGTCTGCTGCCTGTGGGGTCGGTGACACATTCGACCCGGAGTCCTTCGAGTTTGGTTGCTCGTTGGGGCTCGGTTACCCAGTTGTGCTAACAAAGCGGGTGCGGGCAGCAGGGGCGTTGCACTTGAGCCTTGGTGGTGGCAACGTTCTCATGGTTTCCTCCCCGGGAGCCCCGGGGCTGCCCCATTGTAGTTCGTTTTGGGACTTGGGGGTGTTGGTTGCTTCGGTTCCATCCACGCCCCCTTGTCTTTCCCCTGGATCACCCTTCCTGCCTGCATCTGGTTCCTTACCGTCTGTAGGTTCGGGGCGGGATTTTTGATGTTGTTGAGACTCGGGCAGTCTCGGAGAATTCCCCTTCCGGGGTAGTGACGGGGGCATTTGAGCCTGTTCCTCCAGCCGTGTTGTATGAGTCTGCCAGTGAGCTCCTTTCCTTAGTGTTTTCACGGCTGCCCCGGTTTTCTGGTACGGCCGGGGCTTTGGGGGAACGGCTTGGCCCCGGGGCCTGTTGTGTAGGTTCCCGGGGCTGGGGAGGGGTTGACTTGGGGGGCCTTGGCCCCGTTGGACCCCGTGGGGGTTTTTATTCCCCTCTAGGCGGGGCTTGTGGTTACGCGGAGTGGGGTTTTCCTCCCCACTCGCCGTACGTGCTGTTGGGCGTCGGCCCCTCCCCGGGCTCGGTTCCTTGGCCTTTGAGTCGGTTGGTTCCGTCCTGTGGGTGGATGTTTCCTCCCACCCCTTTTTGGGACGGTGTTTTCGTCCTGTTTCCCCGTTCGATGGGGTTCTGTGTGACTTCTGATCTCGGGTGCGCCTGCGCCTTCGTGTGCCTTCGGGACTAGTGTTGGCTTCTGTGTTCTCGAGGGTACGGGAAGGTTTTTCGCTACTTCCCGCATTATTGGAACGTCTGTCGGCTCCTTGTCCTTGTCACCCTGTTGGGCTACTTGTCGCCCTGTTGGGCTACTTGTCGCCTGGTTGGGTTCCTTTTTGGGCTCTTTGCTTCTTCTGGGCACGGTTGTGTCGTGTCAAGTTCGTGCCACCGTTCGGCAGGTGAGTTTCTGCGGTCTGGCGTCTTTTGGCCGGGCGCTGGATGCGGAGTTGTTTATATACCTGTCTTTATTTAGGTATATTTTTGTACGACTGAGACCGTTTGCACACCAGTGACTGTCCCTTTTTCAACCCTTTCTGTCCCCCTCATGTGCATGTCCAACCCATGCTGGAGTCATTCAGGGGACCCTCCTTTTTTAATGTTGTGAGGTGTGGGGGTTGTAGGGTTGGTTCTGTACTAACCTGGTAAGGCTCCTAGCTGTGCTTGCAGGATTTGAGCTCTGGCTCTTGGGTCCCGCCTATCTGGTAGAACTTGCGGGATAGTACCAGTGGAGTGCAGTGGTGCTATTGGCACATTTGGGGAACACTGTATTACCATCAGAGGTCTGTGCTTGTTACACGACCTACTTGCGAGCATAAGCCTTCTTGCTAGTTCGTCCGTGGACTTCTAGGGCGCACTAGCCTGTTTTCGTATGACAGTTCCGGCCCGTCCTGGTTGTGGGGGTATGTGGGCCAGTAGACTGTTCCTAGCAGCTGCCTGGTGGGCCACCCTCTGGCCGGTCTAGCCTGGCCTTGGGCCGGGCTTGAGGTGTAAAAGAGCTCCCAGTACCTCATCCAGCAGGTATCGAGCGGGGTTTCTCCGCCGTCGGTCGCCTGGTGCAGGTTTCTGGGCCTGCGGGGTTTTGTCGTGTCTCCGTTGGTCCTGTCTGGGGTCTGCCTGCTCCGTTCTCTGCCTTTGCAGAAGGGAGTTGCTATTTACATGTTGCATGTTGCAGTGGTGCCTGTTGCTGCTGCTGCACGTGTGCATTGGTACTGTGTTTCACGGTGGCGTGTCCTTGTTCCTGTGTCCGGTTGTGGAGTGGCACTTTGCTGCCGTTTTGTGCCTGGGGATTGCGTGGGTTTTTTTCTGTCCCTGCCTGATTGTCCACCCCTGGTTGTTCTGGGGTTTTTGTGCTTTTGCTCTTTCTTCCTGCCTCCTCTGCAGCAGGGGTGTTCTGCGTGTGTTCTTAGGCGTTTGTCAGCCTGTGTCCTGTGATGTGCTTCTTTGTCTCGGTCTATTGCAGTTGTTCGTACCCCTTGGTTCGGGTACTGTTCTGGCGGCGACCCTTCCGCCTTCTTTGGTTTCCTAGCTTGCCCTGCAGGTTATTTTTTTTGGGGGGGTCTTGCGATGTCTCGCGTCGGACTCGTCTCGTTTCTGAACTCCTGGCGGGCTTGCATGCTTTGGGGAGTTTTTCTGTTCGGCAGACGTTCCATCTCCTTGTGCCGCCTGGGTTTCGGTGGTCGCGCCCGAGATCTTCCCGCGGCTCCGCCTTTTCCTGGGCTCGAAGGGGCCTTGTCGGGGCTGCTTATGTTCTGCCTCGCGGTCTCGCCTCCGGTTGGTGGTCGGGTGGCTTCGTGGTAGGTGTCCCACCTGCGTGCTTCTCTTGGCGGCAGTATGGGGTATTTTGGCGGTCCTTCCTTTTCCTGTCCCTTCTTAGGTGGTTACTCTTGTTAGCTTGGTTTACTCTCGGCTTGGTTTTCTGGTGGGGGTTGGGGGCCGTCGTCTTGCCACATACTGTCGACTCTTTTCGTGCGGCGTGGGTGGAGCCGCTTCAGCTTGCTTTCGGTCTTGGTGTTGCTTCTGCACCGTTAGTCAGCTGTCTTGTGCGTTGTTTCACCTCCGGCCTGTTCGTGCGCCGCTTGCACCATCCTGGTCTCTGGTCAGCGTGCTCTGTCTTCTCCTCGGTTGGTAGTGCCCCTTCGGTTCCGGTGTGTTTTTTCGTCAGCTCTTTCCTTTTGGCCTTTGCCTCTGGGGGTTGAGTCGCTGAGTTTTCTTGCTCCTTCGGTTTTAGCGTTTTGGTTGTTCGGTGGCAGCAGTCTCCATCTTTTCTGGCGCGGGGTGGGGCTGCTGCGTTCTGGAGGGGTCCAGGGTTTGTTGGTGCTTCGTTGGTCGGGCCGGGGGTGTATTGTTTTTTGTGTTCAGTGGCGGCCCTCCGCTGTTGTTTGTGTGCCATGGCGTTTGGGTCCGGAGCACGTTTTGCGTTGATCCGGTTCTGTTCTTCCCGGTTCGCGGGTGATAGTGTCCCGGGTGGTCAGCTGTGTTCTTGCGGCTAAGCTGCCTGTGTTCTTCCCTCATGCCTGTGGCGTTCGTGGCTTCGCTGCTCTCGCTGCCATCTGGGCGACGTGGCCTTGCGGTCTTTCGGGCATGGATTTTTGGTGTTCGTGCAGGGGCCTTGCTGCTCGTTGTTCTCGTGTTGTTCCCGGGACTTTTCGGGGCTGTGGCGCCTTGGGTTGGCATTTGCTGCCGGTTGTCTCGCCTCCTTGGGGGGTGCGTGGTGTCCACCTCCCGGTTCTGTCCCTTTGACCTTCCTCTGTGGGTAGTTAGCTCCGGGGCATCCCCCAGAAAACCAGCGTTGAATGTAATGAAACACCATTTTCTGGGTGAGACCCGGAGGCTCCCCGGCAACCCTCCCTCCCTCCGGTCGGCGGTTTTTCGCGTGTTTTGACATCCAGCCTCAGAACTGATGGGTGGATAGCCAGCGTGGGAGGTCTGGGGCTCCCCCTTCCCCCTCCCGGGGAGGGGGGAGCTGCGCAGACAGCGGCGCAGTGACGTATGACGTCATACTAGTTTCCTTGTTTTCTGTTGAAGAGTTCTATCCACTAGTTCGGCTTTAGGTAGCAATTTTCACCAGAATAGGGGTTTGTTTTGGAATGCTTACCTTTCTGGATGCTTGACCCGGTCGATGACAGACAGAGAATGCTTCCAACCACACGGGGGTTTCTATAGGCCATTGCTCCCCTTGCCTCTCTGAGGGGGCCAGGTTCTGGCCGTGGTCCCCGGTAGGCCCTAGAACTCCATACACATGACTGATGCCAAAGTCTGACATTAGCATATCAGCCGGTAAAGCTCCGGGGAGCCTCCGGGTCTCACCCAGAAAATGGCGTTTCATTACATTCAACACTGGTTTTTTGTTTTTCACACACACACACTACCCCAGGAAGCAGCCTGTAACAGCTGTCTTAATTCCCAGGTATCTATTTACTGCTAAGTAACAGGGGTATTGGGATGAAAGAAAGTCTGCCCATTTTGTTTTTTTCGCTGGCGCCAGGAATCGAACTCGGGCCACATGATTATGTGTCCATCATGCTGTTAACACAGCCACCGGCGCCATAGATTCTTTGTCTGTGGTTAGCTGCAGGGAGCCACAAAGGGCTCCCCAGAAAATCAGTGTTGAATGTAATGAAATGTAAATTTTTGTGTGAGCATGCAGTGCCTCCCTGACACCCTCCCTCCCTCCCTCCCTCCAGGTCATCAAAAGTGTTTGGACCATCATTGAGCTGAGGGTGAAGCAGCCGGCTTAGCCCTGGCTGCCCCCCCCCCCTCCCCACCACCACCATAATGAAGTGGGGGTGAACAAGCTCGCGCTAGTTTCATGAATTTGCAATTATTTGCTTCTATTATCGGAGAAGTTCTTTTGGCAGTTTCTCAAGGCTGTGGTTTCATTTGAAGGTTGCAGTGATTTCTTTTGTTTTGCTGACTTTCTGGGTGCCTTCCTTAGTACAATTTTCAGTACAGATATTATCAGTAGATGGCAGATATGAATAAATTCATTGAAATTTTACCATATGTGCCTCTGCTCCCTGCACCTCTTTGAGGGGGGGGACCAAGTTCTGGCTCGTAGTCTCTGATAGGTCAACAGAACGCCACTACTGATGGCACCTAGTAATATGGCACTCTTATCAGAGTGCAGGCAACCACTGGGAAAATGGAAATTTCATTACATTCAAAGCTGGTTTATAATATCCTATACAGTATGTATCACATAAATTTTCCTCCCCAGTGTTTTTCACAAGACTGACATCATGTGTCAATGGTTTCTTAAAGTGTTTAGATTAATATGGTACAATATTTATATATAATGTATATTTGTATTATATAATGTATATATTTTTCATATACTGTACTGCATAAGGAACCAAAGTTTCTGGTATTTGTAAAAATTAAGGAAAGCTATTGATCTGTTTTGAAAATGTAAATTTCTAAAATAAAATAATTATTAAATGTTTGTATATTTAATACTTATCCCTTTCATTGTGGCACCTTTCATTCTTGTCTTGTGTTCTTATCAAGGACCAAAATGTACCACAAGACAAAAAATTTATAATTTCATTTCTTATAAAATATAAAATTAGACAAAACTGCTCTTTCAAGTTGTGCCACTCAAATAAAAAATATGCTAAAAAAAGGTTTTAGTCTCAACTTTTCTAATTTAAAATATATTCTAAATAATTAAATCGAAGCTATATATGTGTTTCCAAGACTTACACTATCATTATACATGCTGTACAATCAATAAACATAATCATCAAAGGATTTTTCTAATGCACCAGAGATCTTGTGACCCACACTCACATGCCAGAAGCCAAGAACACAATCTGCTTCTCATAGATGAGGAAAACTTGGGGATGAGAGATTTACCCAAAATGGAGAAAAACCTGCCATAAAAATTAGGCAAACCCCAAAAAACTACGGCTTAAAGAAATAAATAATATCAGAGGCAAGTGGTCATTGTCTGGAGCAAACAACTTGAACCTGATTATGCCTGATTGCCACCAGATAATGTTCCAGCTCACTCACTCATGTAGTGAGACCTGAGTGCTGCTGCTGCTGCTTTCAACTGAAAGTATTGGTCATCCTAGAAAAATAGAGGGTCATTGTTTTTTTTGGGAGGGCCTTCTGGCAAGCCTGTGCCAGTGTCAAGCTCTAGAAGGCAAGGTAATCCTGGAAATCAGAAATCATCCCAAAACTGAGAAGAACCCAACGTTCTCGTAATTCATCCTATCATTTTCCTGGCCGCCGCCATATTTGCTCAGTTATGATGTCATCAGACATCATAATTCTCTGATCTTTTACAAGTTGCTTTCCTTCTATGAGTAGCTCGCATTGTGTCCTATACCATGCGTTTCGTTTAAGTTCTTCGTTTCCACCATACATAAGTACCTGAAACTTATCACCATTAAACATCATGTTACAGTATTTTCGGTTGCCCAATCGAAGACTTGATTAATATCTGCCTGTATTTTTTGTCTTCTACAGTGCCAATTTTCATGCTGATTTTTGTATCATCTGCAAAGGATGACACGAAGCTATGACTTGTACTTTTGTCTATATCCGAAATAAGTATGAGAAATAGCAGTGTACAAGGGCTGTGACTTGGAGTACAGAGCTTTTCACTGCACTTGGGCTTGATCTTGATTGCCCGTCACACTCTGCATTCTGTTTGACTAAGTTGAAAATTCAATGCCCCAATTTACCTGTTATTCCTATTGATCTCATTTTATGGGCTAACACTGTCCATAAAACAAGACTGTCAAGTTTTATGGACAAATGTGACAAACATTGTCACGTTTGTCAAATGCCTGTGCAAAGTCCGTGTATAAAACATCTGCATTTTGCTTTTCTTCTAAGGCTTCTGTGATTTTGTCATAGTGCTTGAGTAACTGTAACAGAGAGGATCTTCCCGCTCTAAATCCATGTTGTCCTAGGTTGTGAAGTTTATTATTTTCCATAAAATTCGAAATTTGATTCCTAACCACTCTTTCAAAAACTTTTATGTGTTATATTAGTGCAACTGATCTATAGTTTTCTGAAGGAAGCCCCGTCGGGTCCCTGAAGCTATCCGAACTGATATAGTGCTATATTACCTGGTTGATACCTGGTTGATGGGGTTCTGGGAGTTCTTCTACTCCCCAAGCCCGGCCCGAGGCCAGGCTTGACTTGTGAGAGTTTGGTCCACCAGGCTGTTGCTTGGAGCGGCCCGCAGGCCCACATACCCACCACAGCCCGGTTGGTCCGGCACTCCTTGGAGGAATAAATCTAGTTTCCTCTTGAAAATGTCCACGGTTGTTCCGGCAATATTTCTTATGCTTGCTGGGAGGACGTTGAACAACCGCGGACCTCTGATGTTTATACAGTGTTCTCTGATTGTGCCTATGGCACCTCTGCTCTTCACTGGTTCTATTCTACATTTTCTTCCATAACATTTACTCCAGTACGTTGTTATTTTACTGTGTAGATTTGGTACTTGGCCCTCCAGTATCTTCCAGGTGTATATTATTTGATATCTCTCTCGTCTTCTTTCTAGTGAGTACATTTGGAGGGTTTTGAGACGATCCCAATAATTTAGGTGCTTTATTGCATCTATGCGTGCCGTATATGTTCTCTGTATTCCCTCTATTTCAGCAATCTCTCCTGCTCTGAAGGGGGAAGTGAGTACTGAACAGTACTCAAGACGGGACAACACAAGTGACTTGAAGAGTACAACCATTGTGATGGGATCCCTGGATTTGAAAGTTCTCGTAATCCATCCTATCATTTTTCTGGCTGTCGCAATATTTGCTTGGTTATGCTCCTTAAACGTTAGGTCATCAGACATTATTATTCCCAAATCCTTTACATGCTGTTTTCCTACTATGGGTACATTTGATTGTGTTTTGTACTCTGTATTATGTTTAAGGTCCTCATTTTTACCGTACCTGAGTACCTGGAATTTATCACTGTTAAACATCATGTTATTTTCTGATGCCCAGTCGAAAACTTTATTAATATCAGCTTGAAGTTTTTCAATGTCCTCAGCCGAAGTAATTTTCATACTGATTTTTGTGTCATCTGCAAAGGATGATACGAAGCTGTGACTTGTATTTTTGTCTATATCTGATATGAGAATAAGGAAAAGCAGCGGTGCAAGGACTGTACCCTGAGGTACAGAGCTTTTCACTGCACTTGGACTAGATTTTATATGGTTGACAGTTACTCGCTGAGTCCTGTTTGACAGAAAACTGAGTATCCAGCGTCCTACTTTACCGGTTATTCCCATTGACTTCATTTTGTGTGCTATCACGCCATGGTCACATTTATCGAAAGCCTTTGCGAAGTCCGTGTATATCACATCAGCATTCTGTTTCTCTTCTAAAGCCTCAGTGACTTTGTCGTAGTGCTCAAGTAGCTGTGAGAGGCACGATCTTCCCGCTCGAAATCCATGTTGGCCTGGGTTGTGAAGGTCATTGGTCTCCATGAAATTGGTGACCTGACTCCTAATCACTCTCTCAAATTCTTTTATGATGTGCGATGTTAGTGCAACTGGTCTATAATTTTTTGCCAATGCTTTGCTCCCTCCCTTGTGTAGAGGGGCTAAGTCTGCTACTTTAAGTGCATCTGGTATCTCCCCCGTGTCCAAGCTCTTCCTCCACACTATACTGAGTGCCTGTGCTACCGGCACTTTGCATTTCTTTATAAATATTGAATTCCATGAGTCTGGACCTGGGGCCGAGTGCATGGGCATGTTTTCAATTTCTTTTTCAAAATTTAGTGTGCTCGTGTTTATATCAGTTATATTTACAGGGGTTTGAATATCCCGCATAAAGAAATTGTCTGGATCTTCCACCTTCATGTTGTTTATTGGAGTGCTAAACATGTCCTCATACTGCTTTTTTAGGATTTCACTAATTTCTTTGTCATCCTCCGTGTATGAACCTTCACTTGTACGATTAGGTCCAATACTGGCAGTGGTTTTTGCTTTTGATTTTGCATATGAGAAGAAATATTTTGGATTTTTCTTTATTTCCTGAATGGCTTTCTGTTCTAACTGCCTTTCTTCAGTTTCATATGAGTGTTTCAATATTAGTTGGGGTCATCAGTCACAGAGTCCTTTTGCCTACTGGGGACCATGAGCCAGAACCTGGCCCCCCTCAGAGAGGCACAGGGAACAATGGCCTATGAACACTACATTTAAAGTACGTCATACTGCTATCGACCAGAAAAGGCACCCAGAAAGGTAGACAAAACAAAACAGACCTCAGTCTGGTGAAAATTGTGACCTACATCCTGAAAAGAGCAAAAGAATTCCCCCAGAAAGAAAACTAACAAGCAACACATCATTCAACTAGACTTCGCAATCTCAACACCATCTAGCTCGTATCTTGTAACTCTATCATCATTACCCAGCCTCAAAACTCTACATTTATCAGCATTAAACTGCATCTGCCAATCTTTTGACCATTCTAAAACCCTATTTAGATCAACTTGAAGTGATAGCGAGTCTTCTTTCGTGTTGATTTCCCTACTGATTTTTGTATCATCTGCAAATTTACAGATGTTGCTACTCAAACCTGAATCTAAATCATTTATATATATTATAAACAACAGAGGTCCCAGGACAGAGCCCTGAGGTACTCCACTAACAATATTATCCCACTCTGACTTAACCCCATTTATACTAACTCTGTTTCCTTTGAGTAGCCATGCCCTAATCCAACTTAATATAGCACCCCCAATACCATGAGCTTCTATTTTTTTAATTAATCTTTCATGTGGCACTGTATCAAAAGCTTTGCTAAAGTCAAGGTACACAACATCACAATCCTTACCACTATCAACTGCCTCAACTCATGCTGGAATAAAAAGTTAGCAAATTTGTTAAACATGAACGGCCATTTGTAAAACCATGTTGCGACTCATTTATTAATTTATGTTTTTCAAGATGGAGACGAATTGTATTTGCAATTATTGATTCAAGTAACTTTCCCACAATAGACGTTAGGCTAATTGGCCGATAGTTTGACCCAAGTGATCTATCTCCTTTCTTAAAAATTGGTACCACATTAGCTACCTTCCATGACTCTGGCACTCTACCTAACTCTTTTGATTATAGAGTTACAGTTCTATATCTGATATAATCTCGACGTCCATGAGTCCATCGCCATACTGTGTCACAGATCCTGTTGTTTAAGATTCGCTACTCAGAATGATAAGTTCCAGTAGCACAGGCTATGGTGAGCCCGTAAGTGGAGGCTCTTTGGAGCCATTATCTGTATCAGTGGCTGATACTAGAGATGTGGCGATGGATGGGGGTCTTCATGATGGTTTTCAGCCTGGAGGGCTGGCTATACCAGTTATGGAGCTGGTGGGGTTAGTGTAGACCTCTAGGTTTTCCGTTTTTTCTTTGCCTGCGACTTTGGCTGAGCAGTGCTGTCGTTAGAGTTTGGTGACGTGGCCTCCATGAGGAAGTCTTGAACCGTGAAGGTGTCGTATTTGTGACGCGGCGGTGGAGCTCCTACTATGATTTCCTCGTCTGAGGAGTCCGTAACCTCCGTAGTGGGTGTTTTTGTCTTTCACCTCGCAGCCTTAGGTAGGTTTAGGTGTCGTTGATTGGTGGTTGTAGCTATTTCAGGAGTGCAGGTGGTGCTGTTATCGTTTGTAAACAGCACGTCTGCTAGCGCGGCTGCTGAGATAGTGATAGGCTGCTGAGGTAGGAGTGTTGGGAGCTGGAGAAGGAATTACCTCTGTTTGTGTCGCCCGGGTCATGGGCGGTTCTGGAGTCGGTGTTGAAGTTGACCACTTGGTCGTTCTGGTGGTAGTCTCCGGAGTGGTAGAGGAGGCAGTGAGATTTACGCTAGTGGCTATGATGGGGGCCAGGCCATTGTCTATGTATAATGCGTTTAGTTCACTGACAAAGCGCTGGTTGTCTGGTCCTGCAAGCCTTTCCGCTAGTTTAAGAAGACCAGGGATAATGCCTGCACGTGATGCAGGGGGCTGTGAAGGAGCCTGTGGGACCTTGGGGACCTTGGGTCCCCAATGAGAAGGCTGTGTCGCCTGCTGGGAGGAGCCACATGTTGGTAGGACCGGAAAGTCTTCTGGTCGACTAGTGAGAGTTAAGGTGGTGAGTTGAACGCTTGGGGCTCTGGTCGAGGAGGTAGACGAGTTGTTTCTTTTGGCTTCAACCTGGGCCTTGATGATTTCCTGCCTGCGGGGGCAGCGGTAGGAAATTGCGGGGTGATTGCCATCACAAAGCAAGCAGTGATGGACTGTTGCCTTGCATATGGAGTAGTGATGGTCCAGTGCGCACAGGCTGCACCTCTGGACAGGGTGCTGACACTTGTTGGTCGGGTGGGAGATCTCGTAGCACTTAAAACACTGCTGGATCTCATGGTATCGTTCCTTTTTTATTTGGTGGGGTGGTATTTTTAGGCCGAAGCAGTAGAACCCTTGTGTCTGTACCGGCTGGGAGGCCGCAGCTATGGTGGTGAACGTAATTTTCATTGATGTTTTGTCGGTGTTGCAGAACTCTAGGTTGAATACCGACAGGTTTGGATTTTCGTCCTCGATATTGTTTATGATATGATGTTGAGGTCGCTCAGCAATCCACCGGCTGGTCCTGCTGGTAAAAACAGTTCTTCCGGCCAGGAACTGACGTGGGAAGTGAGGATGTAGGTGGTGCTCTTCGCGAAGAAAGGCATCGTTAGTGAGGAGTTTTTCTAGCTCCTCTTCACATGAAAAGTAGAGCACGATATCTTCACCTTCGTGACTAATGTCAACGGGTTTGAGGCCAGTTACGTCCTTCAAGACCTTTAAAGTATTGCTTCTTCCGATAGCATGACCGTCAAGTGGAGTAGCTCTGACCTTAAGACGTTTGGGTCGCATTGTGACCACACTGCGCCTTGTGATGTGTTGGCGGGAGATGTCTCTCCCGTGGTCACAGATCTGTGGAGAACTGCTGTTATACTCTGGTACTCCGAATTGGTCGATCTATATCCAATGGGTTCCATCACATGTCGGTATTAATGGCAATGAGGTGACCGACGCAGCAGCAGGGATGACACATGGTCTCCATGACTATATATGTGCCTCTGGATTTTTCCGAAATTCTCCGGCAACTCCGGACGATTTGCCTCGCGAGTTGGGAGGCAGTGATGGCGCCAGCACTCAGGTCCTCCTCTCTTGATGGGTCTCCAGGAGGGCTCCTCCCCGTGTCCGTTCCAACCACCTGGGCGACGGTCACGCTTCATGCAGGTCTGCTTCCAAGTGGTTGGGCACCATTCCTTCCCCAGGTCCCATCCCAAATCCTTATCCTGACCCTTTCCCAGTGCTGTATAGTCGTAATTGCTTGGTACTTTTTCCCTGATAGTTCCCTTCCCTTCCTCCCCGAGTCCATGGCCTCATCATTCTCGACTCCTCGACACCTCCATCACTCGTCTCCGGATTCGGAACACCTGCTTGGCTGCCATCTCCATCGTCTACGGCTGGTAGATTCCCCATACTGCCAGTGGTGTCCGACCCAGGAGGATACAGTGGAACACCTTCACTGCCCTCGATTTCATAACGCTCGCGTCAGACTACAGAGTGCCGTTCGTGGGCTGAATATTCCTCTATCTCTTTTTTTTTTTTTTACTCTTTTTTGCTTTTTGATTTGCTCTACAAATCAAGGGACCCAGAATGTGAAATGACCTTCCCAACCATGTTAAAGACTGTACCTCTCTCAACCAGTTTAAGGCCACGAGTGGGTAAGGCGGCGGCCGGAGGGACCCCCATGCGCATACATGATATCCCTCCCGCTCCGGGGCCTTGTTAGGAGCTTCCACTATGTCTAGTTTTCCATGTTTGCCGACGTCAAGTCATCAATCCTGCCGCTTAGGCAGCTTGCTGTTTTGGCCTTCAGCGTTAGTTCTTTTTTAATGTGTAACGTACGATTGTGTTACGTTGTTGGGTTGATTAGATACACATTGTTTAGTGAGTTTTCATATATATTTAGTAGTCCTGGATACAGCAGTGTCGTAGACGTTGAGACGAAGCCTGGAGCAGAGCAGAGAGCTGAGTGAGGCCGGAGTCGTGGAGCTCTATGTTGGAGAGCGTGGCGGCTCAATTGGAAATAGTGAGTGTCTGAACTCGGGGAGCGAGAGCGTGGCGGCTCGATGCGGTCGTAGTCTGCTGTCTGCTCTGTGTCGAAGCTGTAGCGTTTTGGGTCGATTAGAATTGTACACGCCGAGTGTTACATTGTTGACTGGAAATTGTACTGTCCGCTATTCATCAAATCGCTTGGTTATATGGTGATTACACCTCAGCTTCCTCCAACAAGATGTTGGAGGAAGAGTATGAGAAGAGTATTACCTGTAATTGGGGAAAGGATTGTAGCTTCTGTAATTAGTGCTAATTAGTTATGCTATTAAGATAATGAGATAATGGAGCGAGTATAAGATTAACTCGCTACAAATGATATACTGTGCACCCCTACCTGTGTGTGCTGTGTCCCATATAAGAAAAAAACAAATACTGTACAGAAGATTTTCCATTTAATGTTTGTTTGTTTTTCAGGTTATTATTGTGTGTTATTAGTATCATCTTAACTCTTGTGGGTTGTGATGAGATCTGCCACTTATGTGTATTTTAGTTTGTGTTTTGATAGGGTATTAGGTATGCTTAGGGGTGCCTTCTCGCCATGCCCTGTGGCTGGGGGGATTGGTGCCCTGAAGCTACATAAACACCCTATACCCCCCCCCCCCCCGAAGTGGCAAGGGGAGTTAGGGGACAAGATAAAAACGAAGCACTACCTAATAAATTCCCTGTAACCTACTTTACCCCTATATTTTCAACCCATGTCTGTTTTTTTAAAAACAACGCTGTTTGTCGACCTAATTGTTATTTGTGTTGCTTTTTCAGTCATGTTCCCCCCTTTTTTGTCTTTATTTTTATTTGTTCTCAACACATTTTATTCTTTATACTCAATTAGTATTAAGTTTTAGTCATTAATGTTTTTTCCTGCCCGAAACGCTTTGCGTAATAGTGGCTTTAGGCATTGTATGTACTAGCTCTATCTATAAATCGATCAAATTTTGGAAAATCTCTTGTATGTATGTATGTACCTTACCTGAAATAAACATTTATTATTTATTTATTTATTTATTCCCCGCCTCACGGTTTCCGTTCTCCTTGACGGGGCAGGTGCGAGAGACGAAGACGTCCGATATGACTTCCTTCGCCATACCTTCCGCTTCATTCGTCATGTCTGTGGCCTAAAGAGGCTATAGGGACCCCATCCCTCTGCTATTTCCCGGTATCGGGCAGCCGGGGCGCTTCTGATCTCTTGATCGTCGTCGTCCCTAAATCAACAACAACAACAACGACACATCAACGAGTTGGCCACTGCGTAAATTTCGTACATTAATTCACTGAGATATGCCATGATAGCTGGTTTTATTGATCCTGCTCTATATTTTAGACTTAATAAAATTAAGAAGATTTTTATTTCGAGATGTGTGAAAATAAAATTATTTTATACAATTTGGTTTAGATGCTTCTTTCCAAGAGTTGTTTACAAACATTGCGAGACGTGCAGCCATGATGGCTAGACTTGTGGTCCTTACCCGGCCCCGTGACCTCCTGTCTCGCCTCAGGTAACTTTGATCCATACTGTGTGTGGTGGAGGAGCCCTTACTTAACAGTGACTACGGGAAAGTGGTGTAGCTCTTTATACCCTCGTCTACGGGTCCGTCTAATTACCACAAGCTTCACAAAGCTTCCTGGCAGTACGTTAGTAATGAATAAATATGATATGTTAGGTTAGGCTACCCTAACCTAAACTAACCTAACCTAACTTAACCAAACCTAACCTAACCTAACCTAACCAAACCTAACCGACGCTTGGATCGTCGACTTTATTTGGTGTCACCAGCTCTTTATTTTCGTCTAATTTCTTAATAAAAATATAATTTTTCAGATTAAAATTGTTTTCTCGTGTTGTACATTCAGCGCCAACATTATAATGAGTAAATATATCATATTTATTCATTAGTAACATATTGCCAGGAAGCTTTGTGAAGCTTGTGTAGCTTGTGGTAATTAGACGGACCGTCGTCTACAACCTTTTCTGAACCTGTCGCAGCATAATTTTTAATTCCCGTTGTCGGAGACAGAAAGCCTGATGATCTATATACTTTTATCCCCCCCCCCTACGCTCGAGGGGACCTTAATGCAGCTCTATGACGGTTGCCTAACTTGGTGCAGCTCTACAGCAATTGCCTAACTTGATGCAGCTCTACCAGTGGTTGCCTAACTTGATGCAGCTCTACCAGTGGTTGCCTAACTTGATGCAGCTCTACAGCAATTGCCTAATTTGGTGCAGCTCTACAGCCGTTGCCTACCTTGATGCAGCTCTACAGCCGTTGCCTAACTTGTTGCAGCCCTGCCATGGTTGGCAGACCCGTTGCAGCCCTCATATGGTTTATTTTTACCTTGTGATTCCCTTATGATGATTTTGGGGCTTAGCATCCCTGCGGCCTGGTCCTCGACCAGGCCTCGTGGTTGCTGGACTGGTCAACCAGGCTGTTGAACACCGCTGCTTGCAGCTTGACATATGAGTCACAGCCTGGTTGTTCAGGTATCCTTTGGAGATGCTTACCCAGTTCTCTCTTGAACACTGTGAGGGGTCGGCCAGTTATGGTCCTTATGTGTAGTGGAAGCGTGTTGAACAGCCTCTGGCCTTTGATGTTGATTGACAAACTCGTTGCAGCCATCAGGTTGGCAGACTCGTGGCAGCCCTGCCACGATTGGCAGACTCATGGCAGCCCTGCCACGATTGGCAGACGCGTGGCAGACCTGCCTTGGTTGGCAGACCCGTGGCAGCCCTGCTGTGGTTGGCAGACCCGTGGCAGCCCTGCTGTGGTTGGCAGACCCGTGGCAGCCCTGCTGTGGTTGGCAGACCCGTGGCCGCCCTGCCATGGTCGGCAGACCCGTGGCGCCCTGCCATGGTCGGCAGACCCATGGCTGGCATGCCATGGTTGGCAGTGTGTCCGCCCTGCCAAGGTTGCCAGACCCGTGGCCGTCCTGCCAAGGTTGCCAGACCCGTGGCCGTCCTGCCAAGGTTGCCAGACCCGTGGCCGTCCTGCCAAGGTTGCCAGACCCGTGGCTGTCCTGCCAAGGTTGCCAGACCCGTGGGAGCCCTGCCAAGGTTGCCAGATCCATGGCTGCCCTGTCAAGGTTGCCAGATCCATGGCTGCCCTGTCAAGGTTGCCAGACCCGTGGCCGCCCTACCACAGTTTACCTTTAACTTGTGATTACCTTATGATGATTTCGGGGCTTAGTGTCCCCGTGGCCTGGTCCTCGACCAGGCCTCCTCGTTGCTGAACTGGTCAACCAGGCTGTTGGACGCGGCTGCTTGCAGACTCGTCCAACCTCATAGGTCAGATGACTAACTTGCTGTAGATCTACAGCCATTGCCTAACTCGATGCAACTCTACAGCCATTACCTAACTTGATGCCGCTCTACCAGTGGTTGCTTAACTTGATGCAGCTCTACAGCCGTTACCTAACTCAATGCAGCTCTACAGCCATTGCCTAACTTGATGCAGCTCTACAGCTATTACCTAACTTGATGCAGCTCCACAGCCATTGCCTAACTCGATGCAACTCTACAGCCATTACCTATCTTGATGCCGCTCTACCAGTGGTTGCTTAACTTGATGCAGCTCTACAGGCGTTACCTAACTCAATGCAGCTCCACAGCCATTGCCTAACTTGATGCAGCAACTTAGGTGCTGTGTCAGACAATGCAGATGTTAAGATAAGTACTGTAACTTGATGCATGTACATTGCTGTATTAGATGTAGTGTTGGCCTAGTGTAATATAAACCAGTAAAAAAAACTTTTACAATTCAACATAATTTATTTATTATTATTACCAGCAACAAAAGTATCTCAACCTTACAAGCTTTACAATTTAATTTTCACACTTAATTACATTGTCTATCTGAAGCTGAATTTAATTTGATGATTTGCTTCTGAATAAAATGTAGTGAGTCTTTTCTATGTTTAGTGTGAGTTTGTAGGTTGACATCCATAAGTGGTTTTTTATTTTGTTATTCACATTATTTAGTGTTTGTGGATTGGGCTCTGAGTAGATGAACGTAGTATCCTCAGCAAATAGTATAGGTTTAAGAATATTAGAGACATTTGGCAGATCATTGATGTATATAAAAAATAGGAGAGGTCCTAGGATGCTGCCCTTTGGCACTCCTACTGTTAATGGTAGAGTGGGGAAGGTTTTATCATTGATGGCTACATATTGGTGTCTGTCATTAAGATTGGATTGGATAGTTCAGGGCAAGGCCTCAGATTCCATAATGGTGGAGTTTAAGGGGGCGTATGCCGAAAATATGCAATAAATGAAAACTGGTTCCATTTCAATCAAACTTTCTTGACTAGTTGTATATAAAATTGGGTTCAACAGGTCCAAGTCTCACCATCGTAGCAAAAATAGGAAGGGAGAAAAAAATATTGAATTATGTGTCAAAATTTCCAAAATGGTCAAAAATTAACATCGAACACAAGTGTCAACTGAAATCATGTCTATGACTTTAAGCTATCACAATAGCATATAATAAAGTATTTAAATATTTAGTTTTATACCAAAAAAAAATTTTCAAAAAAATTATTTTTTTTTCTCAAATTTTTTTCTCATTTTTTATCAGCCGATTTGCATGAAACTTATACACCTTACAGAACGTAAGCCTATCTGTAAGGGTGCAAATTTTGGAGGAAATTGGTTGAAGTCAACTTCAACCACAGGTGGCAGAATATTTGATATTATTTATTGTCAAGTAACATAAAATTAACTGTCCTCTTCAATTTTTTTCAGTTTACATGAAATTTACACCTTACATTGTAGAGTTGACATCTCTACAACATTTTTAAAACACTTTATTCCTAATTTCATTTATTGATTTTATATATATATTTGCAAACATGGAACATTGACATATTTTTTTGTGGAAATTTGACTACTTGTATTAGTAAAACTAAACATATTTTGGATAATCCTTTTTATACAAATCCTTTATCATATGCTAATGTGATAGATGAGTGTCATAGAAATGATTTCATTTGAAAATTATGGTTGTAGAGTATTACTGAAAATGTGTAAAATTTATTGAAAAAAAATTACAGTACCTCCCTTTCTATTTAAGGTGCAATACTGAAACGTAGAACAGTTGCAGCCCTTCTTATATACAACTAGTAAAAATAAAGTTTGGTTGATATTAAACAACATTTCAAAATAGTGTAATATGCCCCTTAGCCCTTTAACTGCGCAACGCGCCTGCAGGCCCACATCCGGGGTGCACTACGTGCCTCCGGGTATTTGTATTTTTCACGTTCCATTCAAAACTCCCGCGGCTACATGGGGTTCACATCAGCTTCCTCAGGGCTCTTGTAAACAGACGCCATCTTTAAAAAAAATCATGGTCCACATTCCCGGATTTGAGAGCCTCAGTAGTGTGTGAGCAACCAAGGCCGGCGCATGCAGCATGAGCACACAGCACTGCTGTTCAGCGTGTGACCACAACATCACCTAATAATGTAAAAATATATACAGTGGTACCTCGGAATGCGAGTGTCCCTGTATGCGAGTTTTTCGGAAGACGAGCAGGATTTACTCCAAAAATATGTCTCTGAAGGCGAGGGTTACCTCGGGACGCGAGTTTGTTGATACGTGTACAGGCAGACTAGCGCGTGGTGGCATGGCGATCGCGCCTCAGTTTACCAGTGTCTCGTGTCCAGTGACTATCCCACCTGAATTCTTCACAAGGATTTACAGTTTTTTATTGTTTTTTTGGCCATTTGAGCATAAAAGTTATTATATATCTTGCCATGGGTCTCAAGAAAGCCATTGGTAAGGTTCAACCTAAGAAAATAGCTGTGAGTAGAGACAGTAGAGAATGTCCCTTCTTGATTAAGAAAATGTGTGAAGTATGGGAAGAACTGCAAAGTTTTGTTGAAAAAACTCACCCAGATAAAGCTGTAGCAGGCTGTTGCATTGACCTTTTAAATGATAATGTGATGTCTTACTACAGACAAGTGTTAAAATGTAGGGAAAAACAAGTGTCATTAGACAAATTCTTAGTAAAACAAGCAAGTCCTAGTGGTATGCAGGCAAAATGTGCCAACCAGTGAAGTCCTCACTGCCTGATGTGATAATGGAAGGGGACTCCCCTTCCAAACAGTAACTCCTCTCTTCCTCCCACCTCCTCACCATCTTCCATACGCCTACAGCATTCAACAGCAAGGTAAGTAATAACTGAAACATAGTTTTGTAGGTTTATTTAGATGAATTAGGTATACAAATTTAGTTTGATGTGGGGTTTTTGGGGTAGTCAGGAACGGATTAATTCATTTCCCTTTATTTCTTATGGGGAAATTAGCTTCGGAATACGAGGCGTCTCCAGGAACCAATTAAACTCTTAAACTGAGGTATGCCTGTATATATATAACCTGTATTATTTAGCCATGATAGTATTATAGAAGAGCCTGAGTGTGATAATGACTGGGTACAATATTCAAATATCAGTGATTCAATGCTGTTCACGATGTTCACAGCACTAGCCACAGCACCACAGCATTATTTCGTCCATCTAGGAATCTTCAAACGACTTCTTAGGTTCCTTTTCAAAATAATCTTGTGGTCAGTTATTCATTTACAGGAATTAGTGACCAGGATTGTGGTTATAATTAGCATTGTGCGTAGTATTGTGGAAGGAGGAATTTTAGTGAGGGAGGGAGAGAATTGAGGTAGCCTCACTATGTGGCAGCCACTCTTGTTTTGCTCACCATACTAGCTTCATAGTTCACTTTGGGGAACACACATGTACATGGGTATATACAGTGCGTGTATATAGTATAATAACGGCAACAGGAGTATGTTGAGAGGAGCTATTTTGGTGAGGGAGGTGATGTAGCGTCGTCTGCTGTGTGATTTCTCATGCAGTGTATAGTGGCCACTGTACTGTTTGAACACAATACCGGCATAGTTCTGGTAAATAAAACATGTAGATAGGTATATATAACATGTGTAAATAGTGTAATAAAAACAATAACAGTATGGTGGAAAGAGCAATGTTGGCGAGTAAGATGTTGGAGTGAGGGAGGGCTGGCTGGGTGTGGCTGCTCACACTCGAGGTGTTCTGAATATGTTGATAGTGAATGTATATAGTGTTTGACAGTGTATAGTGTGTAAATAGAGTGTATATATACATAAATTAGCATGATACATGGTAAATATGTCCAACATATGTATACACAAGTGTCATGCATGTAACACAGTGTCTTCGGACAGTACGGATGTTTTACTGCCATGATATAATGTACGTGTTCATTATACATAGGATTAGCACGTAAAAACAAATAAAATGTATTTGGAACTGTGCGCAAAAAATGAACATAAATATATTCGCGGCAACTCGGGTGCCCTACTGGCCCCGGGAGCGTACGTCACGGACAAACGGGGAATGATAACATCACACGCCAAATTACGGACCCCATAGCAGCCAAAGTAAGCACAATTTCTAAATTTTTTTGACATACCCATACTGAGGGAAGGGTTTTTGACACTTTAAAAAAACAAAAGAATATTTTCCAGATAATTTATTTCCTGCGCACTGGGGGGGTGTCATATTTGGAAGCAACGCAGTTAAGGGGTTTCCATCAGATTCCTATATGCCAAAAATGAAAACTGGTTCGATTTCAATCAAACTTTTTTGATGTGTTGTATATGAAAAGGGTTTCATCTGGTCCAAGTCTCAGCATTGTAGCATAAATAGGAAGGAAGAAAAAAAATATTGAATTATGTGTCAAAAAATTTCCAAAATGGTCAAAAACGATTACCAAACATGTCAACTGAAATCATGTCTATGACTCAGCTATCACAATAGCATATATTAAAAAATATATATAATTAGTTTTATTAAAAAATTAAGTTAAAAAAAATTGATTTTTGTTGTTTTTCTTTTTTTAATTTTATTTTTCTTATTTGTTTATTGGACGATTTCCATGAAACTTGTGCACCTGACTGCACGTAAGGGTGCCAAGGGGGCCAGGAAATTGGTTGATGTCAACCTCAGTCACAGATGGCAGCACCTTAGACTTTATTATTTTCTTATTTATTTTCAAGTAACAAAAATTCTTATAACTCTTTCATTTTTTATTCAATTTACATGAAACTTACACCTTATATGTAGAGTGTATGTCTCTAAAATCTGGCACAAGCTTTGCTTCCTAAGTTCATTTATTTATTTTATAATAGCAATAAACATGATATATTTGCATAATTTTTTGGGGGGAACTTTGACTATTTGCATTAGGAAAACTAAAGATGTTTTGGAATATCCCTTCCTAAATATCCTTTATTATATGCTAATGTGACAGAAAAGTGTCATAGAATGATTATATCTGAAAGGTGTGGTTATTTATAAACACTTGAAAATGTGTAATATTCGTAGAAAAAAAATACAAAAATTAAAAATCTCTCTTTCTATTTAGGCTGCAGTACTGAAACTTGGAACAATTGCAGCCCTTTTCATATACAACTACTGTAGTCAAAAAATATTGGTTGACATTGAACAACTTTTAAAAAACTAACTGACGGCCCCCAAGTAAGAGGTATTTATAGTTTACAGTATCAAAGGCCTTTCTCAGATCAATGAAGATTCCAATTGGAAACTCATTTTTGTCAAGGGCTGTGCATATTACATCAAGCAGACTAATACAGTATATTTAATTTATATTTGTATTTAAACATATTGGAGTCAGATTTACAAGCTTAGAAAGCATGTATAGCTCCTCAGGATGTTTGGGTGGATACACTCTTTGTTGACTCTATGTCCTTGGTTTCACGTCCAGAGCCTCTGTTCTCTCTCAGGTGATCAAGTGTGTAGTTAAGTGAAGCCAGTCAAATGTGGCTCCTTGGGTTCATGATGCTTGCATGAAACATGGCCATGTCTGCCTTCTTTTTCTTTTTTCTTCAATGTCTGTGGCTAATATTCAGGCTCATGGTTTTAGTGCTCTAATAGTAACCACAGTTCAGTACTTGGTCAGTGTGCCTAGGTAGCCCTGTGCATGTGTAGTGTAGGGTCATTTGACCCAGTGCTATGGGTTATTTGCCTTTTCTTTCTGTCTTCATTGTCAAGGTAAGTCTGTCCTCTTTTCTTCTTTGTTCTCCTTGGTGAAATACTGAGAGGGCAATTCCAGAAAGCCAGTGTTAAATTCCATTAAATATTTCTTTCTGGTGGATCCCTTGTTATTTTCCCATTCCCGCCATACTTGTCTTCCTGTAAATTCGGGAGTTGGTGTTCTGAGTCCTGAGTGGCCACAACTATAATTTGGTGATGAACAAGTGGCACAAACCAGTAGTTTGGTATAAGTAATGATTATACCTTCTTGATGGGGTTCCGGGAGTTCTTCTGCTCCCCAAGGGCCAGGCTTGACTTGTGAGAGCTTGGTCCACTAGGCTGTTTTATGGAGTGGCCCACAGGCCCACATATCCACCACAGCCCGGTTGGTCCGGCACTCCTTGGAGAAAATTATTTAATTTTCTCTTGAAGATGTCCACGGTTGTTCCAGCAATATTTCTTATACTCGCTGTGAGGATGTTGAACAACCGAGGACCTCTGATGTTTATACAGTGTTCTCTGAGTGTGCCTATGGCACCCCTGCTCTTCACTAATTCTATTCTGCATTTTCTTCCATATCGTTCACTCCAATATGTTGTTATTTTACTGTGTAGATTTGGGATCTGGTACTCCAGTATTTTCCACTTGTATATTATTTGATATATCTCTCGTCTCCTTTCTAGTAATTACCTTAGTGTAATTACCTAAGTGTAGTTACAGGATGAGAGCTACACTCATGGTGTCCCATCTTCCCAGCACTCTTTGTTATATAACACCTTGAAACTACTGACGGTTGAAACTACTGACGGTCTTGACCTCCACCACCTTCTCACCTAACTTGTTCCAACCGTCTACCACTCTGTTTGCGAAAGTGAATTTGTTTATACTTCTTCAGCATCTGTGTTTAGCTAATTTAAACCTATGACCTCTTGTTCTTGAAGTTCCAGGTCCCGGGAAATCTTCCCTATTGATTTTATCAATTCCTGTTACTATTTTGTACGTAGTGATCATATCACCTCTTTTTCTTCTGTCTTCTAGTTTTGGCATATTTAATGCCTCTAACCTCTCCTCGTAGCTCTTGCCCTTTAGTTCTGGGAGCCACTTCGTAGCATGTCTTTGCACCTTTTCCAGTTTGTTGATGTGCTTCTTAAGATATGGGCCCCACACAATCGCTGCTTTGGCCTAACAAAAGTCGTGAACAATTTCTTTAGTATATCTCCATTCATGTACAGTATTTAAAAGCAATTCTGAAGTTAGAAAGTGTGACATAGGCTCCTTGCATAACATTCTTTATGTGGTCCTCAGGTGATACTTTTCTATCTAGAACCACCCCTAGATCTCTTTCATTATCACACTTCTTTAAAGATTTCTCACATAATATCTGGTTCTCTGAAGATTTTATTTTGTACAAACACACTGGAACTTTTCGTTTAATGTTTCACACTTTTCATTTTCCGTGAATCTGTTTCCCATTTTCAACCTCTGGATTTCCTTTACCTGCAATTTGTTGTTTATGAATTTGTAGAATAGGCCCGGTTCTGTTTTACATTGTACAGGAGTCGAAGCAGACGTGTGGAAACAGGCTAACATAGTTCCAATCTACAAAAGTGGCAGCAGGGAAGACCCCCTCAATTATAGACCTGTATCATTGACTAGTGTAATAGTGAACTAAAACTAACTAATCAAAAACTAATCAAAACTAAATGGGTAGAACACCTGGAGAGATATGATATAATATCAGACAGACAGTATGGTTTTCGATCTAGAAGATCCTGTGTATCGAATTTACTCAGTTTCTATGATCGAGCCACAGAGATTTTACAGGAAAGAGATGGTTGGGTTGACTGCATCTATCTGGATCTAAAAATGGCTTTCGACAGAGTTCCACATAAGAGGTTGTTCTGGAAACTGGAAAATATTGGAGGGGTGACAGGTAAGCTTCTAACACGGATGAAAAATTTTCTGACTGATAGAAAAATGAGGGCAATGTATCAGACTGGAGAAATGTCACAAGTGGAGTACCACAGGATTCAGTTCTTGCACCAGTGATGTTTATTGTCTACATAAATGATCTACCAGTTGGTATACAGAATTATATGAACATGTTTGCTGATGATGCTATGATAATAGAAAGGATAAGAAACTTAGATGATTGTCATGCACTTCAAGATGACCTGGACAAAATAAGTACATGGAGCACCACTTGGCAAATGGAATTTAATGTTAATAAATGCCATGTTATGGAATGTGGAATAGGAGAACATAGACTCCACGCAACTTATATATTATGTGAGAAATCTTTAAAGAATTCTGATAAAGAAAGAGATCTAGGGGTGGTTCTAGATAGAAAACTAGATACAGTACCTGAGGATCACATAAAGAACGTTGTGCGAGGAGCCAATGCCACGCTTTCTAATTTCAGAATTGCTTTTAAATACATGGATGGCGATATACTAAAGAAATTGTTCACGACTTTTGTTAGGCCAAAGCTAGAATATGCAGCGGTTGTGTGGGTGCCCATATCTTAAGAAGCATATCAACAAACTGGAAAAGGTGCAAAGACATGCTACTAAGTGGCTCCCAGATCTGAAGAGCAAGAGCTACGAGGAGAGGTTAGAGGCATTAAATATGCCAAAACTAGAAGACAGAAGAAAAAGAGGTGATGTGATCACTACGTACAAAATAGTAACAGGAATTGATAAAATCGATAGGGAAGATTTCTTGAGACCTGGAACTTCAAGAACAAGAGGTCATAGATTTAAACTAGCTAAACACAGATGCCGAAGAAATATAAGAAAATTCACTTTTGTAAACAGAGTGGTAGACGGTTGGAACAAGTTAGGTGAGAAAGTGGTGGAGGCCAAGACCGTCGATAGTTTCAAAGCGTTATATGACAAAGAGTGTTGGGAAGACGGGACACCACGAGCGTAGCTCTCATCCTGTAACTACACTTAGGTAATTACAGGGATGCCTAAAAGATCAGGTGAATTGAAATGTTGAGCTCAGATGCACATTCTCTTAGAACCCATGGTGAAACTCTATCTGGGCCAACTACTTTGTTCTTACTGAGCTCCTTTAACATATTTTCCACTTCATCTCTACATCTCTAGATACCTCTATATGCTCTATGTTGTTCTCTGGAATTCTTATTGTGTCTGGTTCTCTGAAGATTTCATTTTGTACAAACACACTTTGGAACTTTTCGTTTAATGTTTCGCATATTTCCTTTTCATTTTCTGTGAATTTGTTTCCCATTTTACCCTCTGGATATTATCCTTTACATGCAATTTCTTTATGAATTTGTGGAATAGGCCCGGTATTGTTCTACATTTATCCGCTATCCCTTCTTCAAGTGAGTACATTTGGAGAGCTTTGAGATGATCCTAATAATTTAGGTGCTTTATCGCGTCTGTATATGATGTACATGTTCTCTGTATTCCCTCCATTTCAGCAATCTCCTGCTTTGAAGGGGGAAACGAGTACAGTACTGAGTAGTACTGAAGACGGGGCATTATAAGTACAGTAATTTGTATAGGTATAACCATTGTAATGGAATTCCTTGGATTTGAAAGTTCTTGTAATTCATCCTTTCATTTTTCTGACATGCAATATTTGCTTGGTTATGCTCCCTAAATCTAAAGTCATCAGACATTATTCCTAAATCCTTTACATGCAGCTTTCCTACTATGGGCATTTGTACCCTGTGTTTTGATTGTGTTTTGTACCCTGTACAGTACTGTATTATGTTTAAGGTCCTCATTTTTACCGTACCTGAGTACCTGGAATTTATCACTGTTAAACATCATGTTATTTTCTGTTGCCCAGTCAAAAACTTTGTTAATATCTGCTTGACGTTTTCCAATGTCTTCAGCAGAGGTAATTTTCATGCTGATGACACAAAAATCATCTGTGGAACATCCGTGGACATCTTCAAGAGAAAACTAGATAATTTTTCTGCGTAGGATGATACGAAACTGTGACTTGCATTTTTGTCTATATCTGATATGAGATATCTGATATGAGAATAAGGAAAAGCAGTTGTGCAAGGACCCTGTACCCTGAGGTACAGAGCTTCTAACTATGCTCGGACTCGATTTTATATGGTTGACTGTTACTCTGTGTATTCTATTCGATAGAAAACTGAGTATCCAGCATCCTACTTTACTGGTTATTCCATTGACCTCATTATGTGTGCTATCACTCCATGGTCACATTTATCGCATGTTTTTGCAAAGTCCGTGTATACTACATCTGCATTCTGTTTCTCTTCTAATGCCTCAGTGACTGCCGTAGTAATTACCCAAGTGTAGTTACAGGATGAGAGCTATGCTCGTGGTGTCCCGTCTTCCCAGCACTCTTTGTCATGTAACGCTTTGAAACTACTGACGGTCTTGGCCTCCACCACCTTCTCGCCTAACTTGTTCCAATCGTCTACCACTCTGTTTGTGAAAGTGAATTTTCTTATATTTCTTTGGCATCTGTGTTTAGCTAGTTTATATCTATGACCTCTTGTTCTTAAAGTTCCAGGTCTCAGGAAATCTTCCCCATCGATTTTATCAATTCCTGTTACTATTTTATATGTAGTGATCATATCACCTCTTTTTCTTCTGTCTTCCAGTTTTGGCATATTTAATGCCTCTAACCTCTCTTCGTAGCTCTTGCCCTTCACTTCAGTAGTGGTAAAGTAGCTGTGAGAGGCACAATCTTCCCGCTCTTAAATCCATGTTGGCCTGGGTTGTGAAGGTCATTCGTCTCCATGAAACTGGTGACCTAACTCCTAATCACTCTCTCAAATTCTTTTATTACGTGGGACTTTAGTGCAACTATCCTATGCACTAACCACTTCTTGGTGGTCTTCTCTCTTAGTTACTGTGGTGATCCTAGATCCCCAGAGCCGTGTTTTTCTCTGATGAGCTGACCAGCATCTGGGACCGGTCCGTGTAGGCACTTAAATTGTTAAAGCTTGATGTGGTACTGAAGGTTTGGTAGGTAACTAGCATGTAACTCGAGGAGATGGTGGTATCAAGGAAGAAAATGAAAAAGGCATTTAATTACATTTAACAGTTTTATCTTTTCTGCTTTTTTGACCCTTTGTTGGGATAAAGTTGAGAAATTGGTGTCAGTCAAAATGTTAAACACTGCAGTGACATGACTGTAAAGCATTGTTTGGTATCATTTGAAATAATGAAGGAGGAGAATGAATGCAAGTTAAATACAATTATATTATTTTTTCTCCGTTGGTTCCAGGTATCCTCGAAGACTAACTTCAGTGAATTGCCGATTTAAGACAACGTTACCACCTGAAGAAGAAATTGATTTAGATAAACCAATTAAATTTTCAACAAGTCGTGCTGCTACCTGGAGAGCACAAGAAACATTCAGTGGTTATCCGTCAGACAAGAACCGACCTCCTTGGATGCAGCCTTATGTCGTGTCATTGAGTTTAACAGTCTTCCTCCTGTATTTTTGTTACTTTCGTGAAGAAAATGATATTGATAACAAATTTTCAAGAACTTTGTATGACCACATAGATGGTTTGGAGGAGAAGCAGCTAGAAATATGTTTAAAGCATTATCAGGAAACTGGACAAGACACCAAAGCTATATTGGAAAGACTAGCAGAAATCAGAGATATCAAGGACAAGACGGTAGATAAATCTTAATACTTCACTATATTGTGAGCAAATCTAATTCTTGCCAAAGCAATGAATGACAAATTCTGTTTTCCTTTCAATTCTGATGTGAGCTTTTGAGTTGACATAAAAATGTAGGTACCTTACTTGCATAGGAAATAACTGTAGACAGTGTATCGGTTAAGAGTTGCAAAGTAATGACATGTTTTGGTGCCAGAGTTGACACCCAATATGAAAGTATCCAACAAAGTGCTTAGTAACCTGTGTAAATAAATGTATTAAATATACAGTTATTACTGTATCCTTCATTTTATTGTGAGTCTGCCTATAAATTTTGTATGTACAGTACAGGTGCTGCAAGTGTTAAATGTACACCCAGCCTTTGAAAGCTGTGCAACACAGGAGCACACATCATATATGTGCATTGTACATGACTCTTTGGAAATGGAATAACGTCTTATTTATTCAGATTTGGTATGTTGATTTCCAGATTTTATGATTGCATTAATCAGATGAACCCTTAACCCTTCTGCTGCAGTGTTTATTTGGGGTGACTACTTCCTGTGTGCCACTTTTGTGATAAATGTATATTAATTTCAAACTTGTGAAATTATAAAGGAAATTATGAGTGGGAAAATAAATAAAATATTCTAGGTCCTATAGTTTGGCTATAAGCTGCAAAAAAATGGATATACCCCCATAGTGCTCTGACAAAAAAAAATGAAAATATTTAGAATACAGTACTGTATTCTATGTTTAAAAAATTATTTTTAATCATAAAATATTTATATATATAAATATTTTATGGAGTTATGTCTAAAATAGAGATTACAATACAATGATGTACAAAATGTGAATGTGGGAAACAAAAATAGTTTTTCACTCATAGCAAACAAATAAATAATTCTAAGCCAATTTTTTAAGCAACAAAGCTATAGAAAAACAAACAAAATATTGAGATTACAGAAAAAGTCAAATTTCTATATGCCAAAAAGATTTCAAATTAGAAAATTAAATTTCTTTTATGAAAAATAATAGAACTTGTAGAATAATAATTTATTGTGTTGGTGGGACAGGCAGCCAATGTATATACTGTACGGTATACATGTTGGACTTATATTGAGGTCACCCCAAGGTTGAACTATTGACCTTACCTAGAATGCAACCCAACAAGGTGACAAAACTTCTGGGTATCTACTTACTGATAGGTGAACAGATGCATTAGATGATAGGAAATGCACCCAATCATTTGTGTCCTGTCCAGGATTTGAACCTAGAATTCCCAATTGTGAGTTGGCTATAGATACCATACAGTAGGTTTACTGTACTTTTGCACACTTACTGAATATGTGGGGAAGGCCTGTGCCTGATAACACAGTTCTCCCTTCAAAGAATGTATTTCTTGCCATTCTATAAGAACATAAGAACAAAGGTAACTGCAGAAGGCCTATTGGCCCATACGAGGCAGCTCCTATTCTATAACCACCCAATCCCACTCATATACTTGTCCAACCCGTGCTTGAAACAATCGAGGGACCCCACCTCCACAATGTTACGCGGCAATTGGTTCCACAAATCAACAACCCTGTTACTGAACCAGTATTTACCCAAGTCTTTCCTAAATCTAAACTTATCCAATTTATATCCATTGTTTCGTGTTCTGTCCTGTGTTGATACTTTTAATACCCTATTAATATCCCCCCGGTTATGTCCATTTATCCACTTGTAAACCTCTATCATGTCACCCCTAACTCTTCGCCTTTCCAGTGAATGCAACTTAAGCTTTGTTAATCTTTCTTCATATGAAAGATTTCTAATTTGGGGAATTAACTTAGTCATCCTACGCTGGACACGTTCAAGTGAATTTATATCCATTCTATAATATGGCGACCAAAACTGAACTGCATAATCTAAATGGGGCCTAACTAGAGCAAGATATAGCTTGAGAACCACACCAGGTGTCTTGTTACTAACGCTGCGATTAATAAATCCAAGTGTCCGATTTGCCTTATTACGAACATTTATGCATTGATCCTTTTGTTTTAAATTCTTACTAATCATAACTCCCAGATCCCTTTCGCAATCCGACTTCGCAATCACAACACCATCTAGCTCGTATCTTGTAACTCTATCATCATTACCTAACCTCAGAACTTTACATTTATCAGCATTAAACTGCATCTGCCAATCCTTTGACCATTTCAAAACCCTATCTAGATCAACTTGAAGTGATAGTGAGTCCTCCTCCGAATTAATTTCCCTACCGATTTTCGTATCATCGGCAAATTTGCAAATGTTGCTACTCAAACCTGAATCTAAATCATTTATATATATTATAAACAACAGAGGTCCCAGGACAGAGCCTTGAGGCACTCCACTTACAACATTTTCCCACTCTGACTTGATTCCATTTATACTAACTCTCTGTTTCCTTTGGTATAGCCATGCCCTAATCCAGCTTAATATAGCACCCCCAATACCATGAGACTCTATTTTTTTAATCAGTCTTTCATGTGGCACTGTATCAAAAGCTTTGCTAAAGTCAAGGTATACAACATCGCAATCCTTACCACTATCAACTGCCTCAACAATGCTAGAATAAAAAGATAACAAATTTGTTAAACATGAACGGCCATTTATAAAACCATGTTGCGACTCAATTATTAATTTATGTTTTTCAAGATGAAGACGAATTTTATTTGCTATTATAGATTCGAGTAACTTTCCCACAATAGACGTTAGGCTAATTGGTCGATAGTTAGACGCAAGTGATCTATCTCCTTTCTTAAAAACTGGTATCACATTAGCAACTTTCCAAAACTCTGGCACTCTGCCTGACTCTATTGATTTATTAAATATGGTTGACAGTGGGTCACAAAGCTCCTCTTTGCATTCTTTAAGCACCCTAGCAAACACTTCATCCGGCCCTGGGGATTTGTTTGGTTTGAGTTTTACTATTTGTTTAAGAACATCCTCCCTGGTAACTGCTAAACTCGTCAACCTGTCCTCGTCCCCACCCACATAGACTTGTTCGGCTGAAGGCATATTGTTAAGTTCCTCTTTAGTAAATACAGATACAAAATATTTATTAAAAATACTACTCATCTCTTCATCACTATCTGTTATTTGACCTGTCTCAGTTTTTAATGGACCTATCCTTTCCCTAGTCTTAGTACGATATAACTGAAAAAACCCTTTAGGATTTGTCTTTGCTTGCCCTGCTATGCGAACTTCATAGTTTCTTTTTGCTTTCCTTATCTCTTTTTTAACATTTCTAACCAGTTGTACGAATTCCTGTTCTAAAGTGACCTCCCCATTTTTAATCCTTTTGTACCAAGCTCTCTTTTTACCTATAAGGTTCTTCAAATTCTTTGTTATCCACTTTGGGTCATTAGTATACGATCTATTCAATTTGTATGGTATACTACGTTCCTGTGCTTTGTTTAGAATATTCTTAAATAAGTTATATATTGAATCCACATCGAAATCCCCATTTAAGTCACCTATCGCTGGGTTCATGTCTCGCTCCAAGACCGGCCCACACCCCATACCCAAGCCTTTCCAATCAATTTGACCCAAAAAATTTCTTAGGCTATTAAAATCAGCTTTTCGAAAATCTGGCACTTTAACAGAATTTTCTCCTACTGGTCTATTCCATTCTATGCTAAATCTGATTTCTTTGTGATCACTGCTCCCTAGCTCACTCCCTATTTCGATGTCATTAATTTGCGTTTCCCTGTTAGTTAACACTAAATCTAAAATATTATTTTCCCGTGTTGGTTCCTTAATGTGTTGCGTAAGAAAGCAATCGTCAATTAATTCTAGAAAATCTTCTGCTTCACTATTCCCTGTTTTGTTCAACCAGTTTATTCCGCTAAAATTAAAGTCACCCATGACATAAATACTGTTAGATCTAGATGCTCTAGATATTTCATCCCATAGATGCTTTGCTTCCATTCTGTCTAAATTTGGTGGCCTATATATTACTCCTATTATAATATTATTAGCTTTTTCGTTTAATTCAATCCAAATAGTTTCTGTGTGTGGCTCTGTTTTGATTCCCTCTTTGAGACTACATTTCAAAATATAACTCTATAGAGTTATATTGTCCACTTTTTTCACACGTTCAATCAGATAGACCCAATTGTTATTACAATTACAATATTATTACAATGTTATTACAATATTACTATCTTGAGATGATTTCGGGGCTTAGCGTCCCTGAGGCCCATTCCTTGACAAGATCTTCTTGTTACACATCACCAGGAAGCAGCCTGTAGCAGATGTCTAACTCCCAGGACCCTATTTGCTGCTAGGTGAACAGGGGGAATCAGTGTGTTTCTTAAAGAAACGCTGCCCATTTGTTTCAGCCTCCACTGGGGATCGACTACAAATCCAAAGCACTGTCCACTCAGCTGTCATGTCAATATCTCTAATAGTATTGAATAAAAATTAATATCCTGCCTCATACCCATCAGGGTGTTGATGGGGTGTGATGGAAATACATGAGTCACCATCACAGAGGTCAAGTGGGCATTGGTTACTTCCAAAGTTTTTCAAATTAAGACCGAGACCTCTGATGGTCATACGCCCAAAAAAAAAAAAAGAAAATTGCAGAATTAATTTACAGTACTCCAGATGCCTTAGCACTGACAGTCAGAATCAGCACACACCTTAGACCTAAAATTACTCAAGCTGTCTGCAGCAGAAGAATTAATAAAATAAAAGTTGGCAAATGTTTTCTTGTATAATTGCTGCCTCTGATTGGCAGGTCTCTAGTGACCACGAGGAGAAATTCTACACTACTCCAGTACTCGTAGAGCAAAGATAATTAGAATAAGCTGTTAACTCTTGTCCACAGGCTCGACTTTGTCCCAATCACTTTTATAACCATCACAAGCAAACCTACCACTTTTAAACCATTATAAACAACCCTATCACGTTTACAACTATTACAAGCAACCCTATCACTTTTACAACCAACCCTATCACTTTTATGCCCATTACAAGCAACCCTATCACTTTTACAACTGGACAAGCCACTGTCATTATACATGTACATGCCTTAAGAACATAAGAACAAAGACAACTGCAGAAGGCCTGTTCGCCCATACGAGGCAGCTCCTATTTATAACCACCCAATCCCACTCATATACATGTCCAACCCATGCTTGAAACAATCGAGGGACCCCACCTCCACAGTGTTACGTGGCAATTGGTTCCACAAATCAACAACCCTGTTACTGAACCAGTATTTACCAAAGTCTTTCCTAAATCTAAACTTATCCAATTTATACCCATTGTTTCGTGTTCTGTCTTGTGTTGATACTTTTAATACCCTATTAATATCCCCTTTGTTATGTCCATTCACCCACTTGTAAACCTCTACCATGTCACCCTACCTCTTCGCCTTTCCAGTGAATGCAACTTAAGCTTTGTTAATCTTTCTTCATATGAAAGATTTCTAATTTGGGGAATTAACTTAGTCATCCTACGCTGGACACGTTCAAGTGAATTTATATGCATTCTATAATATGGTGACCAAAACTGAACTGCATAATCTAAATGGGGCCTAACTAGAGCAAGATATAGCTTAATTTAGATGGCACTAATGCGATTATTTCCATTTGCAGTCGATAGGGGCGTTATACCTGAATGTTAATACAAAATAGTTTACATTATATACATGGGAGAGTAGCAACAACCAATCAGCAGAAATGAGAATTTTATGCATCTTCCCTGACAAAGTAGGGAAACTAGATTATTCATGTAATTATTCTTATGTACCTCCTAGTGCGATGAAAGTGATTTAAACTTTCCTAAAGAGGCAGTCAACTGAGGTGACAATGCTGGACCTTATATTCAAGAACCAATGTCTGTAGTTGGACTTTTGGTGGTAGTTCTTTAGAATATTTGTACAGTATAACTCAAAAGATTAGAGAATTCAGATTTACTTTAATTACACCAAACTATATTTGTGCCAGAAATTCACTTCAGAAACTGTTGAGGCAATTTAATGAATTCAGACACAATCATGAAAAAAAAGTTTGATATTTACACCCTTGTAAGTAAATAATTAACAAAAGACGGCACCAAGCCGGAAAGGCTATGTAGCACCACCAAATGTGCGGAATAATCATAAGGCGCTAATTATCACTAAGGATGCCAATATGAGAAACTCACAAGGTGAATGATATCAAAAGTATCTGATTCACCAAGAATTCTATCAATGGACAAGTGACCGAGGGACAGCCGGGAAGCAAGTAAGTAATTATCAAAAGAAGGCACCAAACCGGGAAGGCTATGTAGCACCATCAAATGTGCAGAATAATCAGAGGGTGCTAAATATCACCAAGGATGCCAATACGAAAACAAAAACGCACAAGGCGAACGATATCAAAAGTATCTGAGTCACCAAGAATTCTATTGAGGGACAGGTGACCGCGAGGGGCAGTCGTTAAGCAAGATGCACGCTCGTCCTGGGAGCAAGGACATTCAACATGGATATGCATGACTAAGAGGGACAATGCAGTTTAGACAATAAGGAGCAGGACGGCGCACCATTAAGTACCCACGAGTCAAGGGTGTATGGCCAATATGCAACCTTGCCAGAGCCGTTTCCCACAGCCAGTTACAGTAGAAGGAGGAAAGCCACGGGGACACTACTCCTAAGAGTACGCAGTTTGTCACCAGTAACAGAAGACCAACAACCCTGCCAACAGGAAAGGATGGAGGAATGAATAACTGGGTAAAAGTCTGAATAAGAAACACTTTTACGAGATGGGACAAGTGCGGATAGCGTCCGCACGCTCATTTAAAGAGACCCACTTGTAAATAATGGATTAACTTCATTCCCCAATATTGAAAAAGCACTATGGATTTACGAGTGTTTAATATATAACAAAGGTTACTGCAGAAGGCCTATTGGCCCATACGAGGCCAATATAACTAATGCAACTGAAGGTTCTCCAAAATGAACTTCTAAACAATGTACACAGATCAACAATGGCACAAGAACTAAACGAGTTACTCACAATTAAAAACGATGTTCTCCGTACCTTACAATTTACTGATGTTTGTTATTATGTAAAGCAAATGTTTGAATTTTAATCATTGTTTGCCTTGTAAAATTCAATTGAATTTATCTTAAAATTGTTTTCATTATGAAAATAATATACTCACAGTACCTGTACTTCAGGAACCTACAAAATCTTGACCTGGTCCCAGGACAAAGCCAAAGTCTGCCACTGATTTCGTTTATATAACCTTATCAATGTATAACACCCACACCTACTTTTCTAATACTGTAGTGAAGCACATTACCAAAACCTTTACTAGTCAAGCTACGTCACAAATTCTTCCCAGTTATCAACTACCTCAAGTACTCGTGGAATAGAGTGAATGAATGAAAATTTGTCAAAAACAATCCATTGTAGAGGCACATTGAGAATTTGTTTAATGTTTTTCCAAGATGTATACAAATGGACTGTAATTATGGATACATGTTTTTCAACAATAGAGGCTACCCAAACTGTCACAATATTCAAGAGTAATGCCGATTTAACATTAAAAAATTATCAATGGCAATTCAATGTTACAAAGTTAATTGGCAAATAGTTTGAAGTGATCATTTGCACTTCTTGAACACTACCCTTGCTAACCTGTGATATATCAGCACTCTTACAAGCAAGAGACACTCCTTTGACAGCTTGAAGAATGGTACATTTGCAACTCCCTAAAGTTTCAGTTCTTTGCTCTACTAAATTATCAAAATATTTGTTCCTTGCATTCTTAAGCATACTTTGAACAATTTCAGTAAAGCTTTCAATCCCTAGGTTGTCCATCCAGTAATCTTCTGTAAAGAAACTTTATTCATGCTACATTACTAAATAACCATGTGGTATGGCTTGACAATATAGATTAAACCAGAAGACTATCCGGCAAGACATGCTTCATGTGTGGAATAATCTACCCCTAGTTTTGTCAATATACAACTAATGGTTACAAGTAAACCATTACTTGTATGTAGATAATATATACATAATATAATTATGTCAATGTAATTAGTCTATAATATAATATGTAGACTAAAATCTTTAACAAGAGTATTTTAGAATAGGCTAATAACAGGGTGAATAATTTACACTATAGCTTTGGATTGGCTAACGTATATCTGATTTAAGTACTTTGACAACCATCAAAACAAATGGTTGAAAAAATCTGGTTCTCAAATCTTTGAAGTACAGTACTATGCAAATCCATTTTGCAAGTTAAGGATAATACCACTTGCTTTTGAGGAAAAGCAGATTGCTTTGTACTAAGAAAGAGCAAATACAATACTACACATAATTGTAACACGATAATTAAGCAAATTTGCAAATGTCCAAAATACCAGCAGCCATGAATTTGCCTCTTCATTTTAAGTAAATCAAACAAACTAAAAATGTTAGAAGATTTATTTTTGGTTTAAATCTACAGTGCAAATACCAATGTCAAGAAATGAGAGTGATGCGGAATAAATTTGTCATCTGAAGTACGCACCACCATAAGTAAAGAGACAGATTTTAAGACTTAAAACTAAAGGTAATAAAAAGGCTTTCCCACTAAACTAAAATAAGATCATGAATATGAAATGACCGTGACATCGACAATACAAATACAGTATGACAGATTGTTCCCGGACCAGAAAATTGACGATTTCTTGTACTTTGGAATATTATTTGTGATCACATAACCTACACCAGACCTGTGTATTCTTGAATTTTTAAATCACACAGCTGAAATTTTCAACGACTTGCACATCGATAAACTAAAAGATAATCACATCCGAATACACAGTTCTGAACAATGCTGTACACACAAAATAAATTAGAAACTCTTGCGTCACAATTTTCCACTAGCGAGCAGTAAAAGCCGCTCAGCTATATCTTACAGTAAAAAACTTGTGCCAGTCGCACATGCCAGCACTGCGAAGTCAATTCAAGAGAAATGACATGCTGAAAACGTAAACTAAACACATTCACTTTGTCCATGGCAGTATGTAGCTTAGGAGGTTATGTCTTAAGTGAGCACAATATGCATGACTGTGCTTAAGCACGCTCACCACGGATTCGCCGGGCAAGTTGGATATCCTTGGGCATGATGGTGACACGCTTAGCATGGATAGCACACAAGTTAGTGTCTTCAAACAGGCCAACAAGATAGGCCTCCGAAGCTTCCTGAAAGTAAAGACATTTTTGTTAATACAATTACTTTCAATACACTTTGAATATAATCTCATCTTTCAAAAAAAAAACACACACAAGCTGTGCTACAATTATATGGAAATCTGTTTAAAAAACCATTTCTAGGGATTAGGGGATCTCAACCAGGCAAGTGGTGGTGGAAGGGGTAAAGAGGGGTCATGATAGTATAAAGGGGAAGGTAAAAATGAGAATGGTAAAAAAGTAAAGGCTAAAATGGCTAGTTAATATCTTGTTATGTTATGTAACATACAAAACCTCATCCTTTGGGCAGTTTTTTTATCCAATAATAGCAATCATGCTAGGTGTATTTACTAAACTTTTGTAAATATGGGAATGCAATGGTTGACAAGTGGGAAATAGATTTTCTGAAAAAGGTGGGTAATGATTGAAAAAATTAGGTGCCCCCTGCCATATATCCACTTCCCTCTCCACCACCCCCCACCCAGGATGCAACCCCAAATGTCTTCATCCTACTGCAGACTGTACTGGCCGCTGGCCTATAGTCATCAACTCCTGGGCTATGCCACTGTTCATACCATGCAACACCCTCAAGTTACACAACTGACAAGCATTTTAGTACTGAATAAGAGGCCAACAATGGAACTTCCTGGTACAGTTCAAAGGAAGTGTCTTGCAACCCACTTTTTGGGGCCATTCTTCTGTTTAGTAATTCGTCCAGAAATATTCAACTTTTTTGAATAGGTATTAGGTTAATACTTATAATTTAATTTTGGGTTTAAATATTTTACAAATATTTTAAAAATATTTAAAATACACAAGTATGCAAATATGCTCAAGAGTTGACTTTAGCATGGACAAGCCACACGATATAATGATTTTTTCGCAAATTGAACACAAATACTTTGTAATTTCATAAATACATTTTAAAAAATTTATGTTTGTTTTAAGGAATTTATGCACTGTACATAATTGACTATTAGGTTGATGTAGAATGCTACAAGTTCAAATTTCTTTAACATTATGGTATGATTAGTTCAAGTTCTACTTCTGTCTTATCCTAAATGTGATAAATTATGCTAATGTGTTGTTTTGACACTACTGGTAAACCTCTCAGTTTTTACAATATACTGTATTACCTTTTTAATTTTAAGCCAAGTAATACCCACTTTATGCTAAAAATGTACATTTGATTTTGATTGCAATAAACCTGGTTAATTTAAAACAGGTTCAACTTTTATTGTAATGATTTACAAAGTTATTACAAATAATGATTCTGACCACCAATGTAAATGTACTATGCTGTTATTGTGGCATATAATTAGCAAAATGCAATTTTTATATAAACTTTCCCCAATCATAAATGTACAAACATTTATGAATAAATGTTTTGGTTCGATTAATTTGGCTGCTAACATAGCTGCATCCTGACGGGCAAGTTAAGCTGCATCCTGACGGGCAAGTTAAGCTGCATCCTGACGGGCAAGTTAAGCTGCATCCTGACGGGCAAGTTAAGCTGCATCCTGACGGGCAAGTTAAGCTGCATCCTGACGGGCAAGTTAAGCTGCATCCTGACGGGCAAGTTAAGCTGCATCCTGACAGGCAAGTTAAGCTGCATCCTGACAGGCAAGTTAAGCTGCATCCTGACAGGCAAGTTAAGCTGCATCCTGACAAGTTAAGTGGCAGATTTGATTAACAACCCTCAATAAAACTAACATTTGTTCCATTAAACTTAAGGGGGAAGGAGGATGTGGACCATCCAGGAAGTCATTACTAAGGACCCTACTGTATATAATTAGTAGTTAAAATTAGACCTACCCAATGACATGTTCCCTAACTGGGAGACATCCCTTGTCCCTTAATCTACCATTTTTAACTGCAAATTTTCCATAATTTATTATTGTATTTAGTGGCATAGTGTACTAATGGCATAGCTTCACCTAATATGAAAACCTTGCAGAAAATTAATGAAGGTAACTGCAATACCCAAAATGCTCTGTGCACTAGTGACTATTAAACATCAATTTTATGCAACTAATCAACCACTATTGTATTCTATGCAAAGAAAAAAATTATACCATAACTTGCACAATAAAAAAATTTAATTGGCAACATATCAATTGCAGCTTGCTCATAACTTCCTTTTGTTTATATGCATCCACCCCTGTGGCAAGTTTGTTCAGACGAGAACAAAAACATAAGAACCCAAAAATCAAACCAATTTTGGTGGCAAATGATTTTGCTAGTGAAGCAGCTTCAAACCATTAATTCTTACTCCTGCAAGACTGCTGAAGTTAACATACATGTCAAAGCAGCATCAGCAAACTATGCTCATATACACCCATCAAGGTAACAATGCAACGAGTCTTTACTTGATAAATCGTGCATAAAAATGTACTATATTTGTAATGCCATGCCACCTAGATCTACAATCTCTCCAATAAGATACAGCCAATAATGCAAGTTTGTACCCATGCTAATATTTTCTCCAACAAATAGCATTATGCTAGTTCACATAAATTGGTTTATCATGTGTTTGAAGTTTAGTACTCTACATTAATACTAATCTTATTTCAAAGATATCCCTTGTACTATATATAATCTTACAATAGGGTCCACTTGTACCATCAAACACAAGATATATAATGGTTATAAACATCTCAAATCACAATAAATACTATAATATACCAACCTGCAGGGCACCAATAGCAGCACTCTGGAAACGTAAATCAGTTTTGAAATCTTGTGCAATTTCACGAACAAGACGCTGGAATGGTAACTTGCGAATGAGCAATTCCGTGGACTTCTGGTAACGACGAATTTCTCGGAGGGCAACAGTACCAGGGCGATAACGATGAGGTTTCTTCACACCCCCCGTGGATGGTGCCGACTTACGAGCTGCCTTGGTGGCTAGCTGCTTACGTGGAGCCTTGCCACCAGTAGACTTACGGGCTGTTTGTTTTGTACGAGCCATGATTCACCTGAAAAAAATTTACATTATAAACTTTGTAATTCATATGATGCACTAGTCTCACCATTTTCCAAGCAAAGATTTGTTAATTATAAAACAAATCATTAATAGTACAAAGTCAACAAAATCTTATGTTGCTTACAACAGCATTAAAGTAATCAAATTAAAAACTAAATGTACAAAATGTTTACAAACTGCCTGTACCAGCTACAGTAATTTATTATATAATTGTTAAAACCATTTTATAAAGTATTTAATTATGCTTTAAAATTAATCATTGGCAAGTTCCAAAAGCCATGCAATAAATGTTAAGTAATTATCCTGCTGTGTTACCGAGGTTGCAAACAAGTCAACTAAATGATAATCATTTAGGATAATCAATAAGGCATCTTGGGGCTCTGTTTTTGACATTAGTATATTCATATCCACCCAAACTAGTCTATATAATAGTACAGTATAGCCATCACTTAAACCAATCTAAGTCCAAATTTATCATCAGTATTCTAATTTGTTCCACATTTCAGCAAATTTCCTAAACCAGCATTTACCCAGATCTTTCTGTATTTCCTTCAATCAGCTCAACATTAAACTGCATCTGCCAATCAGTTTCAGAATGTCATTACCAACCATATTTTTGTATCTTCTGGAACTGCTGTTCAATACATTACAAGTGATAATGCATGTATCGTATTAAATACAATACATAGGGTAGAGCCCCAGAACACCATATTTCAGTTTCAACTATTAAATTAACTCAGACCGCTTTAGAATTTAAATTAGAAGCATTAAGCAAAGCAATGTCCTGGACTATCTGTGCTTTGCAAGATTTGTACAATGTCTTGCAAGGAAATTTCAAGCAATTTTCTCCACAAGATCTTATTAACTAATTGGTCAAAAGTTTAAGCTAAGTAATCTATCCTGGAACTCTGCTGGACATAAAATGAATTTCAAGGGCTCGCTAAGCATCTTTACAGTCATAGGAATGTCTGACCCTGTGGACTTTTTCACTTGTGGAAGTGATTTTTTTCTAATTACAACTAATTCACAGGTAACCATTAAACTCAAATTTATCACTTGCAGAATTTGTAAAGAAGGCAACATTTAAACATTCATTAGGCAAGGTTAGACTTGTTTAGAGCAGTGATGACAGATGGGCTTCACTAGTAGTTATTCAACAAATATTTGCAACCTTCACCTGTTCTATCTCTGAACTACACTTCATTCAGCAGGCCAGAAAACTACTTCTGAGCACAACTTCATGCAACACATTTGTGTTTTTTCTGGATAATGTTTACCAATTGCTTATGCCTCCAAGGACGAGTTCTATCATGGCCGTAGTCAGGAAGGGTACATCTAAGGTGAGTGCTCTTAAAAAGTTGTGAACTTGTGATCCAGTAACTGATGGATGACTGACAAGACTATTCAAGGCCTTTTCAGGTAGCAATGACCAGAGACAAAAATGGAAAAATATGCACAGGAGTTGTGCGATACTGACTGATGACAGACGGGACCTGGGTTTCAAAGTTCTAAAACTCAGCAGGACAATCTCACCTGTATGGTGTAATTAAGTAATTATTTGTTACATCCTGAAGGATGCAACAGGACCAAATACAGCAAAAGGAACAGATTAATGGAAGGAAGCAGCTATTTCCCTTGACATGTCAATTATCAACAAGGGAATGTCAATTAACTTAAAAAATCGGAGTGAACAGTTCAATTGGCCAAGGAATTTGGTAAATATGAATAATTATTTAAGGAGGATGTTCACCAGCCCAACATAACGGTTAGGACAGAAAAGGCAGTAGAACATTTAATGACAGACCGATTTAAGAATATTGTTTTGGTTACTCCTGAAGTGGGAATCTACACTAAAGTTATTGTTTAAGTATCCTACGTACTTGGGTCCTGTGTGTGTAATATGCACACATTATATATAAGTACATACACATTTTATTCATCATAACTGTACAACTAAGCTGGCATGGTGGGAAAAGTGACCACAAAAAACCATGACAATTGACAGCAGCCAGCAGGGATGCAACTTCCCTCGTCAAAACGGCTCCTCCCAACATACTCCAGTATTTTGCTGTTATTCACTATACACGCACGTATATAATTATCTCCATCTGTGTTCACCATAGCAAACCACTAAGCTGGTATGGTCAGTCCAGACAATAAGTGGCCAGTCAGTAGACACCGCCACCTCTCCCTCCCTCACCAAGATTACTCCTCCCACCATACTATGCACATCGCTAATTCTCATCATATTCCTGCTATTATCAGAATCCTGGTCATTTTTATCAGTTAGGGGTCTTCTGTAATACTATCATCGCTAAATAATAGGTTACATATATATTTTGACATTTTTGGGGGATGCTGTGGTCACAAGCTGAACAGCAGTGCTGTTATCTCATGCTGTTTGCACCAGCCTTGGTTGCTCACTCGGTACCAAGGCGCTCTCACCCGGGAATGTTACCCACGTCTTTTTATTAAATGGAGTCCGTTTACTAGTGCCCTGAGGAAGCTGACATGAACCCTGTGTAGCCGTGAGACTTAAATCTTGCACAATACTCCCAATCATACATAGCTGTGGTGCATCATCCCACAATAGTTACTTACACCAGCTATGTATGTATTGCCCCCCTTAAAGGGTGAGACTCCAGAAAGACTGCAAGGACTTGGATACAGGAAAGTGGAACAAATACATTTATGAGCCAATATTATTCATCAAGTGTTCTCAATTGCGACATAGCTTGGAAATGCCTCCTGGCTGTAGTCAGGTACGACAATTTTTGCCATCTTGCTGCAATTGAGGCATCCACAATGCTGGTTCCTTATGTCCCTTGAGATTCCAAATTGGCAACCATATGCAGGATAAATGAAGACCCAAAGGAAAGCAAGATTGCACAGCAGGAACAAGGAAGAAACAGTGGAAGGACAATAGCCTGTGACCAATATTTGGGAGAAAGGCACAGCAACTATTAAGGATAACCTATCGACTATCAAAGCCACTATCCTAGTAGGAAATGAAGCTAAGTGTACCCCAATGGTGATGAGGTGCAGAGTAGCTTTGTGGATTCTGCAGTCGGTACATAAATCTTTTAAATACCTCAAAGAGTTGGACAAGAGGATTGAAGTTCTAGAAAAATTAGCTATGGTAAGATGAGGTGGTTTGTCTGCCCATAGTAGGAAAGCAGCATCCCAGCAAGGATTTGGGAATAATGATGTCCAGTGACTAACATTTAAAGACATAACCAAGCAAATATTGTGTCGGCCAGAAAAATGATAGGATTGATCACGAGAACTTTCAAATCCAGGGATCCAATCACAATGGTTGCAAGTACTATACAAATCACATATGCTGTCCAGTCTAGAGTATTGCTCGGTACTCGCTCCCCCCATTCAGAGCAGGAGGGACTGCTGAAAGAGGGAATACAGATAACATAGCATACAGATGCAATAAAGCATCTAAATTATTGGGACAGTCAAAAACTTCCAAATGTACTCGCTAGAAAGGAGGAAAGAGATTATTATACACGTGGAAAATACTGGAGGGCCAAGTACCAAATCTACACAGTAAAACATATTGGAGTGAACAATATAGAAGAAAATGCAGAATAGAACCAGTGAAGAGCAGGGGTGGCCTTGGGCCAGGCTTGGGGAGTAAAAGAACTCAGAACCCTATCAAGCAGGTGTAGTGGGGAGTGAAACTTAGGGAAGAAAAAAGGAAGAGGATGGCATATCACACACAAGTCTCAGGAAAATGAACTATCCATTAATGATGGCAGTGTTTAACAGAGTGGTGGAAAATGTTAACAGCTTAAAAATGGTATAATACAATTTAAAGAGAATGCTTATCAATAAAATAAATAGCCACAGCAAGGATAAGTTTAAAATAGGCAAAAATTACCGCACCTGCGTTGTATTCCTCCCATGTGGGTAATTGTTTCTTTGGCAATGAAACATGCTGTGTAGCATTAAAAAAGAAAAAAGGATCCCATTATGCATTCACATGCATTATATATTTCTTTCCACCTTTTAAGGTGGAGAGGATTAATTCATTAGCTCCCTCACCTCGCTAATCACCAAAGCTTCATTTATCTCTGAAATTTTATCCCCAATACTCTTAAATTCAATTTCAGTATTAGTATTTCACGGGCCAGAAGAATCTTGGGAGTATTCTCAAGGCTTCATTTCGTACCTTCTCCAACTTTAGTCTGCCTTTACCAAAACAAGATAAGACACGGGCAGCATAATAGATCTGCCATGTGATTACCACTGGAATGTGAAATGTAGAATATGATTAATAATTGTGTACTGTATGGGATTGCGAGTCCTTTGAGGGACCTTATAGTCGAGGGTAGAAATAGCCTAAGCTACTCTAACCTTTTAAGATGTATTTCCTTCTCAAACTTGAACTTGCCATAAAATACAGAAAATGACTAGTATTCGAAAACTACCACCACAAGCTATTTCTTTCCTTTAATGTATCCGTTTTCCGGAACATTCCAGACAAGTCAGTTGGGAGTAAAAGTGACGCCTTACCACGAACAAGTACCAGTCAGGCTCACTGTGCATGACTGGACCATGGACCAATCCAACAGGACCTACACCTTGCTGGGCACCTTCATGCACCAGTATGGGCGGAGGTCAACCACAATGGTGGCAGGACTCCTGGAAGCTCAAGAGTTAGTTTCCTCACTTCCACACCTTCGACTCTACGGACTCTCCAATGAAAACCAAGACTCACTTTCACCCATTTTTTCATTCTAAAATCTCAGATTACGATTGTCTTAGTCACAAAAGCAACGTCTGAAGGGGGGAATATTAAGTCATTTTTCTATACTGTTTAGCCATAAACAATTACCACTAACCCGACATGTGTTATCACTACCGACCATTCTGGATCAATTACATCAGCCACATTTACCTGTATACGAGTACCAACTAACAATTGGACGGAACCTTAACTGTGGCACAGGAACGTATTCTAGAATTTTCTAAATACGAAGATTGCGAGGCCACAGCGACGGTGTTCACTGCTGTGGTGCTTCAAGTGGACTGAGGCACCTGCTTCCCGTCTTCCCGCCTCTTCTACGGGGTTCTGGCGGGAAACTTTACCCGCCAAATATTAAAAAAAAAAAACTAATACTGACGGTTGACTGGGACGCTTCACCGCCATTTTGAATCCACAATAAACAAAGATGGCGGCGCCGACGCAACTAAACTTTCACAAACTCACAACTTCCTCTGCGCAATTATTGCTATTAATTGCTCCAGGCAGTTGCGTCTCGCTGCTCTACACTCCACAACACTGGTTAACCTTAATTACGAGCAAAGCAAATACAGTAGACGTTACTGTTCAGTACCTTGATGTTGGGACGACTGTGAGACTCCTTCTGCCTCGGCACAGTAAATGATGACTAAAGGCTAAAAAGGCCTAAGTCCCCGTATATATACCCCTTGTGACGTCATCATCCCGCGCACCTCTCCCATTGGTTGGAGTCCCGTGCAGCCTGGCGCCTTATTGGTTATAATAACGGCATCTCTGATTGGACAGAATGCGAACGTTTCTCACACCTGATTGGAGGAATTTCCCGGGTGCTGATTGGTGGTAGGTCTCAGTTCTTGATCCGGGGCTGAGGAGGGAAGAGCTCTTGCTGGTGGCGCTGAACACCACCTACTTATACTCTCACAGGAAAAGCATTTATTGCCTTTAAAGTTGTGCTAGAGTTGTGTGTAACGGGTGGCGTGGCGGTGGCGGCGCCTCCGCCGTCTCCCGCCAACTATTACACATCTTAAAGCACCAAATAATATCAAGAAGCAAGAATGATGAATAGTTTTATCACATGTATGTGTTGGAGAGGTCGGCCATAACTGTGTGTTGAGTGGTCACGTCTGAGCCAGCACCACTACACACACTCCAGCAGGCGCCACACACAACACCTTACCCCTATGTCTCTACACCTGCGGTAGTCTCGCCAGAAAGATAAAACTACCTAAACCACAATCGTATAAATGTATAAATAAGAAAGATGCAATAAATATTGTCTTTACCCCCCCCCCTCTCTCTCCCTCCCACGCTCCTCGCCAGAGGATAGGCGCGCTGCTGTAGGGGGTAAAGCTGGGCTATTCTGCTGTCTGCTTTTACTCTGCGGCTCTGCTATTTTCCCTTGTCTGCTTCGTGAGGAGGTAGGCTGCTTCAGTTCCTGTGTAGCCTTCCCTAGTTGACGGGTATTGTTCCCATCCCGTCAAAGCCTTTGTTTAGGCCCTCCTCTTACAGTACCCATTGTCTGTCTTCCCTGGTCCCTAGCCCGTCTCTGCTGTCTTCCCTGGTCCCTAGCCCGTCTCTGCTGTCTTCCCTGGTCCCTAGCCCGTCTCTCTGCTGTCTTCCCTGGTCCCTAGCCCGTCTCTGCTGTCTTCCCTGGTCCCTAGCCCGTCTCTGCTGTCTTCCCTAGTCCCTAGCCCGTCTCTGCTGTCTTCCCTGGTCCCTAGCCCGTCTCTGTTGTCTTCCCTGGTCCCTAGCCCGTCTCTGCTGTCTTCCCTGGTCCCTAGCCCGTCTCTGCTGTCTTCTCTGGTCTCTAGCCCGTCTCTGCTGTCTTCCCTGGTCCCTAGCCCGTCTCTGCTGTCTTCCCTGGTCCCTAGCCCGTCTCTCTGTTGTCTTCCCTGGTCCCTAGCCCGTCTCTCTGCTGTCTTCCCTGGTCCCTAGCCCGTCTCTGCTGTCTTCCCTGGTCCCTAGCCCGTCTCTCTACTGTCTTCCCTGGTCCCTAGCCCGTCTCTCTGCTGTCTTCCCTGGTCCCTAGCCCGTCTCTGCTGTCTTCCCTGGTCCCTAACCCGTGTCTCTGCTGTCTTCCCTGGTCCCTAGCCCGTCTCTGCTGTCTTCCCTGGGCCCTAGCCCGTCTCTCTGCTGTCTTCCCTGGTCCCTAGCCCGTCTGCTGTCTTCCCTGGTCCCTAGCCCGTCTCTCTGCTATCTTCCCTGGTCCCTAGCCCGTCTCTACTGTCTTCCCTGGTCCCTAGCCCGTCTCTGCTGTCTTCCCTGGTCCCTAGCCCGTGTCTCGGCTGTCTTCCCTGGTCCCTAGCCCGTCTCCCTGCTGTCTTCCCTGGTCCCTAGCCCGTCTCTCTACTGTCTTCCCTGGTCCCTAGCCCGTCTCTCTGCTGTCTTCCCTGGTCCCTAGCCCGTCTCTCTGCTGTCTTCCCTGGTCCCTAGCCCGTCTCTGCTGTCTTCCCTGGTCCCTAGCCCGTCTCTCCTGTCTTTCCTGGTCCCTAACCCGTCTCTGCCCCCTAGCCCGTCTGTCTACTGTCTGCTCTGGTCCCTAGCCTATATATCTATCTGGCTGCTGTCATTAATAGTGGTCCCTAACATAACTGTGTTTGTTGTATTCGGCAATGGGTTCTAGCTGTATATGCTGCCTATACAGCAGAGGTTTCTACAGCTGTCTGCTGTCTTCAGCAGTGGTCCCTAGCCCTGTTGTCTGTACTGTCTTCTCTAGTTCCTATAATTCCTGTCAGCTGTCTTCTCTGGTTCAAATAATTTCTGTCAGCTGTCTTCTCTAGTTCCTATAACTCCTATCTGCTCTCTTCTCTGGCTTCTGTAATTCCTGTTTGCTATCTTTGGTGGTTCCTATGGCCACTCTGCTGACTTCAATTGTTTCTATAGCTTGTCTACTGTCTTCCCAGGTTCCTGTAGCTTGTTTGTTGTCTTCTCTGGTTCCTATAGCTTAATTGTAGGCTGTCTTCTCTGGTTCTTATAGCTTGTCTGCTGCTGTTTTCCCATATTAGATACAACAGTCCAGCAGATAAATTCAGATGTCTGTGAGAAACTGTTTAAGCCTCTATCTCATTATATATATATATATATATATATATATATATATATATATATATATATATATATATATATATATATATATATATAAACACCTAGGTGTGCTGTGTAGGATTTATAGGTAAGACCATGGCTGAAGCCTACAAATAGTAATACCTGACACCACTAATACGCAGTTCAAGTTCAAGTAAGTTTATTGAGGAAATAAAATACATCTCAAAAGGATAGAATAGCTTAGGCTATTTCTACCCCTCTTCTATTTAAGGTCTCTAGGGGGATAACAAATAACGCAGAGCGTATGTATGTCCATATTTTCTTTAATTGACTGGTAAACATGTGGGACAGCTTACCAAATTACATAATTTAGTGTATAGAGAGGTATTTCTCAAACACTCGGAGCATGCGAACACTCTGCCATCACCATATTTAAATCAGTAACGTTAGAAAAAGCGCGGGAAGAGTTCCCGCGGGACCCATTGTAAGATGAACCCGGCTGACCCCATTAATGCCTACCTCTTCAATATTTGGACAAGTAACTTTATTACAGTTTCTTTTAAGCGTGAAGTTATAATGAAAAAGTTTTTTATTTAGTTAATGAACAGGTCCCGTAGGCTGGGAGTGGGATGGTATTTGCGAAATTTGATGCAAGTATAACGGGGTCCGGCCCAGACGGGCGGGCAACGGTCAGGTGGCGGGAAAATATATGTTTCTTTACATTATGTCTTAGGCTGCCAGCGTTCCCCCTTCTCCCTTCTTCCGTGGGCAGTGTCACCCTACTGTGGGCAGTGTCACCCTACCGTGGGCAGTGTCACCCTACCGTGGGCAGTGTCACCCTACCGTGGGCAGTGTCACCCTACCGTGGGCAGTGTCACCCTGCCGTGGGCAGTGTCACCCTACCGTGGGCAGTGTCACCCTACCGTGGGCAGTGTCACCCTGCCGTGGGCAGTGTCACCCTACCGTGGGCAGTGTCACCCTGCCGTGGGCAGTGTCACCCTACCGTGGGCAGTGTCACCCTACCGTGGGCAGTGTCACCCTACCGTGGGCAGTGTCACCCTACCGTGGGCAGTGTCACCCTGCCGTGGGCAGTGTCACCCTACCGTGGGCAGTGTCACCCTACCGTGGGCAGTGTCACCCTGCCGTGGGCAGTGTCACCCTACCGTGGGCAGTGTCACCCTGCCGTGGGCAGTGTCACCCTACCGTGGGCAGTGTCACCCTACCGTGGGCAGTGTCACCCTGCCGTGGGCAGTCACCCTACTGTGGGCAGTGTCACCCTACCGTGGGCAGTGTCACCCTGCCGTGGGCAATATCCCTCCTCCCGTGGGCAATATCCTTCCTCCCGTGGGCAGTGTCACCCTACCGTGGGCAGTGTCACCCTGCCGTGGGCAATATCCCTCCTCCCGTGGGCAATATCCTTCCTCCCGTGGGCAGTGTCACCCTGCCGTGGGGAGGGATCCTCCCACAAACAACCGTCCCTCATGTACTCACCTAGTAACACTTTTATAACAGTAAATAGGTACCGGGGAGTTAGACAGCTGTTACGGGCTGCTTGCTGGGCGTGTGTGTGTACTCACCTAGTTGTGTCTGCAGGATCGAGCATTGACTCTTGGATGCCGCCTAGTATCCCGCCGCTATGTGTGTGTGTGTGTGTGTAATTACCTAAGTGTAGTTACAGGATGAGAGCCACGCTCGTGGTGTCCCGTAGTGTGTGTGTGAATGTATTTGTGAATGTATTAGTATTTGTGAATGTGTGTGAATGTGTGTGAATGTATTAGTATTTTACCATTTGTTTGCACACCCACCCACGTTAGGGGGCATCGAGGTTGAGTAGACAGTGCTCTGGGATCATAGTTCTAAGGGCCGCGTTCGATCCCCGGCAGAGGCCGAAACAAATAAGCAGGGTTTCTTTCATCCTGATGCTCCTGTTCACCTAGGAGTAAATAGGTAAGTTAGACAGCTGCTACGGGCTGCTCCTAGGGATGTACTCACCTTGTTGTCCTTAGTAGTTGTTGCTGTTGTGTTGACGTCATCGGCTGTTTAGCACGGATTTTAGACACATGTTTGGGCAGCAGTAAATAGGTACTTGGGAGTTAGTCAGCTGTCACGGGCTGCTTCCTGGGGGTGGAGGCCTGGTCGAGGATCGGGCCGCGGGGACACTAAAACCCCGAAATCATCTCAAGATAACCTCAAGATATACTCAAATGAGCCACAGGGACGTTAGGAAGAACGTTTTCAGTGTCAGAGTAGTTAACAGGTGGAATGCATTAGGCAGTGATGTGGTGGAGGCTGACTCCATACACTGTTTCAAATGTAGATATGATAGAGCCCAATAGGCTCAGGAATCTGTACACCAGTTGATTGACGGTTGAGAGGCGGGACCAAAGAGCCAGAGCTCAACCCCCCCCCCCCCCCCGGGCAAGAGACAGTTGTATGAGTACACACAACTGTCTCTTGCGTCACGTCTCTTGCGTCACATTAGGTACATATTCAAGGACTCCGCCACACTTACCTACATTTTAACCACAAACTATAATCGTCGTCCACCCCTCCCCCCCCACCATCTACCCCGACGACTGATATATTTTCTTACCCCTGCGATTTTTCTCCAAATTAAATCGTTCAAAACAATTATTTTTTTATATGGAGGAATAATCCAGATGATTCTTGAAGCAAGTTATACAATCGAGTTATTTATATAATTTGTATAATTATGTAAATATAATTATTAGCGTGTGTGTGTGTGTGTGTGTGTGTACTCACCTAGTTGTACTCACCTAGTTGTGTTTGCGGGGGTTGAGCTCTGGCTCTTTGGTCCCGCCTCTCAACCGTCAATCAACAGGTGTACAGATTCCTGATTCCTGTGTGTGTGTGTGTGTGTCTGTGTGTGTGTGTGTGTGTGTGTGTGTGTGTGTGTGTGTGTGTGTGTGTGTGTGTGTGTGTGTGCGTGCTCGCACGTGCGTCTTATCGGTAAAGTAGGAAATGTCCGGTTAGTTTTAGAACTGGCTGTGACGTCATCAGCAGCGTGCACGGGTGGTAGTGACGTCATCAGCAGTGGTCGTGACGTCATCAGCAGTGGTAGTGACGTCATCAGCAGTGGTCGTGACGTCATCAGCAGTGGTTGTGAGGTAGAACATAGTGCACTATATAAAATAATAATTATGAGGCTCATGACCCTTAGTGTAAAAATAAAAATATACAAAGGAATTTAAAACTGCATATAAAACATCACATTACCAAACTATCGGCATTAGTTAATAAATCAGTAAAAAGCAACATTTTAACTGTGAAGCACGTCTAAGAGGACAGGTTATCTTGAGATGATTTCGGGGCTTAGCATCCCCGCGGCCCGGTCCTCGACCAGGCCTCAAAGGTCAAAACAAGTCCTAAATGATTCATATAGAGATATCCAGCACATTTGAGGGAGGACAAACAAATTAATGGATAGCTAATCTCCAAGTATAAAAGTATAGTATATTTAAAATTATACTCTGTTTTACAAAATGAGAATAAGTTAATACTAGCCATTGGATTTAGGGACACGGATAACCAATGCATTTAATGTTTTAATCTGGAAATTCTGTCTAATTTCAGTTCTGACAATGAGTTTACCTGCACGGCGGCTAATGTGTACATTATATCCTAAGTTGCTCCGTCCTCTTCAGGGACGGCATTTTTCACAACTTTAATTGCCATTAGTACTTCATCCCGTACAATATGTATACGAGTGACGCCCCTAGCTGCACGTATAATATTGCTGCCGAGGTTTTTACCACAAACCATAACCTTAGATCATTATATATTAGTGTGTCAACTTATTGATAACTATAGAAATAAGGAAATAAGTAATGTACCACATCAAATTGTTTGGATGTGTGATAATGGTATAATAGACGGTATACTTAGGAACTACAAGAATTTTGCCCCAAGAGTGTAACACTTATATGCTGTACTTACTATATTAACCTGCAATGTTAAATGGGATTCTTGTATTGTGATTTGTGGATTTGTATCCTGCTAATACACCTTGGAGTTCAGCCTGCGTTGAAGAGACATTGTCAGTTATACTGAAGCGACCATACGAGTCATAAATACTCACACTCCGCCCAAGTAAAACAGAAACAAGCAACACTTAGTGAGCCAGCCAGAGGCTTAGGGCCCCGCGCAGGAATATCCCTGCAAACAAAAAAGAAAAAAAAATGTCAGTTAAGCGGCGTCCAATAACAGTATCTACAGTGCCAGTGCCAGTGTCAGTGTACTCCCTGATCAAGACTCCACATCCTGCCTTCCCATCCCTAGCTACTGACCCATCACAATATACATGTAGAGTGTTTTCTGTGGGTAATTTTCAAAGTATACAATCATATGTTGCCCTCAGCTCTCCTATTTCATACATACTTTTTTTTTTTGCAAGGGAATAATTACTACATCTACGTTACAATCCTCCCATGGTGGTGTGAATTGTCTCTTGGGCAGAGCAATACACTTTGTAATAACATCATACTTTATAACATTAGAGCATAAGGCACTCATATATGCTCTCTTCTTCATCATACACTGTTCACTACTTCCCACCTTTTGAACTGAGAGGATTAATTCATTAGCTCCCCCACCTCTCATTAATCTAATGCCAGAGGCTACATTTATCTCTGAAATTCTATCCCCAATACTCTGCAGATTCAACTCCATCCTCATTATCTCAATCATAGCATTTCTTGGGCATCCTAAGATAATTCTCAAGGCTTCATTTTGTACCTTCTCCAACTTGCCCATCCTACCTTTACCAAAACAAGAAATGACAGGTGCAGCATAATCAATAAGAGATCTTACAGTACTCAAGTATATCATTCGTAGCACAGGGACTCCCACTCCCTTTCCACAGCATGCCAAGGCCTTCAGAGGTTGTACTCTCTTCCGACAGTGACCCAACAGTCTGTTCATCTCAGCTTCCAAACTCTCATGGGTATATCCAACATATATGCCTAAATATTTATATATATTAACTCTTTCTATATTTTTACCATTTATTTTCAATATAATGGGCCTCCGACGAGTTATGGGGCATGGACGTTATATCAAAGGAAACAAACAGTTGGTATAAATGGTGTAAAGTTCAACTTCAAGCGAATTTAATGAGGTAAATAAAATACATCTCAAAAGGATATAGTGGCTTAGGCTATTTCTACCCCCGTCAATTTAAGGTCTCTCAAGGGGCAGGCATAGAGTACACAAATGTTAATCATATTTTACATTTCATATTCCAATAGTGATGGTCTGGTTTACTGTGAGATCCCTTATTGATTATGCTGCACCTGTCATTTCTTGTTTTGGTAAAGATAGATTGAACAAGTTGGAGAAGGTAGAAAATGAAGCCATCAGAATAATCTTAGGAAGCCCAAGAAATGTTATGATTGACATAATGAGAATGGAGTTGAACCAACATAATATTGGGGATAGAATTTCAGAGATAAATTTAGTTTCGGCGATTAGATTAATGAGAGGCGGGGGGGGGGAAGCTAATGAATCAATCCTTTCGCTTCAAAAGGTGGGCAGAAATAAACATTGCATGTTTAAGTATAATAAGAGAACATATATATGAGAAGAGAACTTTGTTTTAATGTTACAAAGTAGGATGTCTTTCAATCCTGGCCGGGGAGGATTTACTGGGCGCAATTCCTTAACTGTAGCCTCTGTTTAACTCAACAGTAAAATGTGTACTTGGTTGTAACAACGATTCTTCGCGGCGGGGATCGTATTCCAGGGACTTGCCCGAAACGCTACGCGTACTAGTGGCTGTACAAGAATGTAACAACTCTTGTATATATCACAAAAAAAAAATGTATTGCATTGCCAAATAACTTAGCACCACTATGGGATGAATGTAATGTAGCTGTAGTAATTATTCACTCTATTTTCTTCCATTACGAGTTTTCAGACTGAAATTTGCCGCTGTCTGAGTACTCACTGATAAGCAATAGTTCAGTCAGAGTGAGGTCAAGCACTTCATGGAAACTGTGATGTCTCTGAAGGCGCTGTTCTGGGACCTCTGTCGTTTACAGTATATAAATGATTTAATAGATTCAGGATTGAGCAGCAATATTTTAAAATTTGCCGACGATACGAAAATCGGGAGGGAAATAAACTCAGAGTACTCAAAAGTACTTCAAAACAATCTTGATAGGGTTAATAAAAATATATATGGTCAAAAGATAATACTAACAAATGTAAGACTCAGAGGCTAGGTAATGATTGTAAAGTAATAATGAGGTACAGGATATCAGCTGGATGGTGTTGAGACTTTCAAGTTGATTCTGACAATGTTCTGGAGTTATGATTAGTAAGAATTTAAAGCCAAAAAATAAATGCATAAATGTTCGAAATAAGGGAAATAGGACACGGATTTATTTGTAGAAGCGTTGACACTAAACCTCCAGTGTTATTGCTCAGTTATATCTTGCTCCTGTTAGGCTCGAATTAATGTGCAGTTCAATTTTGGTGTCATACAATATAACTGACATAAATTCACTAGAACGCGTCGAGTGATCAGAATAGAATTTTTTTGTATTGAGGCAGGTATTTTCTCCCCTGATTCCATGTATGATTAACCATCCTGTGAGACGGGAATATTAGATGAACTTGAAGCTAGTTTTTGATCTACACTGTGTGATCTTTCATATAGAATAGGCTAGCAACACATTGCTGTGTATACCTAAGCTTGTTAATACAAAATACATAAACTTGTTAATAATAATAATAATGGTGACAAAATAATCACGCAAATTAGAAACCTACCATTAGCCAGTATGTGCTAATGCAGGCCAGAGTGTGCTAGTGCAGGCCAGAGTGTGCTAGTGCAGGCCAGAGTGTGCTAGTGCAGGCCAGAGTGTGCTAGTGCAGGCCAGAGTGTGCTAGTGCAGGCCAGAGTGTGCTAATGCAGGCCAGAGTGTGCTAGTGCAGGCCAGAGTGTGCTAGTGCAGGCCAGAGTGTGCTAGTGCAGGCCAGAGTGTGCTAATGCAGGCCAGAGTGTGCTAGTGCAGGCCAGAGTGTGCTAGTGCAGGCCAGAGTGTGCTAGTGCAGGCCAGAGTGTGCTAGTGCAGGCCAGAGTGTGCTAGTGCAGGCCAGAGTGTGCTAGTGCAGGCCAGAGTGTGCTAGTGCAGGCCAGAGTGTGCTAGTGCAGGCTAGAGTGTGCTAGTGCAGGCTAGAGTGTGCTAGTGCAGGCCAGAGTGTGCTAGTGCAGGCCAGAGTGTGCTAGTGCAGGCCAGAGTGTGCTAGTGCAGGCCAGAGTGTGCTAGTGCAGGCCAGAGTGTGCTAGTGCAGGCCAGAGTGTGCTAGTGCAGGCCAGAGTGTGCTAGTGCAGGCTAGAGTGTGCTAGTGCAGGCCAGAGTGTGCTAGTGCAGGCCAGAGTGTGCTAGTGCAGGCCAGAGTGTGCTAGTGCAGGCCAGAGTGTGCTAGTGCAGGCTAGAGTGTGCTAGTGCAGGCTAGAGTGTGCTAGTGCAGGCCAGAGTGTGCTAGTGCAGGCTAGAGTGTGCTAGTGCAGGCTAGAGTGTGCTAGTGCAGGCTAGAGTGTGCTAGTGCAGGCCAGAGTGTGCTAGTGCAGGCTAGAGTGTGCTAGTGCAGGCTAGAGTGTGCTAGTGCAGGCCAGAGTGTGCTAGTGCAGGCCAGAGTGTGCTAGTGCAGGCCAGAGTGTGCTATTGCAGGCCAGAGTGTGCTAGTGCAGGCCAGAGTGTGCTAGTGCAGGCCAGAGTGTGCTAGTGCAGGCCAGAGTGTGCTAGTGCAGGCCAGAGTGTGCTATTGCAGGCCAGAGTGTGCTAGTGCAGGCCAGAGTGTGCTAGTGCAGGCCAGAGTGTGCTAGTGCAGGCCAGAGTGTGCTAGTGCAGGCCAGAGTGTGCTAGTGCAGGCCAGAGTGTGCTAGTGCAGGCTAGAGTGTGCTAGTGCAGGCTAGAGTGTGCTAGTGCAGGCTAGAGTGTGCTAGTGCAGGCCAGAGTGTGCTAGTGCAGGCCAGAGTGTGCTAGTGCAGGCTAGAGTGTGCTAGTGCAGGCTAGAGTGTGCTAGTGCAGGCCAGAGTGTGCTAGTGCAGGCCAGAGTGTGCTAGTGCAGGCCAGAGTGTGCTAGTGCAGGCCAGAGTGTGCTAGTGCAGGCCAGAGTGTGCTAGTGCAGGCCAGAGTGTGCTAGTGCAGGCCAGAGTGTGGCTAGTGCAGGCCAGAGTGTGCTAGTGCAGGCCAGAGTGTGCTAATGCAGGCCAGAGTGTGCTAGTGCAGGCCAGAGTGTGCTAGTGCAGGCCAGAGTGTGCTAGTGCAGGCCAGAGTGTGCTAGTGCAGGCCAGAGTGTGCTAGTGCAGGCCAGAGTGTGCTAGTGCAGGCTAGAGTGTGCTAGTGCAGGCCAGAGTGTGCTAGTGCAGGCCAGAGTGTGCTAGTGCAGGCCAGAGTGTGCTAGTGCAGGCTAGAGTGTGCTAGTGCAGGCCAGAGTGTTAGTGCAGGCCAGAGTGTTAGTGCAGGGCAGAGTGTGCTAATGCAGGCCAGAGTGTTAGTGCAGGCCAGAGTGTGCTAGTGCAGGCCAGAGTGTGCTAGTGCAGGCCAGAGTGTGCTAGTGCAGGCTAGAGTGTGCTAGTGCAGGCCAGAGTGTTAGTGCAGGCCAGAGTGTTAGTGCAGGGCAGAGTGTGCTAATGCAGGCCAGAGTGTTAGTGCAGGGCAGAGTGTGCTAGTGCAGGCCAGAGTGTTAGTGCAGGCCAGAGTGTGCTAGTGCAGGCCAGAGTGCGCTAATGCAGGCCAGAGTGTGCTAGTGCAGGCCAGAGTGTGCTAGTGCAGGCTAGAGTGTGCTAGTGCAGGCCAGAGTGTGCTAGTGCAGGCCAGAGTGTGCTAGTGCAGGCCAGAGTGTGCTAGTGCAGGCCAGAGTGTGCTAGTGCAGGCTAGAGTGTGCTAGTGCAGGCTAGAGTGTGCTAATGCAGGCCAGAGTGTGCTAGTGCAGGCCAGAGTGTGCTAGTGCAGGCCAGAGTGTGCTAGTGCAGGCTAGAGTGTGCTAATGCAGGCCAGAGTGTGCTAGTGCAGGCTAGAGTGTGCTAGTGCAGGCTAGAGTGTGCTAATGCAGGCCAGAGTGTGCTAATGCAGGCCAGAGTGTGCTAGTGCAGGCCAGAGTGTTAGTGCAGGGCAGAGTGTGCTAATGCAGGCCAGAGTGTGCTAGTGCAGGCCAGTGTGTGCTAGTGCAGGCCAGAGTGTGCTAGTGCAGGCCAGAGTGTGCTAGTGCAGGCCAGAGTGTGCTAGTGCAGGCCAGAGTGTGCTAGTGCAGGCCAGAGTGTTAGTGCAGGCTAGAGTGTGCTAGTGCAGGGCAGAGTGTGCTAATGCAGGCCAGAGTGTGCTAGTGCAGGCCAGAGTGTGCTAGTGCAGGCCAGAGTGTGCTAGTGCAGGCCAGAGTGTGCTAGTGCAGGCCAGAGTGTGCTAGTGCAGGCTAGAGTGTGCTAATGCAGGCCAGAGTGTGCTAGTGCAGGCCAGAGTGTGCTAGTGCAGGCCAGAGTGTGCTAGTGCAGGCCAGAGTGCGCTAGTGCAGGCCAGAGTGTGCTAGTGCAGGCCAGAGTGTGCTAGTGCAGGCCAGAGTGTGCTAGTGCAGGCCAGAGTGTGCTAGTGCAGGCCAGAGTGTGCTAGTGCAGGCTAGAGTGTGCTAGTGCAGGCCAGAGTGTGCTAGTGCAGGCCAGAGTGTGCTAGTGCAGGCCAGAGTGTGCTAGTGCAGGCCAGAGTGTGCTAGTGCAGGCTAGAGTGTGCTAGTGCAGGCCAGAGTGTGCTAGTGCAGGCCAGAGTGTGCTAGTGCAGGCCAGAGTGTGCTAGTGCAGGCCAGAGTGTGCTAGTGCAGGCCAGAGTGTGCTAGTGCAGGCCAGAGTGTGCTAATGCAGGCCAGAGTGTGCTAATGCAGGCCAGAGTGTGCTAGTGCAGGCCAGAGTGTGCTAGTGCAGGCTAGAGTGTGCTAGTGCAGGCCAGAGTGTGCTAGTGCAGGCCAGAGTGTGCTAGTGCAGGCCAGAGTGTGCTAGTGCAGGCCAGAGTGTGCTAGTGCAGGCCAGAGTGTGCTAATGCAGGCCAGAGTGTGCTAGTGCAGGCCAGAGTGTGCTAGTGCAGGCCAGAGTGTGCTAGTGCAGGCCAGAGTGTGCTAGTGCAGGCCAGAGTGTGCTAATGCAGGCCAGAGTGTGCTAGTGCAGGCCAGAGTGTTAGTGCAGGGCAGAGTGTGCTAATGCAGGCCAGAGTGTGCTAGTGCAGGCCAGAGTGTGCTAGTGCAGGCCAGAGTGTGCTAGTGCAGGCCAGAGTGTGCTAGTGCAGGCCAGAGTGTGCTAGTGCAGGCCAGAGTGTGCTAGTGCAGGCCAGAGTGTGCTAGTGCAGGCCAGAGTGTGCTAGTGCAGGCCAGAGTGTGCTAGTGCAGGCCAGAGTGTGCTAGTGCAGGCTAGAGTGTGCTAGTGCAGGCCAGAGTGTGCTAGTGCAGGCCAGAGTGTGCTAGTGCAGGCCAGAGTGTGCTAGTGCAGGCCAGAGTGTGCTAGTGCAGGCCAGAGTGTGCTAGTGCAGGCCAGAGTGTGCTAGTGCAGGCCAGAGTGTGCTAGTGCAGGCCAGAGTGTGCTAGTGCAGGCCAGAGTGTGCTAGTGCAGGCCAGAGTGTGCTAGTGCAGGCCAGAGTGTTAGTGCAGGGCAGAGTGTGCTAATGCAGGCCAGAGTGTGCTAGTACAGGCCAGAGTGTGCTAGTGCAGGCCAGAGTGTGCTAGTGCAGGCCAGAGTGTGCTAGTGCAGGCTAGTAGACTAGACTGGCATCGCATGTTCTCTCCAAATTCCCTGTATAATGACTAACCATCCTGTGAGACGGGGATATAGATCAACTCATAGCTGGCTCTCGATCTATACTCTGTAATCCTTCATAAGAAACAGAGCAGCAGCAGCAGCAGCAGCAGCAGCAGCACAGCAGTGTGCAGCAACAGCAGCAGCACAGCAGTGTGCAGCAACAGCAGCAGCACAGCAGTGTGCAGCAACAGCAGCAGCACAGCAGTGTGCAGCAACAGCAGCAGCACAGCAGTGTGCAGCAACAGCAGCAGCACAGCAGTGTGCAGCAACAGCAGCAGCACACTGCTGTGTACCGAAGCTTGTTACTACTAACACACCAATGTGAGAGGCGGGGACCTGCTAGGGAGGAGGTGGCTGTCACCCGCCCTGTGTGGCGGGTCAACAGTCGCCGCCCCGCCACCCTCTTCTTTATAATTCTAATGTTCGTGTCTGTAGTGACCTTAGCGGGGACAGGATGCCGGCATATTGATGGTATTAATGTAACTTTTGACAGTTTAGGTTATTTTATTCAGTATTGTGGCGAGTCAAGATTTATTTTAGGCACCGCTGTCTAATTTGAGTTCATTGAATACATTACGCAATAGTATGATGACGTCAGAGTCTGACTAACTCGAGTCTCATTGAACTACGTATGGGAGCAGTCTGCTGCCTTAATAAAAGCAAACTTAAAATGAATAAAGTTTATAATTCCATTAAAATATTACACAAAATCAACCATAATAGCATATTTGTTATACCCTTCTAATCCCAAAGATTCCAGCGTTGCCACATCTTCAGTTTATACTACTGACGAATTATATAAAACCTGATTAAAGATTGGCAACCTGTTCAATTATTTACACACATCAGTCATATAATTATGACGGCTATTTTATCATAACAGTTGGCTTTAATATAATTGATCAGACTCGGCTGTGTTGACATTACAACCGGATGTTGAAAATCTGGCAATGATGACACAGATTTCCCGCCAAAATTCCCACGCCGTCAGGTGGCGGGATTTTACCTGAATTTCTGTTTGTGAGTTTTGTGTTCTTCGTACTTGTTAATTAACATTACTGCTGACCGGCTTAAATACGTGCTATTATAAGCAGCCCATCTCTGGATGTATGCAACAGCTGTTCAGGAAACTATTCTCAGTCATATATCCGGATATAATGTCACAACTGATGAATGTGGTAATTTTCATTTCATTCATTTATTATGAACCCCATACCCATCCTATGGGTCTGATCAATTATATAAAAATCAATTGTGAAGCAACGAAGTCTTGTAAAGCTGTTTGTAGTTAATAATGTGTTAATAATGCCTCGGCGCCGCCAGTTATGTGCACGTCATTGGGTCAGGACTGTCACCAGTCCTAATTATGGAAGGACTCAATTTACATGAGCTTAAGAGTAAGATATAATTATTAATAAATATAGCAATAAGGTCTCAGTCTCAGTGTGGTGTTGATCTCAGTCAGCAGCTCGACTTAAGAGCATCCGGACGATAGTAAGGACCACCAGATCAATTGTGAGCAAGGATGGTTGCCAACACCTAGTAAGGTGCGCAGTCTGCAGCCAGCCTCACGACACCAAAATATACCTTGATAAACACAAAGCTAACCAGCCGGTTCAAGCAAAGTGCCCAAATTGCTGCAAGGCAATTATGCTGATAATCAAAATAGAGATTTTAAATGTAGTTATTGTCCTCGTATATAAGTCACCGGAGGCAAACCCTCAGCAGTTTAAAGACCAACTAATGAAAATAGAGCACTGCTTGGAAAACCTCACAAATCCAGCCCCGAACATCATCCTGCTTGGGGACTTCAACCTACGGCACCTGAAATGGAAGCACCTGGCTAATACAGTAATATCAGAAAGAATACCAGGAAGTAGCCTAAATGAACAGGCACATGCAAATGACCTGCTACGGATGTGCGACAGGTTTGCCTTAAACCAGCAAATAGTAGAACCAACTAGGAAGGAGAACACGCTGGACCTCATTTTCACTAATAATGATGAATTGATCAGGAACATAATGATTACAAATACCTGTTACTCAGATCACAACTTAATTGAAGTTATGACAACCATGGGGAGTAGACCTTCAAAACCAGTCCAGATTCCCGGTGGAGGAGATTTCAGCAAATTCAACTTCAATAATAAACAGATAAACTGGGAGCAAATAAACCAGGACTTCACAGAAATAAACTGGGAAGAACAGCTAGAAAATGCAAACCTGAACCAGTGCCTGAAAAAAATAAGCTCAGTAGCACTAGAAATATGTTCAAACCGCATACCTCTAAGAAAAAAGAGGAAGAGATGCAGATTGGAACGGGAACGTCGTTCCCTATATAGGCGAAGAAAACGAATCGCGGAAAAACTTGAGAGTCGCACCCTATCTCAAGAACGGCGAAGAAGGTTAGGTAGAGAAATAGAAACAATTGAACGGAAGCTACAAGAATCATACAAAACCCAGGAGAGACAAAGAGAGCAAAAGGCCATCAGTGAAATAGAAAGAAATCCGAAATATTTTTTCTCCTATGCAAAATCAAGATCAAAAACCACATCTAGTATCGGGCCCCTGCGAAAGGGAGATGGAACTTTCACCGATGACAACAAAGAAATGAGCGAGCTACTGAGGACGCAGTACGACTCTGTTTTCAGCGAGCCATTAAACACACTAAAGATTGATAACCCAAATGAATTTTTCATGGATACGATACCAACATCAAATCATGTATCAGACGTCACCCTATCCCCACTGGATTTTGAAGAAGCCATAAACAGTATGCCTATGCACTCTGCACCAGGCCCGGATTCTTGGAACTCCATATTCATCAAGAACTGTAAAAAAACACTATCGCAGGCCCTTCACATTCTGTGGAGACATAGCCTAGATACTGGCGTTATCCCTGACATACTAAAAACAGCAGGGATAGCACCACTTCATAAAGGAGGAAATAAGGCAGAGGCAAAAAATTACAGACCGATAGCGCTAACATCGCACATCATAAAAATTTTTGAGAGAGTGCTAAGAAGTAAAATCACAAAATACATGGAATCACAGCATCTCCATAACCCCGGACAACATGGTTTCAGAACAGGGCGCTCTTGCCTGTCGCAGTTGCTGGAGCACTAAGACATGGCATTAGATGCTATGGAAGACAAACATAACGCGGATGTAATTTACACAGATTTCGCAAAAGCTTTTGATAAATGTGACCATGGTGTTATTGCACATAAAATGCGTTCAAAAGGAATTACCGGAAAAATAGGCAGATGGATCTACAATTTCCTGACCAACAGAACCCAATGTGTAATAGTCAACAAAATAAAATCCAGCCCATCAACCGTGAAGAGCTCAGTCCCCCAGGGTACTGTGCTTGCTCCAGTACTTTTTCTCATCCTCATTTCGGACATAGACAAGAACACAACCTATAGCACTGTATCATCCTTTGCAGATGACACTAGGATCTTCATGAGAGTAGGCAACATAGAGGACACGGCGAACCTCCAGTCAGATGTAGATCAGGTCTTTCTATGGGCTACAGAAAATAGTATGGTGTTTAACGAGGATAAGTTCTAGCTCATGCTCTACGGAAAAAATGAAAATATAAAAACGAAAACCACGTACAAAACTCAGGCAAATCATAACATAGAACGAAAAGGCAATGTAAAGGATCTGGGTGTACTCATGTCGGAAGACCTTACCTTTAAAGAACACAATAAAGTAGCCGTCACAACTGCAAGAAAAATGGCAGGTTGGATAACAAGAACCTTTCACACTAGAGATGCTATACCGATGATGATACTTTTCAAGACGCTTGTGCTCTCTAGAGTGGAGTACTGCTGCACAATGACAGCCCCTTTCAAAGCTGGAGAAATTACTGAACTGGAGAGCGTGCAGAGATCCTTTACTGCTAGAATCCACTCAGTAAAACATCTAAACAACTGGGACCGACTAAAGAGCCTAAAACTGTACTCTCTTGAGCGCAGGCGGGAGAGGTACATAATAATTTACACGTGGAAAATATTAGAGGGGCTGGTCCCAAACCTGCACACAGAAATAACATCACATGAGACCAGAAGGCATGGCAGGATGTGCAGAATACCCCCGTTGAAGAGCAGAGGTGCAACAGGTACTCTGAGAGAGAACTCTATCAACATCAGAGGTCCGAGACTGTTCAACACGCTTCCACTACACATAAGGGGCATAACTGGCCGACCCCTCACAGTGTTCAAGAGAGAACTGGATAAGCACCTCCAAAGGATACCTGATCAACCAGGCTGTGACTCGTACGTCAGGCTGCGAGCAGCCGCGTCCAACAGCCTGGTTGATCAGTCCGGCAATCAGGAGGCCTGGTCGACGACCGGGCCGCGGGGACGCTAAGCCCCGGAAGCACCTCAAGGTAACCTCAAGGTAAGGTAAGGCACACCACGCCTGGAACCAAAGATGCACCGATAGGCTTAAAAGGATCCAAACTACCCTCCCCCTCCCCCCACGGTCGTTTGACCCCCAGGTGTCAGCCCAAATACATATAAACTCCCTCGCCCACAAAACAGCGTGCAGTTTACCAAGACCAAACCAGATGGCAAATACCACATCTCAGAGTGGCATAGAAACTTTGTTGTTCCGGAAGACGTTAATCAGGCAGAACAAAATTTTGTTAAAGCAATTCAAAGTGCAGCCAACCACTCAATTCCACTGAAAAGACAGTCCACCAGACACCACAAAGATCACTGGTACTATTGCGAACGTGTCAAAGAACTCAATCATCGACTCAACATCACAAGGAAGCTATACAAAAAGCAGCCAAGTGACCGCAACAGAACCTTACTCTAGGAACATGTGCATCAGAGGCCAGGATAATCAAAGAACAAAAGTGACTGGAATGGTGTTCACATCTGAATGAACACAACTCTCTCGGAGAGATGTGGCAGCAAATACACTGCGCTAAAACAAACACAACACCAAAAGCCTCACACCCTTAAGATCCTCAACAGGAAGCCGAAGTACTGGCAACCAAATTTGCAGAAAGAGCAGCCAGTAATCAGCTTCCACCAGATGTATTAACAGTGCAGACAAGATTAGAGGAAGAAAGGTGGCACAGAATCCTAACAGCATGTGCATAAGCCTGACACTAATGCCCCTTTCACACTGGATGAGCTCAATCGGGTCTAAGAAAAAACTCCTAAGGTAAAAAATAATCTGGAGACGACAAAATAACTTTTAAAATGATTAGAAACCTCCGCCCAGGGAGAGACGCTGCATACCTAATCTTAATTAATTTAGCCTGAACCTCTCAAACTAGACCTACAGTATGGAATAGAGCAGACATAGTGCCGATCTCAATACCCAAAGATCCAGCTAATCCCAGGCCCATCTCTCTCCGAAGCTGTGCAGCCAAGACGGCTGACAGAATGGCACTCAACAGACTGGAGTGGAAAATGCCTAAACTGCACCATGATATGTATGCCTATAGAAGAGGGGAATGTATAACAACTCAGTTAGCCCACGTTAATGACAGACCAGGAATGCTGATATTCCTGGACCTCGAAAAAGCCTTTGAACTGGCTAGCGCCCCAGCTATTCTCTGCTGCCTCATTAACAAAGAGGTCAGAGGCAACCTGCTCTCCTGGACCAAAAACTGTCTCATAAACAGAGAAGCAAGAGTAAAACTTCATGGCACAGTCTCTGAGTACAAAAGTCAAGAAAATGGTACACCGCAAGGAGGTATTCTCAGCCCTCTTCTCTTCAACTGTTTAATGGAAAGAATATTGAAGCTGAAACTCCCACATCACTGCAGGCTGCTAAACTACGCGGACGACTTTGTCATCATCATAAAAGGAAGGGCTGCGTGGCTCTACCGTCCAGCACAAGTGGTTGGGCGGGTGTAGTGGGGAGTGAAGCGGGAAGTACAGTGGGGAGTGAAGCGGGAAGTACAGTGGGGAGTGAAGCGGGAAGTACAGTGGGGAGTGAAGCGGGAAGTACAGTGGGGAGTGAAGCGGGAAGTACAGTGGGGAGTGAAGCGGGAAGTACAGTGGGGAGTGAAGCGGGAAGTACAGTGGGGAGTGAAGCGGGAAGTACAGTGGGGAGTGAAGCGGGAAGTACAGTCGGGAGTGAAGCGGGAAGTACAGTGGGGAGTGAAGCGGGAAGTACAGTGGGGAGTGAAGCGGGAAGTACAGTGGGGAGTGAAGCGGGAAGTACAGTGGGGAGTGAAGCGAGAAGTACAGTGGGGAGTGAAGCGGGAAGTACAGTGGGGAGTGAAGCGGGAAGTACAGTGGGGAGTGAAGCGAGAAGCACAGTGGGGAGTGAAGCGGGAAGTACAGTGGGGAGTGAAGCGAGAAGTACAGTGGGGAGTGAAGCGGGAAGTACAGTGGGGAGTGAAGCGGGAAGTACAGTGGGGAGTGAAGCGAGAAGCACAGTGGGGAGTGAAGCGGGAAGTACAGTGGGGAGTGAAGCGGGAAGTACAGTGGGGAGTGAAGCAGGAAGTACAGTGGGGAGTGAAGCGGGAAGTACAGTGGGGAGTGAAGCGGGAAGTACAGTCGGGAGCGAAGCAGGAAGTACAGTGGGGAGTGAAGCGGGAAGTACAGTGGGGAGTGAAGCGGGAAGGTCAGTGGGGAGTGAAACAGAGGGGGAAGACAGTGAGGACAAGGATGGAGTATCACAGATAGAATATAAAGTAAAGTAAGTAAGTAAGTAAAGTAAATTTTCTTCAGGAAAGTACATACATAGTTGATTTACAAATATAATGTTGGATTTAAAGATAGAGGTAGTACATACAATACCTAAGCAGGCGATGAGTCACAATAACGTGGCTGAAGTATGTTGACCAGACCACACACGAAGTTGAAGGGACGACGACGTTTCCGTTCGTCCTGGACCATTCTCAAGTCGATGAGAATTGACCGAAACGTCGTCGTCCCTTCAACTTCTAGTTTGTGGTCTGGTCAATCTACAACACCTAAAGCCACTAGTACGCATAGCGTTTCGGGCAAGGTGAGGTGGGAAAAAACACTTAGACTAAAACTTAATAGTAATTGAGCTTAAAGTATAAAATGTGTTGAAAAAAATACAAGATAAAAAAGGGGGGAACATGGTAGAAAATAGTCAATATACAAGTTGGTCAACAAACAGCATTGTTTAAAAATAGTAAGACATGGGTTGACATTTAAGGGTAAGGCAGGTTACATGGAGTTAATTAGGTAGTACTTAGTTTTCATCCTTAACTGGTTGAGAGAGGTACAGTCTTTAACACGGTTGGGAAGGTCATTCCACATTCTGGGTCCCTTGATTTGTAGAGCATTTCTAGTTTGATTAAGTCGTACTCTTGGAATATCAAAACTGTATTTATTTCTGGTGTGATGCTCATGGGTTCTGTTACAACCTTCTAAGAAGCTTTTAAAGTCAGGATTGACATTACAATTCAGAGTTTTAAATATATAGAGTACACAAGAGAGGATGTGCAGTGACTTAATGTCTAACATATTCAGAGATTTGAGTAAGGGTACCGAGTGATGACTGGGGCCAGAGTTAGATATTATTCTAATAGAAGCTTTGTGTTGGGTAATTAGAGGACGTAAATGATTTTGGGTAGTAGTGTAACAAACTAGGCTGTTGTAAGAATTATTCCAGAAGGTTCCAGAAGTTCGAGTAGGGACCTGACCTCTCAACAACGCCCAGTCCCCTGGGAATTAGCAGGTCTGAGTCACAAATGGCGGGCATCTTTGTTCATAGCTGCGTATAATGAATCATCCTATAGTATTCAGTAATTTAGAGAAAATTAGCCTTTATTCATTTTGCATTAAAATTGTATTGTATAATAGTACTGGATACAATATCAAGAGTATTCTAATTATTGAGTTTAAGTCACCATCAGTGACGTCACGAATCGGATCTAACTTTTAAAGCGGAGTGACCGGCGGTCATAGGTCATCAGGGGTTGACAGGTCTAATATTTCTCAAAGTTTTAATAACCATTTTTGTGATCGGGAACAGCTCTGCCGTTAGATGTTTGTAATTTAATTCAGTAAAATAATTCAACCAGTCTGGATCAATTCAGTACAAACAGAGTTTAATTGTTATAACTTAACCTTGCTAAAGTAACTGGGTAAGCGATGCGGAACAATACAATACTCTGTCTGGGGTAGTCCAGACAAGGAAAAAATCAGTGTGATCTGCCGAGCAGCTGGGAGAGGTCAAACATCTTACCTCTCCCCAAGACCAGCCCAACATCTTAGCTGGAAAACATAGAGGTATAGTTGCTATGGTTATGTATAGAAATAGTCTCATTTGCCACTCAGGTCAAGTAGGGAGTGTTAAAGTGATAGGGAGTGAACACATTTAGATTTTGTTTTAGTTTTCTTTTAATAAATTAAATTTGTTAATATTTTGCATTTCATTATTTCCATGTGTTTTATGTGTAAACTTGTCCTGGTCACGTGGTCCACACGAGGTAAAGTTGGATTGGGCGCCGATTCTAACATCGAATCGGAATTATCATTACCGTGTAATTTATTCCACACTCAAGGTCATCGTATATAGTGGGGATCAAGCCCCTAGGTTGATTAATTAGCGTGATCGATCCAGACCTCGATCATTGCTCTTGTATTACTGGTCTGGTGGTGGCAGCAGAGGTGACTCTAGGGTTTTGTTCAGAGCTTAGGTCACGTCATACTGGGTGTAGAATCCTAAGTCGGTCAATCGTCTTAGGACCACGTGGCGTGGAGTTGGCTTTGGTAAAAGTTTTGGAGTCCCTTGGTAGAGAATAATAAGTAAGAATACGGGTAGAGGGAGTAGAAGGAAGTAGTGAGAGGAACCCGAACGCGTGTTACAGTAGAACCCCAAGCACAAATACCATAGTTGAGGTATGGATATATGAGGGAGTAATAGAGAGTCACCAGAGCAGGGCGGGGTACATAATATCTGATCTTAGAAAGAATGCCAACAGTTTTTGAAACTTTTTTTGCTATATTTAGAATGTGTCCCTGGAAATTCAGCTTGTGGTCGATGAGGACACCAAGGAATTTACCATCAACTTTACTACTGATTTGTATATTGTTTATTCTTAGATTAATTTCATTTGAGGATTTATTACCAAACAAAGTACAGAAAGTTTTGTCAATGTTAAGGACGAGTTTGTTAGCAGTTAGCCACAGATGGACTTTATTTAGTTCAGTATTCACAGTGACATTTAGAGCAAGAGGGTCAGGACTGGAGTAAATGAAAGTTGTTTCATCAGCAAATAAGATTGGTTTGAGGTGTTGAGAGGCATTTGGAAGGTCATTAATGTAGATGAGAAAGAGGAGAGGGCCAAGTATGCTGCCCTGGGGAACACCGATGTTTATAGGTAGTGTCGGAGAAAAGGAATTATTTCACAGAAACATACTGGAGCCTGTCAGTAAGGTAGGACTGAAGGTATTGCAGGGAGTGACCTCTGACTCCATAATGATGTAATTTAAGAAGAAGGTTTTGGTGGTTGACAGTGTCAAAAGCCTTACGTAGGTCCACAAATAACCCAACAGGGAACTCATTTTTATCAAGAGCTGTATGTATCAAGTTAATCATACTAATAAGTGCATCGTTAGTGCTTTTTTTTGGGTCTAAAACCATTGAAGAGTCTCAGGAAAATGAACTATCCACTTATGATGGCAGTGTTTAACCCACTGTAATGGTAAATGTTGAAAAAATGGCAAAGGATAAATGTTTTACACAAAGCCAAGTTGAAGAGAGATAACAACAGCGTTACCGCTGACTGTAGCGGGTGGACAGGTGGTGAGCAAGATGGACTTGAACGGTTAAAGTCTCAGACCGAATTGTATGATTTGAAGAACAATATATAATTTAATGACATCATACATTGTAACATTAGAACATAAGGATCTCATATATGCTCCCTCATTGTATACTTTAATATGTATTGCGCATTTCTTTCTACCTTTTGAAGTAAAAGGATTAATTCATTAGATCCCCGCCACTCATTAATCTAGTCGCCGAAGCAGCATGTATCTCTGAAAATCTATCTTCAATACTTTGTAAGTTGATTTTCATCCTCATTATGTCTGTTACGAACCCGACTCCATCGTCGGAGTATGGAGTAACAACGTCAACACAGTCGACTCAACGACTGTGAGTATGATACCTGCAAGAGACGCTAGATTCCTGCCCCAGGGGGGCCAGATTCACGAAAGTACTTACGCAAGCAAGTACTTAACATTGGCAAGTAAGGGCCTCGTAGCCTGGTGGATAGCGCGCAGGATTCGTAATTCTGTGGCGCGGGTTCGATTCCCGCACGAGGCAGAAACAATGGGCAAAGTTTCTTTCACCTTGAATGCCCCTGTTACCTAGCAGTAAATAGGTACCTGGGAGTTAGTCAGCTGTCACGGGCTGCTTCCTGGGGGTGGAGGCCTGGTCGAGGACCGGGCCGCGGGGACACTAAAAAAAAAAAAAAAAAAAAAAAAAAAAAAAAAAAAAAAAAGCCCCGAAATCATCTCAAGATAATCTCAAGATAGCACTTACGAACCTGTACATCTTTTCTCAATCTCTGGCGGCTTTGTTTACAATTATCAAACAGTTAATGAGCTCCGAAGCACCAGGAGGCTGTTTATAACAATAACAACAATTGAATGGGAAATTTTCATGCTTGTAAACTGTTTAATAAATGTAACCAAAGCCGTCAAAGATTGAGGAAAGATGTACACGTTCGTAAGTGCTTGCGTAAGTACTTTCGTGAATCTGGCCAGGTCAGCCCGAAGAGTCGCTGTAGCTGACCTCTGGTGAGGTGGCGCCTGGAAATCAGCGCCATCTATCGTGATAGAAGTTGTATGTTAATGTCAGAGTCCGTAAGTAGTATTTCCTAGTGTCCCCAGTACTGGCCAGTTTACTGATGACGTGTCTGTATCCACAGAGGCGACGTAGGGCTGCAGTGGTAGGAAGACAGTCAGTCTACCCAGGGCAGCCTATTATCTCTCTACTCCATTCCGCTTGACGTGAGCAGTGAGCCGCCGCTGAAGAGGAACTGTGTAGTGTCTGCTGTCTGCCTGTGAAGTGGCAGTGACAGAATTCGTCGTATCCCGGGACTGGCTAGAGGAAGAGACGACCGACAGTGAGGTGCTACGGAGGAGTGTAACTAGCTAGTTGCAAGAAGCTCCTGCCAGGGGTTCGCTACCCTTGTATGTGTTCGTGTAGAGGCCCAGCAGCGCGAGGCTGATGTTCTCTGCCAGCACCAGGCTGGAGAGTGATTGTGGGCGTTCACAAGGAGCACCTAGTGAGACTGTGTATAGGCTGGCCCGTGGCCAGGGTAGACTCGTTGGTGTTTCCCAGTACTGGTTGAGGACGGTACTGTGTGTCGAGGAAACACGGAAGTTGACAAGGCTGCATTGCATGAGCATCGAGGAGCGCTCAGTGTCCTATGAGAGCGACACATGTGTAAATATCAGTGTAGTAATACTTCGTTTATGATTCTATTTAAGGTGATGGGAAAGTGATATGTGAATATATTGATGAAGTGTCGTATTCCTTTCAACTCCCCCCTTGTGTTTTACTTGCATTACCGAGCTCACTCCTTGAAAGCCACTACCGACTTGGGGTCGGATACTAGTACTTTGGTTCCTCCGCCAAACAACCCGGTTGTGACCCATAGTGGCCGTAACAATGTCATTATTGCTATGATTTAATAGTGAGGAAATCCGTAGGAGCAGTGATGAGGGTTTGAACCTATGTGGTGGGTGTCCCCACGCACACGCTTCTAGCGACTACACCACAACATGGTATAAGGAATGCAACCTGGAGTTCGACTGAACACGAGGGTTTCCTGAGGCTTCTACTGAAGCCGGACCAGGATTTTCACACAATAATCCCCCCCCCTGTAGTCACACTAACGCGACTGCATCAATGAGAAATCCTTGTGTGTTCAGTAGAACTCCAGGTTGCATCCTTATACCATGTAGTGGTGTAGTCGCCAGAGCGTGTGCGGGGGGGGGGGGACACCCACCACATAGGATCGAGACCTCTTCACGGCTCCTACGGATTTTCTCATTGATGCAGTCACGTCAGTGGGATTACTGTGCATGATTAATAGTGGTTTACTGTATGAATTTGTATGCCCCTTGAGGGACCTTTAATATACGAGGGTAGAAATAGCCTGTCTATTTCCTATCTAACCTAGAATTACTATATCTTTTGAGATGTATTTCATTGAATTTGTGAGAGTACATAACATTGGTGTTCTTACATTCTTATATAATGATGCAAGGAGTCAATTCTTAGGTAACAAAACATTTTGCTACAAGAATTAAATATTAAAACTCTTGCAATTTCCATTTGTAATATGTATTGTGACTGATTAACGTAAATGTAAGTGTAAAATATGATTGTAATAAAGGAGGGAAGAGATATACTGTACTAAGCTTCTCTGTCCTTTAGGGATTATGTTCTCAATAGCGCGCATGTACTTGAGCAGAGGCGCTCAACTCTCACAGAGATAAAAATAATTGTAAAGGTTAGTTTAGTGAGGGGAGAATTAAGGGGTCGTGTTAGTCATATTAAGTCTTGATATGATACTTATAGGCTTCGGCAGAAGCATTTTATGAAGATCTAATTAAGGAGGTATTTAATGCGACATTGAACAGAAGAACATCCATTCTAAAAAGCACTCCCCCAGAAAACAAAATACACATGACAAGATGCTTAAGGGGTGGACATTAACAATGAGGAGAGCTCACAGGGATTGGAATAGGAATGGTAGGACTGAGGAAGGGAAGAATGCTTTACTGGCAGTTGCTAGGCTGTGTGGGGAGGAGAGAGGAAATTAGGAGCAAGTATTGGCAGGAGTTTGCAGAGAAAGTTGGGAGTAACAGAAACTTGAAGGAAATCTGACAAGACGTAAATAAAGCAAGGGAGTTTATTAAGTAAGAAATAATTTTGTTGCACATCCTGACCCGCAATTTGCAATGACCATTTGCAAGGAATTGCAAATGGTCTCGTAGATAAATGGGCAGAAGCTACCAAACTTGGTTCATTACCCCCTATCACGAGTCATTAGATTCTTGTAAAAATCTAAGAGGACTTTATACTTACAGCAGGTAACAGTGGTGATGTCACTTGCACAGGTATTACCAGAGAAGAACTAATAACGGCGATTAAAGTTGAAATCTACCGCCCCTGGGGAGGATGGAGTAACTTATGAAATACTTAATGAACTTGCTATTATGACGAAAAGCCCACTTTTAGACCTCTTTAATATTAGTTATAAAGAGGGCAGTATTCCCAGTAAATGGAAAAAAAGCTATCATCCCTATCCCTAAAGCCAATGGAGAGTATAGACCTGTGTCCTTAACCTTGTGCTTTTGTAAAATTATGGTTATCTTGATGATTTCGGGGCTTTAGTATCCCCAGGGCCCGGTCCTCAACCAGGCCTCCACCTTAAAGAAGCAGCCCGTGACAGCTGACTAACTCCCAGGTACCTATTTACTGCTAGGTAACAGGGGCATCAGGGTGAAAGAAACTCTGCCTATTGTTTCTCGCCGGCGCCCGGGATAATTTTAAGTAGATTTTTATATATAATAGGTGATCAGCTGTCTAGTAATTTGTTCGGGTTCCTCAGAGGAAAAAGTATCTCTGACCGTATTATTAAATGTCTAGCTAATGAAAATGATTATTATAGAATTTTTATTGATTTACAAGGAGCTTTTGATAAAACCAACAAAGGTTATTTTATATGAATTAGCTGGTCTTGGTGTTAAAGGGAGATTATTGCGCTGGATAGGGGATTATCTTTACGAAAGGAAGGCTCAGGTGTGGTATAAGAACATAAGAACAAAGGTAACTGCAGAAGGCCTATTGGCCCATACGAGGCAGCTCCTATTCTATAACCACCCAATCCCACTCATATACTTGTCCAACCCGTGCTTGAAACAATCGAGGGACCCCACCTCCACAATGTTACGCGGCAATTGGTTCCACAAATCAACAACCCTGTTACTGAACCAGTATTTACCCAAGTCCCTCCTAAATCTAAACTTATCCAATTTATACCCATTGTTTCGTGTTCTGTCCTGTGTTGATACTTTTAATACCCTATTAATATCTCCCCGGTTATGTCCATTCATCCACTTGTAAACCTCTATCATGTCACCCCTAACTCTTCGCCTTTCCAGTGAATGCAACTTAAGCTTTGTTAATCTTTCTTCATATGAAAGATTTCTAATTTGGGGAATTAACTTAGTCATCCTACGCTGGACACGTTCAAGTGAATTTATATCCATTCTATAATATGGCGACCAAAACTGAACTGCATAATCTAAATGGGGCCTAACTAGAGCAAGATATAGCTTGAGAACCACACCAGGTGTCTTGTTACTAACGCTGCGATTAATAAATCCAAGTGTCCGATTTGCCTTATTACGAACATTTATGCATTGATCCTTTTGTTTTAAATTCTTACTAATCATAACTCCCAGATCCCTTTCGCAATCCGACTTCGCAATCACAACACCATCTAGCTCGTATCTTGTAACTCTATCATCATTACCTAACCTCAGAACTTTACATTTATCAGCATTAAACTGCATCTGCCAATCCTTTGACCATTTCAAAACCCTATCTAGATCAACTTGAAGTGATAGTGAGTCCTCCTCCGAATTAATTTCCCTACCGATTTTCGTATCATCGGCAAATTTGCAAATGTTGCTACTCAAACCTGAATCTAAATCATTTATATATATTATAAACAACAGAGGTCCCAGGACAGAGCCTTGAGGCACTCCACTTACAACATTTTCCCACTCTGACTTGATTCCATTTATACTAACTCTCTGTTTCCTTTGGTATAGCCATGCCCTAATCCAGCTTAATATAGCACCCCCAATACCATGAGACTCTATCTTTTTAATCAGTCTTTCATGTGGCACTGTATCAAAAGCTTTGCTAAAGTCAAGGTATACAACATCGCAATCCTTACCACTATCAACTGCCTCAACAATGCTAGAATAAAAAGATAACAAATTTGTTAAACATGAACGGCCATTTATAAAACCATGTTGCGACTCAATTATTAATTTATGTTTTTCAAGATGAAGACGAATTTTATTTGCTATTATAGATTCGAGTAACTTTCCCACAATAGACGTTAGGCTAATTGGTCGATAGTTAGACGCAAGTGATCTATCTCCTTTCTTAAAAACTGGTATCACATTAGCAACTTTCCAAAACTCTGGCACTCTGCCTGACTCTATTGATTTATTAAATATGGTTGACAGTGGGTCACAAAGCTCCTCTTTGCATTCTTTAAGCACCCTGGCAAACACTTCATCCGGCCCTGGGGATTTGTTTGGTTTGAGTTTTACTATTTGTTTAAGAACATCCTCCCTGGTAACTGCTAAACTCGTCAACCTGTCCTCGTCCCCACCCACATAGACTTGTTCGGCTGAAGGCATATTGTTAAGTTCCTCTTTAGTAAATACAGATACAAAATATTTATTAAAAATACTACTCATCTCTTCATCACTATCTGTTATTTGACCTGTCTCAGTTTTTAATGGACCTATCCTTTCCCTAGTCTTAGTACGATATAACTGAAAAAACCCTTTAGGATTTGTCTTTGTTTGCCCTGCTATGCGAACTTCATAGTTTCTTTTTGCTTTCCTTATCTCTTTTTTAACATTTCTAACCAGTTGTACGAATTCCTGTTCTAAAGTGACCTCCCCATTTTTAATCCTTTTGTACCAAGCTCTCTTTTTACCTATAAGGTTCTTCAAATTCTTTGTTATCCACTTGGGGTCATTAGTATTCGATCTATTCAATTTGTATGGTATACTACGTTCCTGTGCTTTGTTTAGAATATTCTTAAATAAGTTATATATTGAATCCACATCGAAATCCCCATTTGAGTCACCTATCGCTGGGTTCATGTCTCGCTCCAAGACCGGCCCACACCCCATACCCAAGACTTTCCAATCAATTTGACCCAAAAAATTTCTTAGGCTATTAAAATCAGCTTTTCGAAAATCTGGCACTTTAACAGAATTTTCTCCTACTGGTCTATTCCATTCTATGCTAAATCTGATTTCTTTGTGATCACTGCTCCCTAGCTCACTCCCTATTTCGATGTCATTAATTTGCGTTTCCCTGTTAGTTAACACTAAATCTAAAATATTATTTTCCCGTGTTGGTTCCTTAATGTGTTGCGTAAGAAAGCAATCGTCAATTAATTCTAGAAAATCTTCTGCTTCACTATTCCCTGTTTTGTTCAACCAGTTTATTCCGCTAAAATTAAATCAAGGTTGTATGTCAGGTGTGAGGTCTTTTGAACTCGGCACACCTCAGGGAGGAGTGTTGAGTCCCACCCTGTTTAATGTACTAATGAATAAGATAGCATCTGTGAGATACTCAAATGGGGTAACTCCGATCATATATGCCGATGATATTTTGTTTCAGTTCAAAGATATTTCAAAGGTTCAAACAGTGTTGGATAATTTCGGAAACCTGTGTCACCATATGGGATTGGTGGTTAATGAAGACAAAACTAAGTTTGAATGTAGAAGTCGGAGGCCCATTATATTGAAAATAAATGTTAAAAATATAGAGTTAATATATATGTTGGATATACCCGTGAGAGTTTGGAAGCTGAGATGAACAGACTGTTGAGTCAATGTCGGAAGAGATTACAACCTCTGAAGGCCTTGGCATGCTGTGGAAAGGGAGTGGGAGTCCCTGTGCTACGAATGATATACTTGAGTACTGTAAGATCTCTTATTGATTATGCTGCACCTGTCATTTCTTGTTTTGGTAAAGGTAGGATGGGCAAGTTGGAGAAGGTACAAAATGAAGCCTTGAGAATTATCTTAGGATGCCCAAGAAATGCTATGATTGAGATAATGAGAATGGAGTTGAATCTGCAGAGTATTGGGGATAGAATTTCAGAGATAAATGTAGCCTCTGGCATTAGATTAATGAGAGGTGGGGGAGCTAATGAATTAATCCTCTCAGTTCAAAAGGTGGGAAGTAGTGAACAGTGTATGATGAAGAAGAGAGTATATATGAATACCTTATGCTCTAATGTTATAAAGTATGATGTTATTACAAAGTGTATTGCTCTGCCCAAGAGACAATTCACACCACCATGGGAGGATTGTAATGTAGATGTAGTAATTATTCCCTTGCAAAAGAAAAAAAATATGTATGAAATTTGAGAGCTGAGGGCAACATATGATGTATAATTAGAAAATTACCCACAGATTGATTGATTGATGAAGATTAAGCCACCCAAAAGGTGGCACGGGCATGAATAGCCCGTAAGTGGTAGCCCTTTTGAGCCATTACCAGTATTAACAGCTGATACTGGAGATCTGTGGGGGTGCGACTGCACCCTGCGTGACGGGAGATGTCTACCTACAGAAAACACTCTACATGTATATTGTGATGGGTCAGTAGCTAGGGATGGGAAGGCAGGATGTGGAGTCTTGATCAGGGAGTACACTGACATCGGCACTGTAGATACTGTTATTGGACGCCGCTTAAATTAACTGACAATGTCTCTTCAACGCAGGCTGAACTCCAAGGAGTATTAGCAGGATTATAGGAAGTAGTCAAATGTGGTAAAAATGCTTGCTTCTTTATTGACAGCAGAGGAGCGTTAGAGTCTTTAAATAGCAGGCGCCCAGTATACCAGAATATTGCGAGTGTAGAGAGAATGTTAAGAAATTAGAAAAAAATGGGTGTAAAGTAAGATTCATGTGGATCCCTTCACATGTGGGAATACTGTTGAATGAGGTAGTTGATGACATAGCGAAGAGAGTCACTGAAAAAACTCTTTATGCCCGAAACGCTTTGCGTAATAGTGGCTTTAGGCATTGTATGTACTAGCTCTACCTATAAGTCAAACAATCCTTGTAAATATTTATTGTATGTATGTACCTTACCTAAATAAAATTGTATTGTATTGTATTGTCTTGTTGATGTTGTAAGTCAGTTAACCTTGAAACAAATAAAAACAAGAATCAAGATGATCCAGGAGGGTGAAGAAATGATAAAGAGAATGGCAATGGTGGACAGTAGTAACACACTTAAGAATTATTCAATAATAAATACAAATTCGTCCTTCACCTATGGTAGAGGAAAGTCTACTTGGAAGGATTCAATTTACACGAGATTAGGATACAAATATATCTGGCAATACGGTGTTGATGTCAGTGAAAAAGATAAGGAGTGTAAATTATGTAGTATGCCGCACGCCCACACCTTAGAACATTATGTATTAGAGTGTCAACTTATTGATCACTATAGAAATAAGGAAATAAATAGTATACCACATAAAATTGTTTTGATGTGTGATAATGGTATGATAGACAGTATACTTAAGAGCTACAAGAATTTTGCCCCGAGAGTGTAACAATTATATGCTGTGCTTACTATATTAACCTGCAATGTTAAATGGGATTCTTGTAATGTTATTTGTGTATTTGTACTCACTGAATTTGTGCGCCCCTTGAGGGACTTGAAGTAGAGGGGGTAGAAATAGCTTAAGCTACTCTATCCCTTTGAGATGTATGTTATTGTCTTGATAAACGTACTTGAACTTTACAGTTAAGCAAGTCCCAGCTGTGTCTGGGTACAAGTGACAGGATGAACAACCCAGCGGGTTTTCTTCTTATTGGGGAGTGTTGTACATATGCTGCTATGGCGGTGTGTCTACTCACAGGATGAGTGACGCTACCCAATAAACTCGCCCCTCGGGGCAAAATGATAAAATTGTAAATAATTATACAACATAACCCTTCGTCTCTCACCAACCCCTCACACGAGCCTCCCACACCTTCACCCACCCCACTACGCCTCACCTCCCCCCCCACTCCCCGACCTTCACCTTAACCTAGTCACCTTCACCTAGTCTCTGTGGTGTGAGTACACCTTCAT
>NC_091192.1:16020844-16123344 GCF_040958095.1 Procambarus clarkii | reverse complement strand
GTCAAGATATAAGGATATGGGATGGACGAGGGGAAGGAATGGTGCCTACCTCCGTGCTAAATGGCGGGTGCATGGAATGCACGTTAGCCTTTGTTTATGAGTACGGGCTGCTCTGTCACACCTGTAGGCTCAGCGGGGCCCCGAGCATGCACCAGGATATGAGGAAAACTGTGCCCAGATCACACCATAAGTTACCAGAGATTGTTTAGTCGTGATCACTTGATGAACCCCATGACTGACCAAGCTGTATAAGCAATTGCGGGTGAAGTGGCTAGAGTGCTCTTTACACCAGCAATGAATGCAGTTTTACCCAGGCTTACCACAGCTTGCCAAGACCTGTCTAGACTTGCCTAAACTTGTCTAAGCTTGCACAAAATATAAAATAACAGCTGACCAAAACGCTAAGCGTCTTAGTGGCTTTGTAAAAATGAAAAAATACCGATATTATGTAATCTCACAAACCCAGTGTGCCTTCTTATAAACTATTATTATCTGTTTAGGCTTGCCCAGACCTGACTAGGCTTGTCCAGACTTGTCTAGGCTTGTCCAGACCTGTCTAGGCTTGCCCAGACCTGTCTAGGCTTGCCCAGACCTGTCTAGGCTTGCCCAGACTTGTCTAGGCTTGCCTAGACTTGTCTGGGCTTGCCTAGACTTGTCTAGGCTTGTCCAGACTTGTCTAGGCTTGCCCAGACCTGACTAGGCTTGCCCAGACCTGTCTAGGCTTGCCCAGATCTGTCTAGGCTTGTCCAGACTTGTCTAGGCTTGTACAGACCTGTCTAGGCTTGCCCAGACCTGTCTAGGCTTGTCCAAACCTGTCTAGGCTTGTCCAGACTTGTCTAGGCTTGCCCAGACTTGTCTAGGATTGCCCAGACCTGTCTAGGCTTGCCCAGACTTGTCTAGGCCTGCCCAGACTTGTCTAGGCCTGCCCAGACCAGTCTAGGCCTGCCCAAACTAGTCTAGGCCTGCCCAGACCAGTCTAGGCCTGCCCAGACCAGTCTAGGCCTGCCCAGACCAGTCTAGGCCTGCCCAGACCAATCTAGGTCTGCCCATTTCTGTCTAGGCCTGCCCAGACCTGTCTAGGCCTGCCCAGACCAGTCTAGGTCTGCCCAGACCAATCTAGGTCTGCCCAGACCTGTCCAGGCCTGCCCAGACCTGTCCAGGCCTGCCCAGACCTGTCCAGGCCTGCCCAGACCTGTATACGCTTGCCCAGACCTGACTAGGCCTGCCCACACTAGCCCAGACGGCGCGGCAGACTGGACTGCGGTAGGGCTCATTGTCCGCGCTACAGCAACACACAATAAACTGAGAGCCCAGCAGGTGGCAACAACTTCCTTAGCAAAGCAAATTTGATATTTTCATTTGAATTCGATGTGTTTATTTAGTCATGATCTGCTGCGAAGTGCTGATCGCTGTGATAGTGTATACTGAGGGTACGTTGTTGGATTAGTTCGGGCAAATTCCTGAGGGTTGGGAGGAGAGGAGGCCGCTGGAGCCCCCGCGATCAATATGTCAGCGGCCCAACTTCGTTAACACAATCCTCTATGTTCTCCCCCACAAACCCACGTACAGTTCCATCAAAGTTGCTTAGATCAGATGACCTTCCATGTCGCTTGCAGATGAGAGTGTAAGGTATGAGGGAGTGGTGAAGATGGCTGTGGCACATGTGGAGGAGTGTAGAGGCAGCAACTGGTGGTAAGGTGGAGGAAGATGGTGGCTCCCGGCCACAGTCAAGGACGCTCCGACTCTCTTCCTCTTTCTTCAGCACAAACACAACCTTATTCGACAACAGAGATATATACATGCTCTTATTTTTTCATTTGCCAGAATTTTCATATGATCTTCCTCAATGTGTGTGTGTGTGTGTGTGTGCATATATATATATATATATATATATATATATATATATATATATATATATATATATATTAGTATATTTTGGTAGCAGTCTTTCCTGTAGACATATTTTATTAAATATGACCGAAAAAGTAAGATTAATAATTCTAACACGAATTTTCTCAATCTTTCGTACATTATGCTTCACTGTTGGAGGTAAATCAAAAATCACTTCTCCAAAATTCATTTTTATTTCTAGTCTGACGCGACACGGGCGCGTTTCGTAAAACTTATTACATTTTCAAAGACTTCACAAATACACAACTGATTAGAACTTGCGTTTCCCTGATTTTATATCTACATTTGAGTGAGGTGGGAAGGGTGATGTGGCATTACATTTGAGTAAGGTGGGAAGGATGATGTGGCATTAGAGGATATTAATAGGGTATTAAAAGTATCAACACAAGACAGAACACGAAACAATGGATATTGAATAGAAGTGTTTGTAGAAAGCCTATTGGTCCATATTTCTTGATGCTTCTATATTGGAGCGGAGTCTTGAGGTGGGTAGAATATAGTTGTGCAATAATTGGCTGTTGATTGCTGGTGTTGACTTCTTGATGTGTAGTGCCTCGCAAACGTCGAGCCGCCTGCTATCGCTGTATCTATCGATGATTTCTGTGTTGTTTACTAGGATTTCTCTGGCGATGGTTTGGTTATGGGAAGAGATTATATGTTCCTTAATGGAGCCCTGTTGTTTATGCATCGTTAAACGCCTAGAAAGAGATGTTGTTGTCTTGCCTATATACTGGGTTTTTTGGAGCTTACAGTCCCCAAGTGGGCATTTGAAGGCATAGACGACGTTAGTCTCTTTTAAAGCGTTCTGTTTCGTGTCTGGAGAGTTTCTCATGAGTAGGCTGGCCGTTTTTCTGGTTTTATAGTAAATCGTCAGTTGTATCCTCTGATTTTTGTCTGTAGGGATAACGTTTCTATTAACAATATCTTTCAGGACCCTTTCCTCTGTTTTATGAGCTGTGGAAAAGAAGTTCCTGTAAAATAGTCTAATAGGGGGTATAGGTGTTGTGTTAGTTGTCTCTTCGGAGGTTGCATGGCTTTTCACTTTCCTTCTTATGATGTCTTCGATGAAACCATTGGAGAAGCCGTTATTGACTAGAACCTGCCTTACCCTACAGAGTTCTTCGTCAACTTGCTTCCATTCTGAGCTGTGGCTGAGAGCACGGTCGACGTATGCGTTAACAACACTCCTCTTGTACCTGTCAGGGCAGTCGCTGTTGGCATTTAGGCACATTCCTATGTTTGTTTCCTTTGTGTAGACTGCAGTGTGGAAACCTCCGCCCTTTTCCATGACTGTTACATCTAGAAAAGGCAGCTTCCCATCCTTTTCCGTCTCGTAAGTGAAACGCAGCACGGAACTCTGCTCAAATGCCTCCTTCAGCTCCTGCAGATGTCTGACATCAGGTACCTGTGTAAAAATGTCGTCAACATACCTGCAGTATATGGCCGGTTTCAAGTTCATGTCGACTAAGACTTTTTGCTCGATGGTACCCATGTAGAAGTTTGCAAACAGGACACCTAGGGGAGAACCCATAGCGACCCCATCTACTTGCTTATACATGTGCCCATCCGGGCTCAAGAAGGGTGCCTCTTTAGTACAAGCTTGGAGTAGTTTCCTCAGAATACTTTCTGGCATGTCAAGAGGAGTACAGGCTGGATCACGATACACTCTGTCGGCTATCATTCCGATTGTCTCGTCCACAGGTACGTTAGTAAACAGCGATTCTACGTCCAACGAGGCTCTTATCCCTGTGGCCCGTGCGCCCCGCAGTAAGTCCACAAATTCCTTTGGAGACTTCAGGCTGAAGGCGCAAGGAACATAAGGAGTCAGCAGGCCGTTGAGTCGCTTCGCCAATCTGTACGTGGGTGTGGGTATCTGGCTAATGATTGGCCGAAGTGGGTTTCCAGGCTTGTGCGTCTTGACATTTCCATACGCATATCCAGGTTTATATTCCCCAATGATCTTTGGCAGGTGGAGTCCGGATTTCTTGGCGTTCACAGTTTCGATCAGTTTGTTGACCTTTGCTTTTAATTCGGCTGTAGTGTCCTTCGTTACCCTTTGGAACTTAGTTTGGTCAGAGAGTATGATGTTCATTTTCGCCAGATATTCGTCTTTTTTAAGAATGACATATATTGGCGACTTGTCACCTCTCCTGACAACTATCTCCTTGTTCTCACGAAGGCTTTTAGCTGCCGCTCTAAGCTCGGGGGACAGTATGGTGCTTCTGTAGTTGCCTCGATTCTTTCCTCCTTCTGCAATAAGTTCTGCTTGTAAGGTATCTTTGGTAGTGACCTTCTTTTGTGTCTCGAGGTCGAATATGTCGTCCAACAGAATTTCCAACTCCACTTTCCGGGCCATTTCACTCGGTCTGGACATAACATGACAGTTTATGCCCAGATTTAGGAGAGTGACTTGGTCCTCAGTGAGGTTAATTCCTGCAAGGTTCAGGAAGCCATCTCTTGGTCGTGGAATTGCCATAGGTCCTCCATATAATGTTGGTTTCCACACTGCAGTCTACACAAAGGAAACAAACATAGGAATGTGCCTAAATGCCAACAGCGACTGCCCTGACAGGTACAAGAGGAGTGTTGTTAACGCATACGTCGACCGTGCTCTCAGCCACAGCTCAGAATGGAAGCAAGTTGACGAAGAACTCTGTAGGGTAAGGCAGGTTCTAGTCAATAACGGCTTCTCCAATGGTTTCATCGAAGACATCATAAGAAGGAAAGTGAAAAGCCATGCAACCTCCGAAGAGACAACTAACACAACACCTATACCCCCTATTAGACTATTTTACAGGAACTTCTTTTCCACAGCTCATAAAACAGAGGAAAGGGTCCTGAAAGATATTGTTAATAGAAACGTTATCCCTACAGACAAAAATCAGAGGATACAACTGACGATTTACTATAAAACTAGAAAAACGGCCAGCCTACTCATGAGAAACTCTCCAGACACGAAACAGAACGCTTTAAAAGAGACTAACGTCGTCTATGCCTTCAAATGCCCACTTGGGGACTGTAAGCTCCAAAAAACCCAGTATATAGGCAAGACAACAACATCTCTTTCTAGGCGTTTAACGATGCATAAACAACAGGGCTCCATTAAGGAACATATAATCTCTTCCCATAACCAAACCATCGCCAGAGAAATCCTAGTAAACAACACAGAAATCATCGATAGATACAGCGATAGCAGGCGGCTCGACGTTTGCGAGGCACTACACATCAAGAAGTCAACACCAGCAATCAACAGCCAATTATTGCACAACTATATTCTACCCACCTCAAGACTCCGCTCCAATATAGAAGCATCAAGAAATATGGACCAATAGGCTTTCTACAAACACTTCTATTCAATATCCTAACCTAACTTGAAAAACATAAATTAATAATTGAGTCGCAACATGGTTTTATAAATGGCCGTTCATGTTTAACAAATTTGTTATCTTTTTATTCTAGCATTGTTGAGGCAGTTGATAGTGGTAAGGATTGCGATGTTGTATACCTTGACTTTAGCAAAGCTTTTGATACAGTGCCACATGAAAGACTGATTAAAAAAATAGAGTCTCATGGTATTGGGGGTGCTATATTAAGCTGGATTAGGGCATGGCTATACCAAAGGAAACAGAGAGTTAGTATAAATGGAATCAAGTCAGAGTGGGAAAATGTTGTAAGTGGAGTGCCTCAAGGCTCTGTCCTGGGACCTCTGTTGTTTATAATATATATAAATGATTTAGATTCAGGTTTGAGTAGCAACATTTGCAAATTTGCCGATGATACGAAAATCGGTAGGGAAATTAATTCGGAGGAGGACTCACTATCACTTCAAGTTGATCTAGATAGGGTTTTGAAATGGTCAAAGGATTGGCAGATGCAGTTTAATGCTGATAAATGTAAAGTTCTGAGGTTAGGTAATGATGATAGAGTTACAAGATACGAGCTAGATGGTGTTGTGATTGCGAAGTCGGATTGCGAAAGGGATCTGGGAGTTATGATTAGTAAGAATTTAAAACAAAAGGATCAATGCATAAATGTTCGTAATAAGGCAAATCGGACACTTGGATTTATTAATCGCAGCGTTAGTAACAAGACACCTGGTGTGGTTCTCAAGCTATATCTTGCTCTAGTTAGGCCCCATTTAGATTATGCAGTTCAGTTTTGGTCGCCATATTATAGAATGGATATAAATTCACTTGAACGTGTCCAGCGTAGGATGACTAAGTTAATTCCCCAAATTAGAAATCTTTCATATGAAGAAAGATTAACAAAGCTTAAGTTGCATTCACTGGAAAGGCGAAGAGTTAGGGGTGACATGATAGAGGTTTACAAGTGGATGAATGGACATAACCGGGGGGATATTAATAGGGTATTAAAAGTATCAACACAGGACAGAACACGAAACAATGGATATAAATTGGATAAGTTTAGATTTAGGAAAGACTTGGGTAAATACTGGTTCAGTAACAGGGTTGTTGATTTGTGGAACCAATTGCCGCGTAACATTGTGGAGGTGGGGTCCCTCGATTGTTTCAAGCACGGGTTGGACAAGTATATGAGTGGGATTGGGTGGTTATAGAATAGGAGCTGCCTCGTATGGGCCAATAGGCCTTCTGCAGTTACCTTTGTTCTTATGTTCTTATGTTCTTATGTTCGTGTTCTGTCTTGTGTTGATACTTTTAATACCCTATTAATATCCTCTAATGCCACATCATCCTTCCCACCTTACTCAAATGTAATGCCACATCACCCTTCCCACCTCACTCAAATGTAGATATAAAATCAGGGAAACGCAAGTTCTAATCAGTTGTGTATTTGTGAAGTCTTTGAAAATGTAATAAGTTTTACGAAACGCGCCCGTGTCGCGTCAGACTAGAAATAAAAATGAATTTTGGAGAAGTGATTTTTGATTTACCTCCAACAGTGAAGCATAATGTACGAAAGATTGAGAAAATTCGTGTTAGAATTATTAATCTTACTTTTTCGGTCATATTTAATAAAATATATATATATATATATATATATATATATATATATATATATATATATATATATATATATATATATATATATGTCGTACCTAGTAGCCAGAACGCACTTCTCAGCCTACTATGCAAGGCCCGATTTGCCTTATAAGCCAAGTTTTCATGAATTAATTATTTTTCGACAACCTAACATACCTAACCTAACCTAACCTAACTTTTTCGGCCACCTAACCTAACCTAACCTGCAAAGATAGGTTAGGTTAGGTTAGGTAGGGTTGGTTAGGTTCGGTTATATATCTACGTTAATTTTAACTCCAATAAAAAAAAATTGACCTCATACATAATGAAATGGGTAGCTTTATCATTTCATAAGAAATTTTTTTTAGAAAATATATTAATTCATGAAAACTTGGTTTATTAGGCAAATCTGGCCTTGCATAGTAGGCTGAGAAGTGCGTTCTGGCTACTAGGTACGACATATATATATATATATATATATATATATATATATATATATATATATATACATATATATATATATACACATATATATATACATATATATATATGTCGTACCTAGTAGCCAGAATGCACTTCTCGGCCCACTATGCAAAGCCCGATTTGCCTAATAAGCCAAGTTTTCTTGAAATAATATATTTTCTCAAAATTTTTCCTTATGAAATGATAAAGCTACCCATTTCATTATGTATGAGGTCAACTTTTTTTTTACTGGAGTTAAAATTAACGTAGATATATGACCGAACCTAACCAACCCTACCTAACCTAACCTAACCTATCATTATAGGTTACGTTAGGTTAGGTAGCCGAAAAAGTTAGGTTAGGTTAGGTTAGGTTAGGTTGGTTAGGTAGTCGAAAAACAATTAATTCATGAAAACTTGGCTTATTAGGCAAATCGGGCCTTGCATAGTAGGCAGAGAAGTGCGTTCTGGCTACTAGGTACGACATATACATATATATATATATATATATATATATATATATATATATATATATATATATATATATATATATATACATATATATATACATATATATACTCCATCCCCAGGTAGAGAGCCCCCTCCACCCCACCCCTTTTTTTTGGGGGGGGGGGGGAGTAAAGAGGAAGGAGAGGCATAGGTGAAGGGAAGTATAGAAGGGAGATACAGTGAGAGGTATGAAAGCAGGCGGGCTGTCCGCCTTGCTGACAGTATGCTCCACCCCCCCCCCCCCAGCCAGGTCGTGAGCCCCCTCCACACCCCAGGTAGAGAGCCCCCTCCTCCCCCAGGTTTAGCAGTCTCCGTGGTGTAGTGGTAAGACACTCGCCTGGCGTTCCGCGAGCGCTATGTCATGGGTTCGTATCCTGGCCGGGGAGGATTTAATGGGCGCAATTCCTTAACTGTAGCCTCTGTTTAACGCAACAGTAAAATGTGTACTTGGATGAAAAAACGATTCTTCGCGGCAGGGGATCGTATTCCAGGGACCATAGGATTAAGGACTTGCCCGAAACGCTACGCGTACTAGTGGCTGTACAAGAATGTAACAACTCTTGTATATATCTCAAAAAAAAAAAAAAAAAAAAAAGGTAGAGAGCCCCCTCCTCCCCCAGGTAGAGAGCCCCCTCCTCCCCCAGGTAGAGAGCCCCCTCCACACCCCTGGTAGAGAGCCCCCTCCACACCCCAGGTCGTGAGCCCCCTCCACCCCCAGGTTGTGAGCCCCCTCCACCCCCCCAGGTCGTGAGCCCCCTCCACACCCCAGGTCGTGAGCCCCCTCCACACCCCAGGTCGTGAGCCCCTTCCACACCCCAGGTTGTGAGCCCCCTCCACCCCCAGGTTGTGAGCCCCCTCCACCCCCCCAGGTCGTGAGCCCCCTCCACACCCCAGGTACAGAGCTCCCTCCACACCCCAGGTAGAGAGCTCCCTCCACACCCCAGGTCGTGAGCCCCCTCCACACCCCAGGTTGTGAGCCCCCTCCACACCCCAGGGTGTGAGCCCCCTCCACCCCCCCAGGTCGTGAGCCCCCTCCACACCCCAGGTAGAGAGCCCCCTCCACCTCCAGGTAGAGAGCTCCCTCCACACCCCAGGTAGAGAGCCCCCTCCACACCCCAGGTAGAGAGCCCCCTCCACCCCCCAGGTAGAGAGCCCCCTCCACACCCCAGGTAGAGAGCCCCCTCCACTCCCCAGGTAGAGAACCCCCTCCACCCCACAGGTCGTGAGCTCCTTCCACCCCACAGGTCGTGAGCCCCCTCCACACCCCAGGTAGAGAGCCCCCCTCCACCCCCCAGGTAGAGAGCCCCCTCCACACCCCAGGTTGAGCCCCCTCCACCCCCTAGGTCGTGAGCCCCCTCCACCCCCAGGTCGTGAGCCCCCTCCATCACCCAGGTTGTGAGCCCCCTCCACACCCCAGGTAGAGTCCCCTGCACACCCCAGGTAGAGAGCCCCCTGCACACCCCAGGTAGAGTCCCCTGCACACCCCAGGTAGAGCCCCCTCCACCCCACAGGTCGTGAGCCCCTTCCACCCCACAGGTCGTGAGCCCCCTCCACACCCCAGGTAGAGCCCCCTCCACCCCCTAGGTCGTGAGTCCCCTCCACCCCCCAGGTTGTGAGCCCCCCCCCTTCCACCCCCCCATCACCTTCCCGGTCATAATAACCCTTTCCCGCCATCCTTGCCTGGCAGCTATGCCACATCTTCAGTGTCTCGTGCTGATGTGCCACGCCTTCCTCACCCTCATGTCAACAAACCCAGCGATCAATAAGCTTTTCCCCAAGCCATCGTTATAATTATCTCTGTCCCTGAATAATGCTGGCGACACTGTCCCTGAATAATGCTGGCATCACTGTCCCTGAATCATGCTGGCATCATTGTCCCTGAATCATGCTGGCATCACTGTCCCTGAATCATGCTGGCGTCGCTGTCCCTGAATCATGCTCTCGTCACTGTCCCTGAATCATGCTGGCATCACTGTCCCTGAATCATGCTCTCGTCACTGTCCCTGAATCATGCTGGCGTCACTGTCTGAATCATGCTGGAATCACTGTCCCTGAATCATGCAGGCATCACTGTCCATGAATCATGCTGGCATTACTATTCCTGAATCATGCTGACGTCACTGTCCCTGAATCATGCTGGCGTCACTGTTCCTGAATCATGCTGGCATCAGTCCCTGAATCATGCTGGCATCAGTCCCTGAATCATGCTGGCATCACTGTCCCTGAATCATGCTGGCGTCACTGTCCCTGAATCATGCTCTCGTCACTGTCCCTGAATCATGCTCTCGTCACTGTCCCTGAATCATGCTCTCGTCACTGTCCCTGTTCCTGAATCATGCTGGCGTCACTGTCCCTGAATCATGCTGGCATCGCTGTCCCTGAATCATGCTCTCGTCACTGTCCCTGAATCATGCTGGCATCACTGTCCCTGAATCATGCTGGCGTCACTGTCCCTGAATCATGCTCTCGTCACTGTCCCTGTTCCTGAATCATGCTGGCGTCACTGTCCCTGAATCATGCTAGCATCACTCTCCCAGAGTCCTGGTGGCATCCCTCACTCTCCCAGAGTCCTGGTGACATCCCTCACTCTCCCAGAGTCCTGGTGACATCCCTCACTCTCCCAGAGTCCTGGTGACATCCCTCACTCTCCCAGAGTCCTGGTGACATCCCTCACTCTCCCAGTCCTGGTGACATCCCTCACTCTCCCAGAGTCCTGGTGACATCCCTCACTCTCCCAGAGTCCTGGTGACATCCCTCACTCTCCCAGTCCTGGTGACATCCCTCACTCTCCCAGAGTCCTGGTGACATCCCTCACTCTCCCAGAGTCCTGGTGACATCCCTCACTCTCCCAGAGTCCTGGTGACATCCCTCACTCTCCCAGAGTCCTGGTGACATCCCTCACTCTCCCAGAGTCCTGGTAACATCCCTCACTCTCCCAGAGTCCTGGTGACATCCCTCACTCTCCCAGAGTCCTGGTGGCATCCCTCACTCTCCCAGAGTCCTGGTGACATCCCCTTACTGTCCCCGAGCCTGTGTACCTTATGTACTTTCCCTCTTATCTCATAGACCTCGAACACTTTCTCACTTCCTGAACCTTTGATTCTCACTATTCCTGAACCCTTATGTATTTCTCAGCTTCTGAATCCTAATGTATTTCTCACCATTCCTGTACCTTTGTATTCCTCAGCTTCTGAATCTGTGTACATATTTCTCACTTCCTGAATCTTGTACACATCTTTCAATGTCCACGAACCCTTGTTCTTCAGTTTCTGAACCTTGTATATCTGTTCCTAAACCCTTTTATTTCACTGTTCTTGAATTATCCTTCGTACACACATAAATCACATTATCTTGAATATCAATTAGAAAATCCACAGGAGCTGTGATGAGGATTCAAACCTGTGCGCTGGGTGATCCCCGATGTACGCGCTCTAGAGTCTAGACGACTACGCCACAACATGGTCAAAAGAATTGCAAGCTGAGGTACTACTGCACACTTTAGGATTTTCAAGGCTTCCACTGAAACCGAATCAGGGTTTCACACAAATTTCCCCTTGCACTTTGGCTGTCGTCTAGTAATTCTACCTCTGACGCCCCTTTCAATATAGAGAAATTTTTCATTGATATATCACGATAATGTGATTTCTCTGTGTATTGAGAGAGGCAGAACAGAACCATCACAAGTAGAATTACTGGACGACAAAGCCAGAGTGCAAGGGAAAATGTGTGTGAAACTCCAGTTTGGCTTCAGTGGAAACCTTGGGAATCCTCGAGGGTGTAATTCTTTTGACTATGTCGTGGTGTAGTTGTCTAGAGCGTGCATAGGTTTGAGTCCTCATCCATGGCTCCTGTGGATTTTTCCTACCCCTGCTTCGTATTTCTGAATTCCTGTACCCCTGTATTACTCGCTGTTCATTGAATATGACAACCTCTTCTAGCTTTCCACTGGATCCATTCATTTTCTTCAAAACCAAGTTAAAATTAATATACGTACTGTGTTTTAGTTTATGGGTAACAAAAAAAATATCAAGACTTTATATTCATTTATTGGTTGCCATTGTTAGAACATGTAATAGATCAACTAAACTTGGCATATTATGAAGTCTAAATATATTAAAATATATCTTAGCCAGTTTTAAATCAAGTGAACTCTTTTAAAACAAAAATGTATTAAAGTCTTAGTAAATTGTCTTGAACTGCCATAGAAATCACATTCTCCAACCTACACATGGAGCCAGATATGTAAAAAAAACTCCAGCTTGAACTTAAAGTAATTGTTTTCCATGTTTGTGCAAAAATAGAGATTTCAAAAACCCAGAACTGGAAACCAGGACTAGGAAAAGATTGGAAAAAATGTACTCCTGTCTTACGTTGCCACTGAACACATGCACACGAACACGGACATATAAAACCACCGTCAATTTCCCGAAAGGGTCTCTCATCTTCGGTTTACACATAAAATACCATCACTCGGATAAAATAATACAAGGAAACAAAATATATAACTCGTATAAAGATAGAATAATTAAATAAAATAACAAACATCTATCAAAGTATAACATTACATACCTTGCTTCATCTTTAGAAGATGAGCAGCCAGATAAAATACATCAAAACATATACGAAGGTAACTAAAGCATTAATCACGGATTTAAGCAGTCGCTTGCATCCACAACCCGTGGATTACATTACTCACATCCACTCATTAAATAGTTTGAATTTGGCATCCAGCCCAATTTTCTGACAACAGGAGCCAGAGTTGCTCTTGCAGAGCTGCAGGGATGCCTGCAGTAATACACAGTACTAGGCTCCCTTTGACACAGCTTGTATAATATACAGTGCAGAATAAAAGTGCTTGTTAAAGAATGCAGTAACAGCAAAATGATGTACTTGAAACCTATCACCATCATCAGTTGCGTCAGCCTCACCTAGATATATACAGTATACACTAACAACAATTTAATTGCAGACTTAAAGCTCATATGGAACGTTACTGGCACATGTCTGAGACTGCTGCTTCACCAAGTGCTGTTGGCATTAAAATGTTGACTTGCATGGATGTCACTTGGTAACAATAACATTCTTTTATTGTGAAGCCACTTATTACAAACAAGGTGAATCAATGCTATATAATTATTGTAGTGTGAGTGCACCATCCATAACCCTGGTACCAGGACCTACTTCGTGTCTCAAACATCTTGCCCAATCCTGGATACAGCACTGTATTCCATTACTCTACAGCTGATACCAATACTAGTGCCACTGCTTTTACTGCTTGCATCCATTACATATTTTCTGCACCACTACCATCATCACCCTTTCCTACCACTGTTGTATCCAACACCACATACCCTTTTTTTATCATTTTTGTAACTTACCACTCCAACCATTGCTTAATTAAATTAATAAAATGCTTAACATATTACATTAAAAACATTGCCGAAGTCTGAAAAGTACTTCACCGTGAAAATTTGTGTTACCGGGTATTTACCTTATTTTCAATGTTTAATATTTACAATTGTGTTGCAAGGACCTTGGGTATATTAGCCATGTTAATACCAAACACGTTGCTCTAAGCCTAGTCCAATATTCTCAGTAACTTATACACAGTATCTTATACAGTAATTCAAACTTACAGTTTTTATCTTATGATCACAAGAAATACACTTGGTGCATTTCATCTATTATATTACTCTGAATCTGTGTGTGTGTGTGTAATTACCTAAGTGTAGTTTCAGGATGAGAGCAAAGCTCGTGGTGTCCCGTCTTCCCAGCACTCTTTGTCATATAACGGTTTGAAACTACTGACGGTTTTGGCCTCCACCACCTTCTCACTTAGCTTGTTCAAACCATCTATCACTGTTTGCAAAAGAAAACTTTCTAATATTTTTTTGGCACCTTTGTTTCCTCAGCTTGCATCTGTGTCCTCTTGTTCTTGAAGTTGCCGGTTTCATGAATTCCTCTATCAATTTGGTAGATTCCTGTTAGTAATCTGTAAGTGGTGATCATATCAGCTCTTTTCCTTTTATCTTCCAGTTTTGCCATATTTAACACCTCTAGCCTCTTCCCATAACGCTTTGTTTTTCAGTTTCAGAAGCCATTTTGTAGCATGCTGTTACACCTTTTAAATGAATAAATCCACAAGGGCCATGACGAGGGTTCGGACCTACGTCCGAGAGGATCCCAGATGCTGCCTTAATCGACTGAGTTCATTTATGTGCTTCAGACATCCATGTGTGTGTGTGTGTGTGTGTGTGCAATTACTATTTGTGTCTGCAGAATCGAGCTATTAGCTCTTGGAACCTGCCTTTCTAACCAATCTATTTTTCCTTCATTATATCTACTACATATATTTCCCTGTAACACACGCACACACACACATCCCCAGGAAGCAGTCGTCTAACTCCCAGGTATCTATTTACTGCTAGGTCAACAGGGGCATCAGGGTGAAAGAAACTCTGCCCATTTGTTTCCGCCTATGCCAGGGATCGAACCCGGGCCCTTAGGACTACGAACCATAAGCGCTGTCCACTCGGCTGCAAAGGCCCCCCTGTGTGTAAGTACCTAAGTGTAGTTACAGACGAGAGCTATGCTCGTGGTGGAGTATTGGGAAGACGGGACAAGTCACAAACTAGTGATGGTTATGGCATCCACCATCACCTCACTTAACCTGTTCCAACCACATACCATACCATTTGTAATGTTTTCAGACACCTTTGTTTCCTTAGCTTGAGTTTATGACTACTACTACTACTACTAAAAGTTGCCGGTTTAAAGAATTTGTCAATTTTGTTGACTCCTGTTACTATTTTGTATGTAGTGATTATATCACCACTTTCTTTTATCTTCTAGCTTTGGCATATCTACCACCTCTAGCCTCTCCTCACAGTTCTGGGTTTTCAGTACCAAAGCCACTTTGTAGCCTGTCTTTGCACCTCTTCCAGCTTACTGATGGGCTTCTTACGACCATACAACTGCTATGCATATTCCAATTTTGATCTCATAAAAGATGTGAACTGTTTTCTTTATATTTCACTGTCAAGACTACTGTATTATAAAAGATAAACTTTACTGATTATGTTTATACACAAACTAAAGTTGACTGACAATACCCTATATATTTACAGATGTATTTTTAATACTCATAAATAATACAGGTAATTTCTAAGTCACCAGAGGCAGGCCATTCATGACCAAAAGTGAAATAATTTCCACAGAACCAAACCCAAATGAGCCAATTACAGTATTTATGGTAATAATAGTATATACTGTACCATACATTATGTTATAAATTACTGTATTGTATATAGTAAACAACCAAATTTATTTGAATCTCAGATTAGTATCACTGGATCCCATCATACGTAGTATTCAAAGGTTAGCAAGGAGAGGATAAACAAAGCAAACAATCACATTTAACGGAATCAGAGGTAAATGCACTAGCATTATGCTCAGTGACTAGTTATGTAACGGGAGGCATATTACGGTATTTTATAGAAGATAGAACGCATGTTTTTGGTCCACTACCAGCCAAATATATGTTATATTTACTTGCACAAAATCATGTGCCTTTCCCTACAAAACCTTTCAATAAATATCTGTATGATGAAACATACCAATTTTTTTCCCACAAAATATCTTTTGTAAATCAGGTGTCTTATATGCTGGAAATAAGTAATTACCAAATAAGGAACAAAGACTCCAGAGCCATGAGAGCACTCAAGGGTCAACCAGAATGACAAAGGGATGGTGATGTAGAGAAGACGGCTGACAAAGAGCATATAAACTGGCATCAAGTCCTTCTCCTGTAAAGATGCTGGCCTCCAGGGAGGGGGGGGGGGGTGGTGTTGATGGCACATAGATCAGATTAAGAAAAGTAATGGAGTAGCTGACACTGTTGGCAGACTTAGACCTATCAGTGAACATAGCAATGGAATCCGAGTGAGAAATATTTAACGAAAAGGTTTCTCAAAACTGCAGGGGGAGGGGGGAATAAAAAGCCTTCACCGTGTGGGTTAGGGTCCTTCAACATTTCCTCAGTGGGACCTTCTGCGAGGGCAAAGCATGAACAACATGGGGATACTGTGAGTTTAGATAGAACAAGAGAGGAGTGCGAATAAGAAGTGTGTGTGCACCTGTCAGCCCCTCCAGGATGTATGGGACTTGCCCTTAAGTAAGACGAGTGCTTTAGAGCAGGCAACTCGGAGGTTAGCATTGTTAAGTGACCAAGACAAACGGGTGTTAAAGATCAACCCAAAGAGTTTTGCAGTAATCTTATTGACAAAAGGACTCTCATAGTGACAAATGGAGAAAAGGGATGACATGCCTTCAGGTAAAAGTCATAGCATAAATCTTAGACATAGAAAACTTTAAGCCATGATTGCTGGCCCAGGCAACACATTATCAACAGCGAGTTGGAGCCGACACTGGAGGGAAAAGGGGTCATCACTATGACAGCAGAGTGAGATCAACATAGAACTGAAAAATACCTGGAGGAAAAGGAAGGAAGGGCAACCAAAAATACAGTAGTGCTCAGAACACTACCCTGGGAGACACCTTCAAACTGTTGGAAAAAAGTTAAGAAAATGTAATGGAACGAAAATCCTTAGGGGATGTTCGCCGAATACCAGGTTATCTAATCTGCCCATAGAGGGAAAGTAAGTAAGTAATTATCAAAAGAAGGCACCAAACCGGGAAGGCTATGTAGCACCATCAAATACGCAAAATAATCAGAGGGCGCTAAATATCACCAAGGATGCCAATACGAGAACAAAAACGCATAAGGCGAACGATATCAAAAGTATCCGAGTCACCAAGAATTCTATTGAGGGACAGGTGACCGCGAGGGGCGGTCGGAAAGCAAAACATACGCTCGTCCTGGAAGTCAGGACATTCAAGAAGGACATGCACGACCGTAAGAGGGACAATGCAACTAGGACAATAAGGAGCAGGGTGGCGCTCCATCAAGTGACCATGGGTTAAGCGAGTATGGCCAATACGCAACCTCGCCAGAGCTGTTTCCCACCACCGGTTACGGTGGAAGGAGGACGGCCACGAGGAAACACAACATTTAAGAGTACGTAGCTTGTTACCAGTAACAGACAACCAAGAGGCCTGCCAACGGGTAAGGACTGAGGAATGGATAACCGGGTAAAAGTCGGAATACGGAATGCCTTTACGAGAGATGGGACAAGAGCGGACAGCTTCCTTGGCGGCAGCATCCGCATGCTCATTTAAAGACACACCAATATGGCTGGGAACCCAACAAAACTCAACCAACTTAAATTTACTGTGAACAAGAAACAGCCAATGCTGGATCTCGACAACTACTGGATGAACCGGATTAAAGGACCCGAGAGCCATGAGGGCACTACGAGAGTCAACAACAACTACAAAGGAAGACTGACAACGAGAAAGCAGGAGACGAAGAGCATAGAGAATAGCATAAAGTTCCGCTGTAAAGATGCTAGTCTCCGGAGGTAAGCGACACATATAAGTGCGATCAGGAAAAACAACAGAGTAGCCAACACCGTCCGCTGACTTAGACCCATCGGTGAAGACAGAAACGGAGTGGGAGTGAGAAGAAAAGTGCTCAAGGAAAAGGCGTTTTAGAACCGTAGGAGGGGTAAAAGCTTTAGTGATACGGGTCAAGGAAGTACAAAACCGCGGAAGAGGGACTCTCCATGGGGGCAAAGAAGGAACGACACGAGGAGAAACACTAGAAATACGAACGGAAAGAGAATCCTGGAGGTGAGATAACCGGACAGAAAGAGGGAGGTGGTGAAGAGGAACAGGAACCGCAGGAGGGGTAAAAGTTAAAGCATGACAGAGGCGAGAGGAAGGATGTTGTAAGGACCGCGCAAGATAGCGAAGACAGTAGCGATCACGGCGGTCCTGGAGAAACAGGAAGCCAGTGTCAACATCCAAGCTAAGGACGGGAGTCGAACGAAAGGCACCAGAACTGAGGCGCAACCCAGTATGGTGCAAAGCATCAAGACGGCGAAGAGTAGAAGGAGAAGCAGACAAGTAAGCAGGGCAACCATAATCGAGCGTAGACAGGACGAGAGAGGAATCATAACCAAGCAAATACAGCATCAGCTAGAAAAAATTATAGGACGGATTACGAGAATTTTCAAATCCAGGAATCATATCACAATGCACATACTGTTCAAATCACTTGTGCTGTCCTGCCTTGAGTTGTGCTCCATACTTCTTCCTTCACAGCAGGAGAGATTGCTGAAATAAGAGGGAATACAGCACACAGACACAATAAAGTACCTAAACTATTGGGATTATCTCAAAGCTTTCAAAATGTAATTTCTAGAAAGAAGACGAGAGAGAGAGGCACCAAATGATATATACTGTACATGGAAGATACTGGAGGTTATCTTGAGATGATTTCGAGGCTTAGCGTCCCCGCAGCCCGGTCCTCAACCAGGCCTCCTTTTTTTGTTACACACCCCCCCCAGGAAGCAGCCCGTAGCAGCTGTCTAACTCCCACGTACCTATTTACTGCTAGGTAACAGGGGCATTAGGGCGAAAGAAACATTTTGCCCATTTGTCTCCACCTCCACCGGGGATCGAACCCGGAACCTTAGGACTACGAATGTGAAGCTCTGTCCACCCAGCTGTCAGGCGCCTGGCCTTGGCCTTCCCTTCGCCTGGAAGGCCAAGTCCCAAATTTGCACAGTAATGTAACAACATACTGGACAGACAGATATGGAAGGAAATGCAGAATAGAGCCAATGAAGAGTAGGTGTCATAGGCACAATCAGAGAACACTGTATGAATATCAGAGGTCCACGGTTGTTGAATATTCTCCCAGTATAAGAAATATTACCAGAACAAAAATGGAAATCTTCAAGAATAAACTGGACAGTTTTCTGTAGGAGTTGCTGGACCAATTGGGCTGTAGTGAATATGTGGGCCTGTGGGCCGCCCCAAGCAACAAGTTCTTGACCAAGTTCTCACAAGTCGAGCCTGGCCCTGGATAGGGAGTAGAAGAACTCTCAGAACCTCATCCAGGTACAATGCAGGAAAACCAGCAGCCTCAAGCCAGTCAATGGAGACAGAAGATAACACCCAGTTATAATTAAAGATATGTAGCAAATATTGCAAGGAGCACATAGGGAGCCTATAGAGCATCTCATAATAATCATCAGAACCTGGAAGGGAAAAGGACAAAGGAAAGAACAGCTATGACAAGAAGACAAAAGGAAAGGGAAAAGATGACATAAAAAAGCACAGAACTAGGTAGGATCAGAATCAAGATCAGAGAAATCAGGGTTGGGGGTATGGGCAAACTCAGCTGAGACAACAGGGCTGAGAGATACACAGAAAAGGCGTACAGGCAAGTTGACAGGTTCTGCAGAGACTGAAGGTAGTGGGGAGGGGGTGGCTAAGAGGGGTAGGCTGAGGAGGGACAAACAATAATGCACTCTGAAAAAGGGGCAGCATCAGAGGAAGAAACCAGGGCAATGGGACTATGTATAGTGGGGTCAGAAGTTCCAAAATGAAGACATGAGTAATAACAGAGGTGTAAGGAGGGGAAAGGACTAATTCCTTTTTATCTAATGGGGAGGTAGAGGCGGAATAACCATGTTTACAGTTAACTGATAGACACAGGAATGGTGGCATTAAGATACTGTACTGTGAGATACCCACAATTGCCTCACGTAGGAGAACAAGTGAGTGATATGAGGACAAGCGAATGGAGGAGGGATACTGGCTTGAACGGTTACATGCTGGAGAAGGCCATAAGACAGAGGGAAGAATTGAGAAGGAAAACATGAATGATGAACAAATCCACAATGATACAGGTGCTAGTCCATATAGGAGTAAACTGAACCTGAGCATTACAGAATCAATGAAATGTCTGTTTGGAAATCTTCAGGGCAGGAATAGTAAGCACGGGATACGTCAAAGTATTTGGGTCATGTAGTGGTGGGCCAAACAGGTCCTGTAATGTAATAATAGTAGGCGTAGGAAATGCGGGTACTCGAGGGTGGGTATGGGGCCTTGGGCAATGTGGAAGGAGGGAAGCAAAAGGTGTTGTAGTAACCACCAAGAAATTGGTCACTCCAGTTAACACTTTCGCGCTTTCGATTAGAGATAACTCGTCACTGGTTTTTCTTACGATTCCGCATAACTGCCTACTTTTCTCGTCAATCGAAAAAATATTTCTATAAATTCCATTTTTTAACCGAAATGGATGGGGATACTCTCAGATTGTTCTCCATGAAATTCCCGTTCTCCCTCACCGAACACATGGCATCTCGGCCTACCCAGTCACGTGGTCGGCCCATTGTTTTGTTGACACGCCAAGTGCCCACACTGCGCTCCCCTCTCGCGGCAAACGTGACCCGTTTTACGCATTTATTTCCGTTCCGTTTCCGTTCTCGTGTACCTAAAACCCATTCAATACCTTCAACATGGATGCTGCACCAGGAACAAGCAGTGGAACGCAAAACAAAGGTAGGAAATCTAGGAAAGCAGAAGAGATCGCCAGGATTTTCGATCTGTATCGTGGGGTCAATCTCACTCCATCCAAGATTCCCGACGTTGTTGAAGCCTTTTCAGGGTCTTCTGATGATGATTTGGAGGCTGACGAACCGGAAAATGATGTTATTTATGAGGTTTCCTCAAGTGATGAAGATATTTCGAGTGAGAGTGAGGATGAGAGTGATGAAGAAGCCCCAGCCCCGCCACGCGGTGACCGCACGTGTCCGGTACCAAAGAGGGCTAGGCTGGGTGATGAGTGGAATCGTAGCAATACTCCTCCCATCGTTGATAACTTTACTGCAACCCCTGGCCTAACAATTCCACTACCTGCTACTCCATTGCAGTTTTTACAATTATTTTTCACTAGAGCAGTGGTTGAATACTTAGAGTATGAAACAAATTTGCATGCCACACACGTCATACATCTCATGGCTGAGTCAGCAAGAAAAACGTGGAAACCAGTGTCGGTGAAATAAATGGCCCGATATTTGGCCCTGTGCATACTGATGGGCATAGTGAAGATGCCTACAATGAGGATGTACTGGCAGACGAATCAGATGTGGCATTGTCGATTCTTCAACTTGTTTATGTCGTCTGCTCGGTTCCAACACATTTCTAAGTTCTTCCCCATGTTTACACATGTGGCACACTTAGACTACAACGTGGCGCCCCCAAGGATCTGCAACAAGTTGTAAAGGGTAAAATGGCAACCGACACGACCGTATACATGCGTAAGGATAACACCTTTGTTATAGTTTGGAAGGACAAGCGCCCCGTCTGTCATCACCAATATCCACAATGCCGACACTACTCAAGCACAGCGCAGGAAACGCGTTCGTAAAGGTGACGGGAGAACTGGAGTAGAAATTGTGAAAATGAACAAACCCAAGGCCATAGTGGATTACAATAAGTTCATGAAAGGTGTTGATCATTTTGATCAAATGGTCAAATATTATGAGTTTGCAAGAAAAACCCACAAATGGACCAAGATCACTTTCTATTTTCTGCAAATGGCCATGCACAATGCATACGCATTGTATAACCACTACTCAACAGATACAAAAAAACTAACACTATTAGAGTTTCACGCAGTAGGAATAAAAGCCTTATTGGCGTGGAACAGCAAGGAATGGCCAACAACAACAAGTATACCACATGTTCCCGACATAGATGCCAGCGCAGCTCCTCCTGCTGACGCGGCAGTTTCAACACCCGGGCCATCTGGTGCTAGGCGTCCTCTGTTCACCTCAACACCTAAAGCCCACTCATCAACCACAAATTCTGAAATGGACATTGAGGACATAGAACCACTTGATGTTTCTGATTTCATAGAAGATTCTACTACAAGTTTGGTGGTTCCTGTAGAAGACAATATTCTTCCAGTGAATCCAAAAAATACAAGAATTATAGATTCAGAACAACGTCTCAACTACAAGTTGACGCATGAACTCGTGCACTTGGCTAAAAAAAAAAAGATGCCGTGTTTGTTACAAGTCTGGCAAAAGGAGGGACGTGATATATGGATGTAAAACTTGTGATGTGGCACTGTGCGCTGCGCCTTGCTACACAAGGTACCACCGAAGAAAGATATTTTGGGTGGAGAAAAAATAACCACCGGCAACAGCTTTACTCCACCTAAGAAACATCAGATGAGCAACTTCAGGATCAGAAGCCTGAAGATGGAGTGAAGAAAAAATGCTCAACTGTTGATCTTCAATCAACATAGACAGGGTAAGTACACCTATTTGGAATTTTTTATCATCTATAAGAAGATATATTATATACGTTTTGTAGAGAATTTATTTGCGAATTTTTTGGTACCAGAATGAATATTATATCACATAAACTTCTATGAGTAAAAAAAAAAACACAAAGTATGTTTGGGGGTGTGGCGGGTGTGGCTCTGGGTGTGGCGGTCGTGTGGCAGTGGGTTCCCTTTAGCCGTTGATATATCCAACACGTGGGAAATATTTGTATGTGTTATGTATATGTCTGTGTAGGGAATTTTACTGCGATCACTGTCATACAAATTATAAAATGTTTCAACAAGTATAAACATGACAAACATCAAACGAACGAAAACAATGCGTTCGTTTCTGCCGTGAACGCATACTGAGCGACGTGGTTCTATATTTGGCGCTTCTCTTACACATGCTTTGTACAAATGTTATACATTTCATCTTATAGAAAATTTTATTGCGAACACATTGGTATAAAAAAGAAATACGTACATAGAAAAGTAGGGTCAGGAAACGTATAAATGTATAAACTTTCCAAGCATGATTTCCCCCCCTGTGTTTTTGCCAGTGCGCTCGCGGCTAACTACTCTCCACTTCCCACACTCTTGCGGGTGGGCAATTACCTATATTAAACATTCATATGCATATGTCCGTGTAGAGAATTTTATTGCGATTCCAATGATACCAAAATTAGCGATGTAGGACAACTGTAGGCTTCGCAACCATTAAGAGAGTGGAAACATTTTGTTGCTGTTTGGCGCTCTCGGCGAGTGATCTGCATAGTTTTTTATTTGGTGTTGATACTCCTTATGCTTGGGCGGCATTTTATAGGTATGCTCTTATAGACAATTTCATTGCGAACACAGTGATACCAAATTTAAATACGTGCGCCTTCAATTATTGTCAGGACAGTCAAAAGAGTGTACACTTTTTCGGTCTTACACGTAGGGGCGCGAAGTGCCGAAAGCATCTAGGGTATTGATTTTTTTTGAGCGCCGAGAGCGCGAAAGTGTTAACATTGTTAGACATCACCTGGGACACAAAAGTCAGCCCTGCCAAGTAAGAGGCAGGGAAGGAAGGAAGAACTGAATAGGTAGTTTTAGACAATGCCTGGTGTGGGTCCGACACAGCCGGAGCTAGGGAACCCGATCTTTCAAAACTATCAAACTCTGGGGGCCTGGTTGCCCACTTCACGAGTCTGCGAAAAGAAAACATGAACAGAAAAGAGAGAAAAAATTGCAGTCCAGTGGCCCCCCTTCATCCCACCTATCACGGAGCCCAACAATGGGAGGCACAAGCACATGGTTAACCGGCACAGTATACATGGGTAACCATCGAGGGGTCGAACAGCATCCCAGGGACTGATAATGATACCAACCCTCACAATACCTACTTGACCCTACATCTAGATAGACAGGCGAGGCCACACTGAACGTCCGGCTTTAGCACAGTCCCCAGACCAAAGAAGTGCATTGCCCCGCAAAGAGCCATAGCCACTGAGAAACATCAGGGAATGTACAGGTAATGTACAGCAATGTATGGGGGCACCACCACAGAAGAAAAGAGAGGGGGAGCAAGAGTTATCCCCTACCATCTGTGGGCGGTGCACATGAACCCACCCTCGCCACAACAAAAGACAGCTCACTCGGGAGGATACATGGAGGAAAACACTATGTTCTTGACCGCTCTATCACCACTATCAACTCCCATTGATTGTTGGCTCAGCCTTGTTAGATCTGTGCCAATAAATAACCTTTGGGTATTCAAAGGTTATTAGTTATATGTTCACTTATCTAAGGTTGGAATTATGCTGCAAGTTATAAATTTATAAATGTGACACTGAACTGGTGCAACTAGAAAAATGTATCTCAGTTGAGTTAACCATAAACACTTTAAGTGAATATAGTACTGTATTCATATTCCTACTGTAGGCTACTTTGTTTCTAATAACTTGAAAATGTGCTCTTTCTAAAATTAAAAAAGTAATAACTATTCTCTATTAAGCTACATTAAGCTTGACTTTTTGTTGGTGCGAGAAAAGCTCGGGTTTTACTAGCTGAAGCCTATGTGGTCTTACACAGCCAATGATGGTAGTCTGGGTCGCTGGTGACAACAAAGCCACGAGTAATGTTCCATAACCTACAATGCTCTGCAGACTAAGGCACACACTCATCCCAAACTTTAAAGGTTTGCCCAATGCAATATCAATAACTTGTAAGCCATGTCAAGCACTAACTTTGCTGATATTGGAGGACACCTCGTGTATGCTGGAAAATTTGGAAAAAATTTAATCATAAATGTATGGTATTTTCTAAATTGATACCACAATATTTTGTTACTATTATTTAAAGCTGTGGCTGAAGCACCACTACTATGAACAATGGCCACCACTACCACAAACAATGGCCACCACTACCACAAACAATGGCTGCCACTACCATAAACAATGGCTGCCACTACCATAAACAATGGCTGCCACTACCATAAACAATGGCTGCCACTTCACAATACTGAATTCAAAACCAAGTCAATCACATGACTACTTCCACTTTTATTCTGCACTGCACTTGCTCATTACATTATTATTAACAATACATAATTGAAAAATCCTAAAATGTACACGACAAACATTTGTTCCTTGGTCTAAAAAAGATCCTTAACAATTGTGAGCCTATCTAGAAAATGATAACCTAACCAGCTGAGTCCCTGCAAGGTTGTACATCAACACGTCAAACACTGCTGCCGCCTAGATCCTTGCAACCACTCACCTTGTTAAAAATGGCTTCATTTAAGTTATATAAAATTGTTGTACTAATCTAAGAAATATAAATATTTATCTCATCACCTAATGAGGGTTTTGATTTCAATTACAATAAAAAAAATGGGGGAAAAAATTAAATCTGCAACTTGGCAGCATTTTTATAAAATGAGGAATGTTGATGCAGAGATGCCAGAGTGATACAGCTTGGCTCCGATGCTCCACTTACAAACCTGTTGTACATCTCATGTTGCTTTACTGTTACCCAGCCTGTGCCACACACATCTTGTGCTGCATTACTCTCACCAAGACTGTTACACGTCACGTTCTAAGTTACAACACAGACTGTGTTACAAATCTCATGCTGCATTACAGTACGTACTGTCATCCAGGCTATGTTGTACATCTTGTGCAGTATTGCTATCACCCAATCTGCCTTACACATCTCGTGCAGCATTACTGATTGAAATTTGTAGAGTTCACACTATTTGTCACCTGGTAACTTAAACCTTTGCACTGCGCACCTGTTTCACCTAACAACTTCATGGTACGGGGGTTAATGAATTATTAACATTAACTGAAAAAAAGGGAAAAATGTCAAAATATTGACAAACTCAACTCTAATTTCAAATAACAGCGAAAAACATAAAAAAACATTAAAATATTGCTAAATGAAATAATTTTTTTGCACCACCCGTCGAGTGCCTTAAGGCGCTATGTGCAATGCAGGGGTTAATGATAAGTGACAAATATCCCATGTAACATGCATTCCCCAACTAAACTGTCTTCCTAACAGACATAAGCTAGGAATTACATGAATTAATTTGGATATGTTTGAGACAGAATATAGGCTTTCCACATACAGTATTATGAAGAATACATGCATATTGCAACAGTTTTTAATTCTTGCTTTTAGCTTTAAAGGTAATGCCTATGGTCGATGGGAGCAGGTTGTCAATTTGTGTCACGGCACCCCTGTGTCACATTTCACACAATGCAGTTCAAGGTACAACGTTACATGAAAAATGCAGTAATCTTTCTACCCTAATGAGACTTTCATTGTTGCAGTTTTTGTACTGAATCAGTCGTCTGAATACCTCGGCGGCAGAAGGTGCCAACTTAGGCAGCGACTAACAACTGTCCACTTCATGAAACAGCTGCAAGTGTATACAAAATTATCTCTAAAAAACGGAGTCTTCAAAGACACAACAGGTCAATCAATCACTACGTTGCCTTTCGGTGAAAACCTCCCCGATGTTAGAGAGACTCGATTATACAGCCCTCTACAGCCAAATCATTATCCGTTAGGACTTATTTTGCTTTTCTCGACTGCATGACTACTTATAATGGGGCTAGAATCATTCTCCAGGTTAGCCTCTCACACAAACTGTTGCATTGAGCACATATTTACAAATACATGCCCAAGTCCCCATTGCTCACAGTAGACATTTCTTATGATACTAAATATAATGCCAAGAAGGTATGATTTGACATGGGCTCTTGACTAGGTCTGACAATATGTCACATATATTTGTTATTTAGACAACTCTTAAAAAAGGGCTCAACTGCACAATATGAAATCAAGTCATAGTGATTTTCTCCTTTAGATGTTCGAGTTTCCTGTTGGTGCTGGCAAACTGTATGTTAATGCTTACAAGCACAAGCGCACACATAACAACATACTCACAACCACATACTGTACCACAGAGCAATAACACCGAGTCTGTTGGCTGACAAAACATGTGAAAATGGTGAAAACATGGAGTGAGAGAGAGACAAGAATGGTAGGATCTGAGCATAATGCGTCTACTCTACAAGTGGGACTGGCCTGTGTAAACTGAAAAATTTATTCACCACAAATGTAATGACATCTATGGAGAGTGTCTGGAATACCTGCATCACCTGTGTGCATACTTGATAAAAGAAAAGTGCAGAATTTTGGTTAAAAATATTTTTAGTAGTAGACCACACCCACTACAGTACTGACCAGGGCCATCACAGTACTGACCAGGGCCATCACAGTACTGACCAGGGCCATCACAGTACTGACCAGGGCCATCACAGTACTGACCACTGATCAGGGCCATCACAGTACTGACCACTGACCAGGGCCATCACAGTACTGATCAGGGCCATCACAGTACTGACCAGGGCCATCACAGTACTGACCAGAGCCATCACAGTACTGACCAGGGCCATCACAGTACTGACCAGGGCCATCACAGTACTGACCAGAGCCATCACAGTACTGACCACTGACCAGGGCCATCACAGTACTGACCACTGACCAGGGCCATCACAGTACTGACCACTGACCAGGGCCATCACAGTACTGACCACTGACCAGGGCCATCACAGTACTGACCACTGACCAGGGCCATCACAGTACTGACCACTGACCAGGGCCATCACAGTACTGACCACTGACCAGGGCCATCACAGTACTGACCACTGACCAGGGCCATCACAGTACTGACCACTGACCAGGACTATCACAGTACTGACCACTGACCAGGGCCATCACAGTACTGACCAGGACCATCACAGTACTGACCACTGACCAGGGCCATCACAGTACTGACCACTGACCAGGGCCATCACAGTACTGACCACTGACCAGGGCCATCACAGTACTGACCACTGACCAGGACCATCACAGTACTGACCACTGACCAGAGCCATCACAGTACTGACCACTGACCAGGACCATCACAGTACTGACCACTGGCCAGGACCATCACAGTACTGACCACTGGCCAGGACCATCACAGTACTGACCACTGGCCAGGACCATCACAGTACTGACCACCGACCAGGACCATCACAGTACTGACCACTGACCAGGACCATCACAGTACTGACCACTGACCAGGACCATCACAGTACTGACCACTGACCAGGACCATCACAGTACTGACCAGGACCATCACAGTACTGACCACTGACCAGGACCATCACAGTACTGACCAGGACCATCACAGTACTGACCACTGACCAGGACCATCACAGTACTGACCAGGACCATCACAGTACTGACCAGGACCATCACAGTACTGACCAGGACCATCACAGTACTGACCAGGACCATCACATTACTGACCACTGACCAGGACCATCACAGTACTGACCACTGACCAGGACCATCACAGTACTGACCAGGACCATCACAGTCCTGACCACTGACCAGGACCATCACAGTACTGACCACTGACCAGGACCATCACAGTACTGACCAGGACCATCACAGTACTGACCACTGACCAGGGCCATCACAGTACTGACCACTGACCAGGACCATCACAGTACTGACCACTGACCAGGGCCATCACAGTACTGACCACTGACCAGGACCATCACAGTACTGACCAGGGCCATCACAGTACTGACCACTGACCAGGGCCATCACAGTACTGACCACTGACCAGGGCCATCACAGTACTGACCACTGACCAGGACCATCACAGTACTGACCACTGACCAGGACCATCACAGTACTGACCAGGACCATCACAGTACTGACCAGGACCATCACAGTACTGACCACTGACCAGGACCATCACAGTACTGACCACTGACCAGGACCATCACAGTACTGACCAGGACCATCACAGTACTGACCACTGGCCAGGACCATCACAGTACTGACCACTGACCAGGACCATCACAGTACTGACCAGGACCATCACAGTACTGACCACTGACCAGGGCCATCACAGTACTGACCACTGACCAGGACCATCACAGTACTGACCAGGACCATCACAGTACTGACCAGGACCATCACAGTACTGACCACTGACCAGGGCCATCACAGTACTGACCACTGACCAGGACCATCACAGTACTGACCACTGACCAGCACCATCACAGTACTGACCACTGACCAGGACCATCACAGTACTGACCAGGGCCATCACAGTACTGACCAGGACCATCACAGTACTGACCACTGACCAGGACCATCACAGTACTGACCACTGACCAGGACCATCACAGTACTGACCACTGACCATGACCATCACAGTACTGACCACTGACCAGGACCATCACAGTACTGACCACTGACCAGGACCATCACAGTACTGACCACTGACCAGGGCCATCACAGTACTGACCACTGACCAGGACCATCACAGTACTGACCACTGACCAGGACCATCACAGTACTGACCACTGACCAGGACCATCACAGTACTGACCAGGACCATCACAGTACTGACCACTGACCAGGACCATCACAGTACTGACCACTGACCAGGACCATCACAGTACTGACCAGGACCATCACAGTACTGACCACTGACCAGGACCATCACAGTACTGACCACTGACCAGGACCATCACAGTACTGACCACTGACCATGACCATCACAGTACTGACCACTGACCATCACAGTACTGACCACTGACCAGGACCATCACAGTACTGACCACTGACCATGACCATCACAGTACTGACCACTGACCATCACAGTACTGACCACTGACCAGGACCATCACAGTACTGACCACTGACCAGGACCATCACAGTACTGACCACTGACCAGGACCATCACAGTACTTACCACTGACCAGGACCATCACAGTACTGACCAGGACCATCACAGTACTGACCACTGACCAGGACCATCACAGTACTGACCACTGACCAGGACCATCACAGTACTGACCACTGACCAGGGCCATCACAGTACTGACCACTGACCAGGACCATCACAGTACTGACCACTGACCAGGGCCATCACAGTACTGACCACTGACCATGACCATCACTGTACTGACCACTGACCAGGACCATCACAGTACTGACCACTGACCAGGACCATCACAGTACTGACCACTGACCAGGACCATCACAGTACTGACCACTGACCATGACCATCACAGTACTGACCACTGACCAGGACCATCACAGTACTGACCAGGACCATCACAGTACTGACCACTGACCAGGACCATCACAGTACTTACCACTGACCAGGACCATCACAGTACTGACCACTGACCAGGACCATCACAGTACTGACCACTGACCAGGACCATCACAGTACTGACCACTGACCAGGGCCATCACAGTACTGACCACTGACCAGGACCATCACAGTACTGACCACTGACCAGGACCATCACAGGGCTATGACAGTACAAATTATATTTAGTGATAATAAAAATAAAATGATCCTCAGTCATCAGTTGGGGTTATCAAAGCATGTGAGGAAAGGTGACAGATCTTAATGATGAGGGAAAGGTGGTCGATGGCAGGACACCAGACAACGTCTTTGTGTTGTGGCATTGTTGTTGATGTAGCGTGATGAGCACAGCTGAAGTATCTGACCAAGCAGGTTGATGGCTGCGAGAGATGGCAAGGCAAGGGAGGTGACACGAGTGCTTTACAAAGTCAAGGAATTTATCTTCTTGTTTTCTCATAAGGGAAAACTGATGCACATTTTAAAGTCTTTCATTCTTGTAATAAAGACAATGAGAATAAATTATAAACTGACTTTCATCATGAATGTGCAAAAATAGTCTATAAACAATATTCCTACAAAATGTAACAAGATGTCCCGGCGAACAGAAGCAGCGACAAAAATGCTTTCGTGCAGTGTCACAATTCCACTGCACCAGCTGACTACAGTCTTTTCAGTGGATCCTGACGAAGGCCACTGTGCCTAAGTGACTACAGTCTTACCATGTGGGTCCTGACCCAGGCCACTGCTCGCCCTTACTTCCATAATTGTTTATAACCTGTGGGAAAACAACACTCCATTACAATATAGAAATAATGATATAATACACAGTGAGACCACAAGAAATACCTATGATAAACTAGTGAGGCTGCAAGACAGATCTAACCCACATCTTTGGAATTCCCAGGCACATGCACTACCGTACTGACTCGATCGTGATGAGTTTAATGCTTCAGTTAGTAGTGTATAAGCCCAAGGACTCCACGACTCTGCCTCAATATTTTCTCTATACAATACTTGAGTGTGAAATAGGAGACTAGATCTTTATCCACTTACTTCATTAACTTAACTGGTAGCATAGAAAGGTAATTTGATAAGCAGCATGTATTACAGATGCAACAATATTTGTAATTAATTTGTTGTTGGCATGAAATGACCTGGTTAAGTTTCAAACTTACTTTTTCTACGGATTCTAAATCTTGCCGAAGTTGAGATTGTAAAGCCTTGAGGGTATGCAGTGGCAATTTCTCCAAGTCAGTGTGAGGATGGAGAGCCTGTACATACGGTCCTAAACGTCCAGCTCGTAACTCTTCCATTTCTTTTTGCTGAGCTGCTATCTTACCTACAAACTGTAGAAGGCAAGTTTGTTTCAGATGCTTCAGGTGATAGTGAAAACAAACACCACACATACATATACACTTCTTTGTCATACTGTCAAGTCCATCTGTATTCTACATTATTTACCTGCCAGATACAAAAGATTTGTTTGTATCATCAACACATCAAACTATAGCACTATCTTAGTCAGGGGTCAACCCACTAACTTTACTCAAACAATGGGAATGGAAAACTTGATCACCCCCAGTTAAGTATTAGCCATTCAAAAAAAGCTCTGACACCTTGAGGCAAAGAAACCTGCCCAGTTCTGCCTAAATTGCATTGTACTACTTACCGTCATGCAGCTACAGAAACACATTACAGTACAATATACCTGTACTGACTTTCAAAAAACCAGCGTTGAATGTAATGAAACGCCATTTTCTGGGCGAGACCCGGAGGCTCCCCGGAGCTTTACCGGCTGATATGCTAATGTCAGACTTTGGCATCAGTCATGTGTATGGAGTTCTAGGGCCTACCGGGGACCACGGCCAGAACCTGGCCCCCTCAGAGAGGCAAGGGGAGCAATGGCCTATAGAAACCCCCGTGTAGTTGGAAGCATTCTATGTCTGCCATCGACCGGGTCAAGCATCCAGAAAGGTAAGCATTCCAAAACAAACCCCTATTCTGGTGAAAATTGCTACCTAAAGCCGAACTAGTGGATAGAACTCTTCAACAGAAGACAAGGAAACTAGTATGACGTCATACGTCACTGCGCCACTGTCTGCGCAGCTCCCCCCTCCCCGGGAGGGGGAAGGGGGAGCCCCAGACCTCCCACGCCGGCTATCCACCCATCAGTTCTGAGGCTGGATGTCAAAACACGCGAAAAACCGCCGACCGGAGGGAGGGAGGGTTGCCGGGGAGCCTCTGGGTCTCACCCAGAAAATGGCGTTTCATTACATTCAACGCTGGTTTTCTGGGGGGAGCCCCGTCGGCTCCCCGGAGCTAACTACCCACAGAGGAAGGTCAAAGGGACAGAACCGGGAGGCGGACACCACGCACCCCCCAAGGAGGCGAGACAACCGGCAGCAAACGCCAACCCAAGGCGCCACAGCCCCGAAAAGTCCCGGGAACAACACAAGAACAACGAGCAGCAAGGCCCCTGCACGAACACCAAAAATCCATTCCCGAAAGACCGCAAGGCCACGTCGCCCAGACGGCAGCGAGAGCAGCGAAACCACGAACGCCACAGGCATGAGGGAAGAACACAGGCAGCTTAGCCGCAAGAACACGGCTGACCACCCGGGACACTATCACCCGCGAACTGGGAAGAACAGAACTGGATCAACGCAAAACGCGCTCCGGACCCAAACACCATGGCACGCAAACAACAGCGGAGGGCCGCCACTGAACACAAAAAACGACACACCCCCGGCCCGACCAACGAAGCACCAACAAACCCTGGACCCCTCCAGAACGCAGCAGCCCCACCCCACGCCAGAAAAGATGGAGACTGCTGCCACCGAACAACCAAAACGCTAAAACCGAAGGAGCAAGAAAACTCAGCGACTCAACCCCCAGAGGCAAAGGCCAAAAGGAAAGAGCCGACGAAAAAACACACCAGAACCGAAGGGGCACTACCAACCGAGGAGAAGACAGAGCACGCTGACCAGAGACCTGGATTGTGCAAGCGGCGCACGAACAGGCCGGAGGTGAAACGACGCACAAGACAGCTGACTAACGGTGCAGAAGCAACACCAAGACCGAAAGCAAGCTGAAGCGGTTCCGCCCGCGCCGCACGAAAAGAGGCGACAGTATGTGGCAAGACGACGGCCCCCAACCCCCACCAGAAAACCAAGCTAACAAGAGTAACCACCTAAGAAGGGACAGGAAAAGGAAGGACCGCCAAAATACCCCATACTGCCGCCAAGAGAAGCACGCAGGTGGGACACCTACCACGAAAAAACCCGACCACCAACCGGAGGCGAGACCGCGAGGCAGAACATAAGCAGCCCCGACAAGGCCCCTTCGAGCCCAGGAAAAGGCGGAGCCGCGGGAAGATCTCGGGCACGACCACCGAAACCCAGGCGGCACAAGGAGATGGAACGTCTGCTGAACAGAAAAACTCCCCAAAGCATGCAAGCCCGCCAGGAGTTCAGAAACGACGGGTCCGATGCGAGACATCGCAAGACCCCCAAAAAAACAACCGGCAGGGCAAGCTAGGAAACCAAAGAAGGCGGAAGGGTCGCCGCCAGAACAGTACCCGAACCAAGGGGTACGAACAACTGCAATAGACCGAGACAAGGAAGCACATCACAGGACACAGGCTGACAAACGCCTAAGAACACACGCAGAACACCCCTGCTGCAGAGGAGGCAGGAAGAAAGAGCAGAAGCACAAAAACCCCAGGAGAACAACCAGGGGTGGACAATCAGGCAGGGACAGAAAAACCCCAACGCAATCCCCAGGCACAAAACGGCAGCAAAGTGCCACTCCACAACCGGAGACAGGAACAAGGACACGCCACCGTGAAACACAGTACCAATGCACACGTGCAGCAGCAGCAGCAACAGGCACCACTGCAACATGCAACATGTAAATAGCAACTCCCTTCTGCAAAGGCAGAGAACGGAGCAGGCAGACCCCAGACAGGGCCAACGGAGACACGGCAAAACCCCACAGGCCCAGAAACCTGCACCAGGCGACCGACGGCGGAGAAAACCCCGCTCGATACCTGCTGGATGAGGTACTGGGAGCTCTTTCACACCTCAAGCCCGGCCCAAGGCCAGGCTAGACCGGCCAGAGGGTGGCCCACCAGGCAGCTGCTAGGAGCAGTCCACCGGCCCACATACCCCCACAACCAGGACGGGCCGGAACTGCCATACGAAAACAGGCTAGTGCGCCCTGGAAGTCCACGGACGAACCAGCAAGAAGGCTTATGCTTGCAAGTAGGTCGTGTAACAAGCACAGACCTCTGATGGTAATACAGTGTTCCCCAAATGTGCCAATAGCACCACTGCACTCCACTGGTACTATCCCGCAAGTTCTACCAGATAGGCGGGACCCAAGAGCCAGAGCTCAAATCCTGCAAGCACAGCCAGGAGCCTTACCAGGTGAGTACAGAACCAACCCTACAACCCCCACACCTCACAACATTAAAAAAGGAGGGTCCCCTGAATGACTCCAGCATGGGTTGGACATGCACATGAGGGGGACAGGAAGTGTTGAAAAAAGGGACAGTCACTGGTGTGCGAACGGTCTCAGTCGTACAAAAATATACCTAAATAAAGACAGGTATATAAACAACTCCGCATCCAGCGCCCGGCCAAAACACGCCAGACCGCAGAAACTCACCTGGCGAACGGTGGCACGAACTTGACACGACTCCCTGGTTCCCTCCCACGACTCCCTGACACGACTTGACACGACTCCCTGGTTCGTGCCCAGAAGAACCAGGGAGCACCGCCAGGTGAAGACGCCAGAGCCGGACCCTGCCGGACCCGCAGGAGAGCAGGGAGAAGCGAAGGAGGCGGTCCACACCCATGACACAGGGAAAAACCGCGGTGTCCTCCCCAGAACTGGGAACCAGGACACCCCCGGCGCGAAGGGGCACATACCGCAGTCAGGGAGAAGAACGAGAGGCGAAGCACTGTAGCAAAAAGGGCGCAAAACACCAGCACTGAAACACCGCCCAGACCAAAACAAACTCCACGGCGCATAACACGCTGGCTGAACCGCACACCCTCTGTGCGGGAAGGCGCCAGCCAGGACAACTGCACGAGAAAAGTAGCCAAAAGAGGAAGCAGGAACAATAAAACCGGCCAAAGAAGCAAAGAGCCCAAAAAGGAACCCAACCGGGTGACAAGCAGCCCAACCGGGCGACAAGCAGCCCAACCGGGCGACAAGCAGCCCAACCGGGCGACAAGCAGCCCAACCGGGCGACAAGCAGCCCAACCGGGCGACAAGCAGCCCAACAGGGCGACAAGCAGCCCAACAGGGCGACAAGTAGCCCAACAGGGCGACAAGGAGCCCAACAGGGCGACAAGGAGCCCAACAGGGCGACAAGTAGCCCAACAGGGCGACAAGGAAGAGGAGCCGACAGACGTTCCAATAATATGGGAAGTAGCGAAAAACCTTCCCGTACCCTCGAGAACACAGAAGCCAACACTAGTCCTGAAGGCACACGAAGGCGCAGGCGCACCCGAGATCAGAAGTCACGCAGAACCACATCGAACGGGGAAACATGACGAAAACACCGTCCCAAAAAGGGGTGGGAGGAAACACCCACCCACAGGACGGAACCAACCAACTCAAAGGCCAAGGAACCGAGCCTGGGGAGGGGCCGACGCCCAACAGCACGTACGGCGAGTGGGGAGGAAAGACCCCACTCCGCGTAACCACAAGCCCCGCCTAGAGGGGAATAAAAACCCCCACGGGGTCCAACGGGGCCAAGGCCCCCCAAGTCAGCCCCTCCCCAGCCCCGGGAACCGACACGACAGGCCCCGGGGCCGAGCCGTTCCCCCAAAGCCCCGGCCGTACCAGAAAACTGGGGCAGCCGTGAAAACACGAAGGAAGGGAGCCCACTGGCAGACTCATACAACACGGCTGGAGGAACAGGCTCAAATGCCCCCGTCACTACCCCGGAAGGGGAATTCCCCGAGACTGCCTGAGTCTCAACACCACCAAAAACCCTGCCCCGAACCTACAGCCGGTAAGGAACCGGATGCAGGCAGGAAGGGTGATCCAGGGGAAAGACAAGGGGGCGTGGATGGAACCGAAGCAACCAACACCCCCAAGTCCCAAAACGAACTACAATGGGGCAGCCCCGGGGCTTCTGGGGAGGAAACCACGAGAACGTTGCCACCACCAAGGCTCAAGTGCAACGCCCCTGCTGCCCGCACCCGCTTTGTTAGCACAACTGGGTAACCGAGCCACAACGAGCAACCAAACTCGCAGGACTCCGGGTCGAAGGTGTCACCGACCCCACAGGCAGCAGACGGAGGCAAAACAGAGAGTCACCCAGAGACAAAGGGTGAGAGCAACCCTCAAACTCGCTGGAAGCGAGGGGGGGGGGGGGACTCTGGGGTCACATCCATCGAACCCGCGCGCCCCCAGGGGTTTTCCAGGGTCCCGAGCATTTACTATAAGAGGACTCGCGCTCAGGTAATCCCAGGCAGGGTACTGCTAACCGGCACCCAAAGCTACCAAACAACTTTCTAAGAGCTGAACCCCCGGGACGTGTACACTCACGGGGACCTAGCAGGGGGTACCACCAGAAAATACTCAGAACACAAGAGACACAAGGGGCAAGAACGAAGGCAGACCCCCCCCCCACCAGGTAGATAAACAAAAAGAAAAAGAAAACCCCGCAAGAGGACAGCGTACCCAAGCGGAACAGAGCCGGCCGCTATGATTGGTAAAGACAAGCTGCACAGTACCCTGCACCCCACCAGTGCAAACACTGCCCCTTACTCTAAGGCGAACAAGGGAGACAGAACACCCGAGCACACAAAGAGCGGCCGAAAACCAAGCAGTAAACGGTCAAGCAGGGGCAGGACCCAAGGAACTTGTGGAAGGTGGCCCCAAGCCCCAAGGGCAGTACTTACAGGGCACCTAGGGAAGGAAACCCTAGGCGCATGCAGCCTGAGTACTGGAGAATCGCTCCCGGCTCACACACCACCTAGAAGACAGTCACCACACACTGGGTACAGTGTTAAAACAACCACCGGAGCCAGAGTTCACGACCTCAGCCTTTAGCATCAGCCTTAGAACTGACGGGTGGGTAGCCGGCGTGAGGGGTCTGGGGCTCCCCCTTCCCTCTCCCGGGAAGGGGGAGCTGTGCAGACAGCGGCGCGGCGACGTGTGACTTCATGATCGTTTGCTTGTTTCTTTTAGGGGAGTTTTATCTACTTGTTTGGCTTTTGGTAGCAATATTTTCACCAGAATAGGGGTTTATTTTAGGATGCTTACCTTTCTGGGTACCTGACCCGGTAGATGGCAGACATAGAATGCTTCCAACCACACGGGGGTATCTATAGGCCATTGCTCCCCTTGCTCTCTGAGGGGGCCAGGTTCTGGCTCGTGGTCCCCGGTAGGCCCACAGAACTCCATACACATGACTGATGCCAAAGTCTGACATTAGCATATCAGCCTAGTAAGCTCCAGGGAGCCAAAGGGGCTTCCCCCAGAAAAAAATTCATTAATTTGCATGTCGGAGGCATCCGCTCAAACCCCCCCCCCCCAAGCACAACTAGGCGAGTACAATTAGGTGATTACACACATACTGTATATATATCCGTATTGCAGTTGCTCTCCGCCTTGCTGCTCATATCCACACCGTTCCTAGGTTTATTTGCGGCGAGGCAGAAGCAGACGAATATGGATTACATGACCTGCACTGTGGAAAATCAGGGGGTTGGCACTCATGACACGAAGTCAATGACATCATTAAGAGGTGCCTTGCCTCTGCCCAGTGTCCAGCAGAGAGTGAGCGAGTCTCGCAATCTATTAAACCGTAACTCTGTTAGCACTGCTGGCCGATCAGATGGAATCACACTATTCATTGCCCTTGGAAAAATGGCAGATAATTGATGTGGGACTATACTTGTGTATTCACCCTGGTAGCCACATACATCAATCTCTTTGTTGGCCAAGCAGGAGCCACGGCAACACGGGTTCCTCTAGGCAGTATTCTTAGCACAATCCCTTTCTTGTTATACAGTACAGTGTATGTATAACCTGCTCATGTCTCCCAACACACCTTTCAATAATGACATTACCTTCATTCTCAAAAAATAAAGTAAACAATAAATGTTTTGATCACTATGCTAGTCATATATATAACAATACAAAAATATTGTGGACACAATGGTATCCTTGGCTAATGGAATAATTAATTCCAGGTCATGTTCAGTGCTTCTGGCTTGAGCCATTTTTTGGCAACATTTACAAAGACTCCCATTGATTGTATCTTGGTTGTATTACAACAGTAGCATGTGGAGACCAGAGACCAACTATTGAAGGGAAGATTCAGAGGATATACTGTGTAAAGCCAAGGTATCCCAGCATGGAAACGATCTAACAATGGGAGTCATCAAATGCCTGGCACAGAATGGAGATGGGCACATGAATGTCGTAAGACTGACTCCAGGAGAGGGAGGGAGGTCGCCTTCGTGTTCCTAAGTCACCCCAGCCACTGGAGAGACCGAGTTGACACCAATCGAGGCTTCTCGAGACTGACTAGAAAGCCAGAGTAAGCAAGCTCGTGAAGCACCAATTCATTATTAGCAACACACCTAGTGACTGAGAGCCCACATCAATCAGTTGTTGAGGTAAGCCATAACATTGACATCCTAGAAATGCAGCCTGAAGAGACCCACACGAGTCAACCTGGTAAACATACTGGTTGCTAAGTTCAGCCAGAAAGAAGTACTCGAGATGTTCCATTCAGGTGGGACAACCAGGTATCAACCAGGTGGATGGAAGTATGTCAATAGGTGTCCTGAAAATCCAAGGAAATAAGCTGAGCTTGACTTGACACCCCACGGTGAACCTGGTGGTCATCCAAACCTGTTGGACAGTATGCTTTTGGTGTTCAGCCAGGAAAAGCTTAAAATGATTTTGGGCATAACTAAATCCTTCATTGAGACCAAGAACAGTTGGGACACTACATAAGGAAAGGGGGCCACTGTAATGACTTTCTTCACCAACCATTTATGAATGACTGTGTGAAGAGGGGTAGACAGCTGGGCAGGAATGGACAACCGTGTTCAATTGAGCTCCTGAAAAATAATGTGAAGGCCTGGGCATCCTGGCATTCCTTGTCTACACTTGCCAAAATACCCTCAAATGTATTTATCCTCCATTATGCTGTCACTAGTCTTTACCATGAAAGGACTTTTGCCAACTTTCTTGGTTCAGACATCAAGCAAGCAGGAGACCTGACAGTCGAGTGGACAGCACTTGGGGTTCATAGTTCTAAGGTTCCGGATTTCATCCCCTGTGGAGGCGGAAACAAATGGGCAGAGTTTTGTTCACCCTGATGCCCTTGTTCCTGTAGCAGTAAATAGATACCTGGGGATAGACAGCTGCTACAGGCTGCTTCCTGGGGGTGTGTAACAAAAAGGGAGGCCTGGTGAGAACTGGGCCACAGGGATGCTAAAGCCCCAAAATCATCTTAAGATAACCTCAAGATAAGCAGAACCTGAAACCAAGACATCAGAAGGATCATCTTACCTTGTAGGACTCCAAACCTGGTTATGACCTAGAGCAGCAGCTGGATCAAGAAAAAGTGGCACAGAAACCCTAACCTTGATCAGTGCAGCTGTAAGGTATCCACAGGAAGGACCTGGTGATTGGGGATCAGAGTTGTGAACAAGGAAGACGCCAATACCACACCAACGCAAAGAGGTCCACATCTGGGTGCTTGCAAGTTTCACAAAGCCAAAATGAAAAAAGTGCCATCAATGGTCCATTCCATGGAAACAGGAAGGAGCCAGGACAGGCCATCCATGGGAACACTGAACACTCCCTGGTTGTGAACAGCACAGAGAGCCAAACCCTGAGAACCCTAAACCCTGCGAACCCATACCCTGAGAGAACCAAACCCTACTCGAAGTGTCCAGCTCCAATAAGAGAGACTGGTGAGAAAACCCCGGTTGAGAAAATGAACCACTGGGGAACAGTCCGAATGGAGCTGAAGATTGGAACCCTGGGGAATCTGAATCCTCCATGGACTTCTACATGCACTCAGATCCTCGATGGATTGTGGCCATGTCACATAGTCACACTCTCCAAAACTGCACTGTGCACCTGACAAAGGGGAGGAGACCAAGGAAAAGTCTCCTTTCCAGTACCCAGGCTAGCTTGGCAAGTGCTGGTCACAAAGGTCCAATCCAGAGCTGAGGAGTCCATGAAGACATTGAGTGAGGGGGGGGGGAAAGAAGGCACCAGGAAACCATATCTCGTAAAGCCCAAAGAAAAAGCTGGCAATGTAGGGGCCAGCAAAAGGCCAATGGGGCCAGCACCCAGTGATAGCAACGGCAGCAAAAGTAGCTGCCCAGGAGGTACCAGAACAGCCACCACCTTGCCTAGAGGCAAGGTGTGGTTTGCTATGCAAGCAAAATTCAGGTTCTTGCAAAGCTGCTTGAGCAACCTTTGAATTACTTGGGGCCAACTCAACACCAAAAGATGGCGGTGCTGCCACTAGAGGAAGGAAAAACAAAGCTGACAGAGTTCCACATGAGGCCCAGCCAAGTTTGAACCTGGGATGTAACCAACCGGGTTTTCTGCCAGTTCACCAGGAATCAACCCGTTCTCGCAAATTTAATAAGTCAATATTGACTTATTAAATATGTGCATAGGTGACATACTTAACATAATAGTTTCCCTTGAAAAGCTTCATAGAAAACACCGACCTTACCTAACCTACTTAGTATGTTAAGATAAGCATCTTATTGCTTCGTAATTACAATTATTACCTAACCTATAATAGGTATAGGTTAAGTAATAATTGTAATTACGAAGCAATAACATGCTTATCTTAAGATACTAACAAGGTTAGGTAAGGTCGGTGTTTTCTATGAATCTTTTTAAGGGTATCTATTATGTTTAGTATATCACCTATGCACGTAGTTAATAAGTCAATATTGACTTTACGAATTTGCGAGAACGGGTTGCAGGAATCCGAATCTGGAGAGATGGGAAAGAACCAGATCTCTGGCTAGCAGACATGCAGACCAGCTGGGAGCCCACACCAGCTAGTCATCGAGGTAGGCTAAAACCCGAACCCCCCAACAAATGAACACGAGTCCTAACAACCCAAGTGGAGCCAGATTGAGCCTAAATGGGAGAACCTGAAAGTGTTAAGCCTGCTTCCTCATGACAAAACCTAGCCAATCCATTAACCTCAGATGTGTAGGACTTGCCAATACGAGAACCGGAGGTCCAGTACCGCAGCAGATACCTTCCAAGCGGAGTGAGTAAGGTACCGACCCAATGGAGAAAAAGTGACTGTGGGAAGCACATGCGACCCGGCATCTGGCTCCACAGACAACCTAATTCAATCCATAGACAGCCTTCCTCGATCCACAGATGGCATACTCGAGCCACAGCAGCTCTGCTAGACTGACTCCAGGAACGTGAACAAGAATGTCGATAAGAGAGAAGGTCCTAAACAGGCCAACAGACCACAGCTGCCAATGAGAGGAACTGTGCCACCACATCCTCAGTAAAGATGAAAGAAGAAAACAGGGAGGCAGACAGGAGAGCCAATGCCCATGCCAAATCCAAAGATAGAGCCAACACAGCCTGTCGACACACAACCCAGAACATGGAAATGTACAGCTTGGTAAGCACAACCGATGCAGCCCCATAAGAAGCTAAGACTCCGGCATAGGGTCCCCTCTGCCAAGTGCTGCAATGTCCTTGGGGGGACAGCAGAACTGACACGTGGTCTCCAGCGGACAACCGCCACGGGGTCTCCAGCGGACAACCGCCACGGGGTCTCCAGCGGACAACCGCCACGGGGTCTCCAGCGGACAACCGCCACGGGGTCTCCAGCGGACAACCGCCACGGGGTCTCCAGCGGACAACCGCCACGGGGTCTCCAGCGGACAACCGCCACGGGGTCTCCAGCGGACAACCGCCACGGGGTCTCCAGCGGACAACCGCCACGGGGTCTCCAGCGGACAACCGCCACGGGGTCTCCAGCGGACAACCGCCACGGGGGCTCCAGCGGACAACCGCCACGGGGGCTCCAGCGGACAACCGCCACGGGGGCTCCAGCGGACAACCGCCACGGGGGCTCCAGCGGACAACCGCCACGGGGGCTCCAGCGGACAACCGCCACGGGGGCTCCAGCGGACAACCGCCACGGGGGCTCCAGCGGACAACCGCCACGGGGGCTCCAGCGGACAACCGCCACGGGGGCTCCAGCGGACAACCGCCACGGGGGCTCCAGCGGACAACCGCCACGGGGGCTCCAGCGGACAACCGCCACGGGGGCTCCAGCGGACAACCGCCACGGGGGCTCCAGCGGACAACCGCCACGGGGGCTCCAGCGGACAACCGCCACGGGGGCTCCAGCGGACAACCGCCACGGGGGCTCCAGCGGACAACCGCCACGGGGGCTCCAGCGGACAACCGCCACGGGGGCTCCAGCGGACAACCGCCACGGGGGCTCCAGCGGACAACCGCCACGGGGGCTCCAGCGGACAACCGCCACGGGGGCTCCAGCCGACAACCGCCACGGGGGCACCAGCCGACAACCGCCACGGGGGCTCCAGCCGACAACCGCCACGGGGGCTCCAGCCGACAACCGCCACGGGGGCTCCAGCCGACAACCGCCACGGGGGCTCCAGCCGACAACCGCCACGGGGGCTCCAGCCGACAACCGCCACGGGGGCTCCAGCGGACAACCGCCACGGGGTCTCCAGCGGACAACCGCCACGGGGTCTCCAGCGGACAACCGCCACGGGGTCTCCAGCAGACAACCGTCACGGGGTCTCCAGCAGACAACCGTCACGGGGTCTCCAGCAGACAACCGTCACGGGGTCTCCAGCAGACAACCGTCACGGGGTCTCCAGCAGACAACCGTCACGGGGTCTCCAGCAGACAACCGTCACGGGGTCTCCAGCAAAGAACCGTCACGGGGTCTCCAAGCAGACAACCGTCACGGGGTCTCCAGCGGACAACCGTCACGGGGTCTCCAGCGGACAACCGTCACGGGGTCTCCAGCGGACAACCGTCACGGGGTCTCCAGCGGACAACCGTCACGGGGTCTCCAGCAGACAACCGTCACGGGGTCTCCAGCAGACAACCGTCACGGGGTCTCCAGCAGACAACCGTCACGGGGTCTCCAGCAGACAACCGTCACGGGGTCTCCAGCAAAGAACCGTCACGGGGTCTCCAAGCAGACAACCGTCACGGGGTCTCCAGCAGACAACCGTCACGGGGTCTCCAGCAGACAACCATCACAGGGTCTCCAAGCAGGCAACCGTCACAGATGCTCTAGCAGACAACCACAGACTTTTGACATCTGGATATTTTCATGTTACATTCATACTTAGGTAAAGTACACCACTGCCATGCTCCATTCATACATAGGTACAGTAAATCTTTGTCCAAAAATAAAGCATCATTCTTGCAGGATGTTCTCATAAAGAGAGCCAAGGTAGATCACACTAACGTGATGCATCAAATGAACAAATCCACAAGGGCCGTGACAAGGATTCGAACCTGCGTCCGGGAGCATCCCAGACACTGCCTTAATCGACTGAGCTATGACAGGGTAAAAGGGTTGAAACCGACGTTCTACTGAACTTACTGGATCCTGTAGCCTCTCCGAGACACAAACCAGGCTTTTACACAACCCCCCCCCCTGCACCCGAGCTATGTCAATAGGCCGTTCTCCCTCTTCGCCCTTACATCACACACAGAGATCACACTAACGTGATGCATCAAATGAACAAATCCACAAGGGCCGTGGCGAGGAACGAACCTGCGTCCGGGAGCATCCCAGACACTCCCAGAGGCTACGGGATCCAGTAAGTTCAGTAGAACTTCAGTTTCAACCCTTTTACCCTGTCATAGCTCAGTCGATTAAGGCAGTGTCTGGGATGCTCCCGGACGCAGGTTCGAATCCTCGTCACGGCCCTTGTGGATTTGTTCAGAGCCAAGGTAAGTACTGCTTGTGCATCACATTGGTCTATGAGTACTGGACAAGTCTCCTCATGATGCCTCTCCTCCTCTTACATACCTTCTATAACTCCTCCATGATACCTCTCTCATTCTACAGTTTCACCACTTTCCACTTCATAGAAAATTGTGCAATTTTAATACGTATGGTATTGTATAGGATCAACACAAGCTTGGTATGGAAGTGGTGATAGAGATGAAAATAGCACACGGTCAGTACAGACTTGCCGAGGCCTGGAGTCTATTGCACACTATTGCAGAGGCCTAGAGTCTATTGCACACTATTGCAGAGGCCTAGAGTCTATTGCACACTATTCCAGAGGCCTAGGGTTTATTGAAATGTACTGCAGACTGTTACAGAGGCCAGAGGAATCAGAACACCAACTGTATATTATTGCAGAGTTCGCGAAGTTCAATAAGACTACAGTATTGCAAAGCCCTGGGGTTTTGATATACAGTATTGTAATTTATTGTAGAGTCTGGGGTTTCAGTATGTCTATTGCAGACTGTTACAGTGGTCAGGAACCTCAATATGCCTATTCTAGATACTGTAATGGCAGTTCTAGGGTCTCAACAGGCTTATTACACTTCAACAGAGATCGGTAGGGCTTCAATATAACTATTGTATTGGTCAGGGTTTTCAACGGGCATCTTTGCCCCTGTAGTGACAAAGAAACCTAAGAAAACTGCATCTTACACATTTATACTGTGGTAACATTTCAGATAGAACTGATAAACTTGAGAGAATGGGGAAGAAAAGGAAATGACAAACGTACTAGAGAAATGTACCAGTTACGTAGCGGGCAGTTGCTCACTCAAGTGTTGGGGAACACTAGATGCTTATTGCATACTATGTCATCACCCAACTACTGTAGTACAGAAAGTTATCTGATTTTCTTTTATAATAATTTGCCTGTACCTGCTATTCTTTTTCCTTAAATGTCTGCTTGGAGTAAATAAACATAAATGTGTCAGAGTAGGACTTCCCATACCTCCTCTTTGGTTTGTTCAACCATTTTATATTTCCGGTTGGCGTCGTCGGCCTGGCGTCTCCATGCCTCGCATGCGGTCCGTGCCTGAGCAATGCCCTCCTCCCATGATGCGAGCTACAAAATGTTTCACGTTATAAGGACTTGAAGGGGTATCTCAGGCCTAAGCAATGCCCTCCCATGATGTAAACTGCAAAAGGTTCTTGTATAGGGACTAGAAGGGTACTCTCTAAAAACTGTTAAAAGGCTAGAAGGTGTATCTCAAGCCTGACAAAAGTTTTATTTTCAAGCTACAAAAACTGTAAGTGGTAGCTTTCTCAGGCTTAAATGAACTGAAGTTTTATGAAGTAAACAATGTCATACTGATGTGGTGTGACATACAGGATACGCAGAAATTGACAACATAACTAACATATGATGTAAAAGTAAAGTGAAGAATACATGCATGAGACGGCGTATTTATGGAGGAGTCGTGGATTGGTTCCAAGACGAGGTGTAATGGTGTTGCACACGAAATTAAGGCACATAGGATACCGACAGATAAATTTAAATAAATAGTTGTATATTGTAAATTATGAAGTTGGGCTCACCCATAATTTTTGACAAAAACCTTTTTAAATTGAAACAATTCCAAGTTTCACCCACCTTAGCACGGTTTGTGGCCAGTTCCTCCCTGAGCCGTTGGATTTCAGAAGTGCTGGAGTTGCTGCTAGTGGTGAAGGGAGCCATAAGAGGAGATTGAGATAAATGATTACAAAGTGGATTTCGACTGTGAGGGGACATGGAACTAAGGTCGAACAAGCCTCCACTTGTGCCACTTGAAGAGAATACTCCACTTCCACTTATTTTGCCTACTCCATTAGTGCCTAGGAATGCTGCTGCTCCCTGTAAATTACCACAAAATTATTACATGGCAATTGCTGTACATAAAACCAGCATTAAATGTAATGAAACTCCAATTTCTGGCAAGTGCCAGAAGCTCCCTGAACCTGTTATGTACTGATATGGTACCATCTACTAGGTCGCATCAGCCGTGGAGCTCTAAAGGCCTACTGGAACCAGCATCAGAACCTGACCCCCTCAAAGTGCCACAGGGAGCCGGTGACATTTATTTTCGACACCCACCATGGAAGACAACCAGAAATTAATTATTATACACACACAGGAATAAGGTAGCTCAAGATATTCTCACCTCATTCAGTACAATGTGTTTATATATACACAAAAATTGTCTTGACACTTCCGTGGAAATAAAATTTTTATTCACCGAGACTCTAGGCGACTTCAATTGTAGACCCCACGTGAGTGATGCCAAAACTATCGACTGAGCTATTGAGTAGTCTTAAATAAGGAAAGTTTCACCAGGATGCGATAAACCGGGTGAGCTGCCCCCCTCAAAAAGGAGACGGAGTGAATGTGGCGTCAAACAGAGCGAACATGACATTGACCAAATGGAGGAGAACTGGTCGCAGAAGTGCATGCATCCTGATCTCTCACCCCACAAAAGGCCTACCAACAGGCAACAGCCGAGCTCTACCCGACCACCTCGAAAATGAGAATGGAAACCCGGTAAACAGAGGTCCATAAAGGGCTGACAAGATGCAGCCACTGAAGAAAGGAACTGTGCAACATCCCCAGGTAAAGGGAAAGAACAAAAGGGAGAAGTGGGAAGGAGAACAAGGGCTGAGACCAAATGCAAAGAATAGGCCAACACAGCCTGATATGTAAGTTGGGTTGTGAAGAATGTGGCCACCACAACCTAGAGCACGGGAGCGTACATCTTAGAAAGCATAGCCAATGCAGCCACAGCGGAGGCCAAGGAGAGGTTTCAAAGAAAGAAGGGACTGGCTGAAAGGTAAACCCAGAAGCTTTGGTGGGACTAGCCCGTCAACTGCCTCCACACACAAATTGGAAGGGGCAATCCCTGGAGTTGCCAATCTACATCCTGAGCTAAACTCTGCCCTGACCAACCTGGAACCCTGAGACGCTTCATCGTAAGAAGCACAGTGGTAAGAACAGAGGAAGAGCAAACCATACCCGAATGGGATGGAAGAAGAAGTGCAGACAGAGGCAATGTAGAGGTCACCAACACCACCACTTCTAAAGTCCTAAAAACCAACTGGTACAGCTCCGGGGCAACCCAATGGGCACACACACCCTAGACCGCTGCAATTGAAAAAACCCAACACACAAAGCAGTCGCTGCCTGGAATACCCTAACCTAATTAGGAGAGCCACAAAGAAGAGCTGCTGGCAAATCCCAGCAGGACTCGGGTCAGAATCAAAGGTGTAAACAACCCAACATGCAGCATTGCAGAGGCAGAAGGAATGAACGCCATCACAAAACATGGACGACACGCAACCCTCAAACTTGCATGAAATGAAAGCAGGTTTGGAAGGAATATCCATAAGATCACCAAACCCACAAGGAATTTCCAGGACCTGAAGGGAACACCCAAGCAGGACACCCTGGCACTAGGACTGTCAGACCTAAAAGTGACCCGACATAGTCTGGGTGATGCCGTGAAGAACTACCAGTGAACTACCACCCTCCAAAGTCACGCCTGACAGTCTAAAGACATCACACTTCACCCAGGGTGAGTCAACACTAGCGAGGAGGACTTCTACGGAAATGATTCCCAAACACTGGAGGGAAAGCACACACTTCAACTAGGCGAGAACACCCTCAACTAGGTGAGTGCACAGAGAAGGTAACCCTGCACTCATGCAGCTCCAAGATCACTCAAAACTTGGTTCATGTTACTCTACAGTTTACAGCACCCACCCACTTGGCTCAACAAGCAAAACACAGGGGCCAGCATAGAAGAGAGGTGACCTGGTGCTCATTACATCACAGAACTGAGGTTGGGAAGGAGAGTGGCGGTGAAGTTACCTATCCCGTCCCTGCTAACTAATGGGGTGAATGAAACTGTGCTTGTTCCAAGAGAATTCGATCATTTGTTTACACCGATAGGGAAGTTTTTTCAGCGGGTCTCGAGGCTTTGGTCTCTACTGAAGCTATTAGTGGTTTGTTTTGACTCGATGACTTTGTGGTTGCCTTCCCAATTGGGCGACAAAAATTTGTCACCAGCTCCCTGCACCTCTTTTAGGGGGGATGGGGCAGGTTCTGTTGCTGGTCCCCAGTAGGCCTATATAACTACTCAGCTGTTATGACCTAGTAGATGGTACCATCTTGGTACATGTAGCTTCAGGGAGCTAAGTAGGGCTTCCCTCAGAAACTAGAGTTTTGTATAATAAAAAGGAACATACAGGCTTTCAAATTTGAGTTCAGGAACAAATACAAACACAAAGCTTCATGAAATACCTGATCTAGGGAATTTTCTCTGTGTAAAGATGATTGTAGAAATGAATGTGGGAAAGCTGGAGATGAAGTAGACGATGGCGAAGGATTAGTGAGCAAGCCACCCGATCGTTCCTGGAAGCTGGAACCAGGAATATTTACCGGTGCACTAGACCCAAGCAAGCCTAGAAGGGCACATGGTAAACGTCAGGTAACTTATTAGATTTTAACGTGGCCAACAAATCTAAAGATACTGTAAGCTATTTCTTTAAACCAATCAATAGATTCAACTGAGGATGGGAGACTACTATAATTTGTGTAGTGAGTGGGTACACTGAAACTTGACATGCAAGAAAATTGCAGTTTAACTCCCATTGATCTGGTGCACAAGTATTTCTACTACATAGTGCAAGTATCCTATGTCTTACTGCTACACCATCACACACAAACATCTCCCACTACTACACCATCACACACAAACATCTCCCACTACTACACCATCACACACAAACATCTCCCACTGCTACACCATCACACACAAACATCTCCCATTGCTACACTATCACACACAAACATCTCCCACTGCTACACCATCACACACAAACTTCTCCCACTGCTACACCATCACACACACAAACATCTCCCACTGCTGCACCATCACACACACAAACATCTCCCACTGCTACACCATCACACACAAACTTCTCCCACTGCTACACCATCACACACACAAACATCTCCCACTGCTACACTATCACACACAAACATCTCCCACTGCTACACCATCACACACACAAACATCTCCCACTGCTACACCATCACACACACAAACTTCTCCCACTGCTACACCATCACACACAAACTTCTCCCACTGCTACACCATCACACACAAACTTCTCCCACTGCTACACCATCACACACACAAACATCTCCCACAGCTACACCATCACACACAAACATCTCCCACTGCTACACCATCACACACAAACTTCTTCCACTGCTACACCATCACACACAAACATCTCCCACTGCTACACCATCACACACAAACATCTCCCACTGCTACACCATCACACACAAACTTCTCCCATTGCTACACCATCACACACACAAACTTCTCCCACTGCTACACCATCACACATACAAACTTCTCCCACTCCTACACCATCACACACAAACATCTCCCACTGCTACACCATCACACACACAAACATCTCCCACTGCTACACCATCACACACACAAACTTCTCCCACTGCTACACCATCACACACACAAACTTCTCCCACTCCTACACCATCACACACAAACTTCTCCCACTGCTACACCATCACACACACAATCTTCTTCCACTGCTACACCATCACACACAAACTTCTTCCACTGCTACACCATCACACACACAAACATCTCCCACTGCTACACCATCACACACAAACTTCTCCAACTGCTACACCATCACACACAAACTTCTCCAACTGCTACACCATCACACACAAACTTCTCCAACTGCTACACCATCACACACAAACATCTCCCACTGCTGCACCATCACACACACAAACTTCTTCCACTGCTACACCATCACACACACAAACATCTCCCACTGCTACACCATCACACACAAACTTCTCCAACTGCTACACCATCACACACACAAACTTCTCCAACTGCTACACCATCACACACAAACATCTCCCACTGCTACACCATCACACACACAAACTTCTTCCACTGCTACACCATCACACACACAAACATCTCCCACTGCTACACCATCACACACAAACTTCTCCCACTGCTACACCATCACACACACAAACTTCTCCCACTGCTACACCATCACACACACAAACTTCTCCCACTGCTACACCATCACACACACAAACATCTCCCACTGCTACACCATCACACACACAAACTTCTCCCACTGCTACACCATCACACACACAAACATCTCCCACTGCTACACCATCACACACAAACTTCTCCCACTGCTACACCATCACACACACAAACTTCTCCCACTGCTACACCATCACACACACAAACATCTCCCACTGCTACACCATCACACATACAAACTTCTCCCACTCCTACACCATCACACACAAACATCTCCCACTGCTACACCATCACAAACACAAACATCTCCCACTGCTAACCCATCACACACACAAACATCTCCCACTGCTACACCATCACACACAAACTTCTCCCACTGCTACACCATCACACACACAAACATCTCCCTCTGCTACACCATCACACACACAAACTTCTCCCACTGCTACACCATCACACACACAAACTTCTCCCACTGCTACACCATCACACACACAAACATCTCCCACTGCTACACCATCACACACAAACATCTCCCACTGCTACACCATCACACACAAACTTCTCCCACTGCTACACCATCACACACACAAACTTCTCCCACTGCTACACCATCACACACACACAAACATCTCCCACTGCTACACCATCACACACAAACATCTCCCACTGCTACACCATCACACACAAACTTCTCCCACTGCTACACCATCACACACACAAACATCTCCCACTGCTACACCATCACACACACAAACATCTCCCACTGCTACACCATCACACACAAACATCTCCCACTGCTACACCATCACACACAAACTTCTCCCACTGCTACACCATCACACACACAAACATCTCCCACTGCTACACCATCACACACACAAACTTCTTCCACTGCTACACCATCACAAACACAAACATCTCCCACTGCTAATCCATCACACACACAAACATCTCCCACTGCTACACCATCACACACACAAACATCTCCCACTGCTACACCATCACACACAAACTTCTCCCACTGCTACACCATCACACACACAAACTTCTTCCACTGCTACACCATCACACACAAACTTCTCCCACTGCTACACCATCACACACACAAACTTCTTCCACTGCTACACCATCACACACACAAACTTCTTCCACTGCTACACCATCACACACACAAACATCTCCCACTGCTACACCATCACACACAAACTTCTCCCACTGCTACACCATCACACATACAAACTTCTTCCACTGCTACACCATCACACACACAAACTTCTTCCACTGCTACACCATCACACACACAAACATCTCCCACTGCTACACCATCACACACAAACATCTCCCACTGCTACACCATCACACACAAACATCTCCCACTGCTGCACCATCACACATACAAACTTCTTCCACTGCTACACCATCCCACACACAAACTTCTTCCACTGCTACACCATCACACACAAACTTCTCCCACTGCTACACCATCACACATACAAACTTCTTCCACTGCTACACCATCACACACACAAACTTCTTCCACTGCTACACCATCACACACACAAACATCTCCCACTGCTGCACCATCACACACACAAACTTCTCCCACTGCTACACCATCACACACACAAACTTCTTCCACTGCTACACCATCACACACACAAACTTCTTCCACTGCTACACCATCACACACACAAACATCTCCCACTGCTGCACCATCACACACACAAACTTCTCCCACTGCTACACCATCACACACACAAACTTCTTCCACTGCTACACCATCACACACACAAACATCTCCCACTGCTACACCATCACACACACAAACATCTCCCACTGCTACACCATCACACACACAAACATCTCCCACTGCTACACCATCACACACACAAACATCTCCCACTGCTACACCATCACACACACAAACATCTCCCACTGCTACACCATCACACACACAAACATCTCCCACTGCTACACCATCACACACAAACTTCTCCCACTGCTACACCATCACACACAAACATCTCCCACTGCTACACCATCACACACACAAACTTCACCCACTGCTACACCATCACACATACAAACTTCTTCCACTGCTACACCATCACACACACAAACTTCTCCCACTGCTACACCATCACACACACAAACTTCTCCCACTGCTACACCATCACACACACAAACATCTCCCACTGCTGCACCATCACACACACAAACTTCTCCCACTGCTGCACCATCACACACACAAACATCTCCCACTGCTACACCATCACACACACAAACATCTCCCACTGCTGCACCATCACACACACAAACATCTCCCACTGCTACACCATCACACACAAACATCTCCCACTGCTACACCATCACACACACAAACTTCTCCCACTGCTACACCATCACACACACACACATCTCCCACTACTACACCATCACACACACAAACATCTCCCACTGCTACACCATCACACACACAAACATCTCCCACTGCTACACCATCACACACACAAACATCTCCCACTGCTACACCATCACACACACAAACATCTCCCACTGCTACACCATCACACACACAAACATCTCCCACTGCTACACCATCACACACACAAACTTCTCCCACTGCTACACCATCACACACACAAACATCTCCCACTGCTACACCATCACACACACAAACATCTCCCACTGCTACACCATCACACACACAAACATCTCCCACTGCTACACCATCACACACACAAACATCTCCCACTGCTACACCATCACACACACAAACTTCTCCCACTGCTACACCATCACACACACAAACATCTCCCACTGCTACACCATCACACACAAACATCTCCCACTGCTACACCATCACACACAAACTTCTCCCACTGCTACACCATCACACACAAACTTCTCCCACTGCTACACCATCACACACACAAACATCTCCCACTGCTACACTATCACACACAAACTTCTCCCACTGCTACACCATCACACACACAAACTTCTTCCACTGCTACACCATCACACACACAAACATCTCCCACTGCTACACCATCACACACAAACTTCTCCCACTGCTACACCATCACACACAAACTTCTCCCACTGCTACACCATCACACATACAAACTTCTTCCACTGCTACACCATCACACACACAAACTTCTTCCACTGCTACACCATCACACACACAAACATCTCCCACTGCTACACCATCACACACACAAACATCTCCCACTGCTGCACCATCACACACACAAACATCTCCCACTGCTACACCATCACACACAAACATCTCCCACTGCTACACCATCACACACAAACATCTCCCACTGCTACACCATCACACACAAACATCTCCCACTGCTACACCATCACACACAAACATCTCCCACTGCTGCACCATCACACACACAAACATCTCCCACTGCTACACCATCACACACAAACATCTCCCACTGCTACACCATCACACACAAACATCTCCCACTGCTGCACCATCACACACACAAACATCTCCCACTGCTACACCATCACACACAAACATCTCCCACTGCTACACCATCACACACAAACATCTCCCACTGCTACACCATCACACACAAACATCTCCCACTGCTACACCATCACACACAAACATCTCCCACTGCTACACCATCACACACAAACATCTCCCACTGCTGCACCATCACACACACAAACATCTCCCACTGCTACACCCCAACACCCAAATTTCTCATGATTCACCCCATGTATCAATTCTATAAAAGGTTTCTCACTTGTTAACACATTCACAAGGCGTCTTACCTGAACTAGCTAAACCCGATGATATAGAATTACTTAAAGAATTATTTTCCACTTCTAATTCTCTATCTAATGATGCAGCAATGTTCAGTGGCTCATCTAGGTTTAAATCTTCTAAAGCACTTCCTGTTGAGAAAGAACAAAAAGATTAGTCTATTTATATTTTCTATTAATTCAGCTAATTCTGTATTAGATAATATTGCATGGTGTTACCTATTACAGTACTATCGAGACACCCACTCATACCTAGGACACAGCTTAAGATATGACCAACACTCCATCCATCACTCACTGCTAGTCTACATCTTGTGATATGTAACGCCTCACACCATGTGTAGTAACACTTCTATGCTCACACATACAGGAGCGTCACAGCTGAGTGGACAGCGCTCGGGGTCTTAGTTCTAATGGCCCGGGTTCGATTCCCGGGCCATGGGAAAAGAAACAAATGGGCAAAGTTTTTTACTCTGATGCCTTTGTTCAGCTAGCAGTAAATAGGTACCTGGGAGTTAGACAGCTGCTATGGGCTGCTCCTGGAGATGTGTAATTACCTAAGTGTATTTACAGGATGAGAGCTACACTCGTGGTGTCCCGTCTTCCCAGCACTCTTTGTCATATAACACTTTGAAACTACTGACGGTCTTGGCCTCCACCACCTTCTCACCTAACTTGTTCCAACCGTCTACCGCTATTTGTGAAAGTAAATTTTTTTACATTTCTTCGGCATCTTTGTTTAGTTAGTATAAATCTATGACCTCTTGTTCTTGAAGTTCCAGGTCTCAGGAAATGTTCCCTATCAATTTAATCAAATTCTGTTACTATTTTGTACGTAGTGATCATATCACCACTTTTTCTTCTGTTTTCTAGTTTTAGCATATTTAATGCCTCTAACCTCTCCTCGTAGCTCTTGCCCTTCAGTTCTGGGAGCCACTCAGTAGCATGTCTTTGCACCTTTGCCAGTTTGTTGATGTGCTTCTTAATTTAAGATTTGGGCACCACACAACTGCTGCATATTCCAGCTTTGGTCTATCAAGTCGTAAACAATTTCTTTAGTATTTCGCCATCCATGTATTTAAAAGCAATTCTGAAGTTAGACAGCATAGCGTAGGCTCCTTACACAACATTCTTTATGTGATCCTAAGGTGATGGTTTTCTATCTAGAACCACCCCTAGATCTCTTTATCAGAATTCCTTAAAGATTTCTCACATAATATATAGGTTGTGTGGGGTCTATGATCTCCTATTCCACATTCCATAGCATGGCATTTATTCACACTAAATTTCATTTGCCAAGTGGTGCTCCATATATTGACTTTGTCCAGGTCTTCTTGAAGGGCATGGCAATCATCTAAGTTTCTTATCTTCACTATTATCGTAACATTATCAGCATACATGTTCATATAATTCTGTATTCCTTCTGGTAGATCGTTTATGTAGACAACGAACATTACCGGTGCAAGAACTGAACCCTGTGGTACTCCACTTGTGACATTCCTCCAGTCTGGTACATTGCCTCTGATCACTGCCCTCATTTTTCTATCAGTTAGGAAATTTTTCATCCATGTTAGAAACTTACCTGTCACCCCTTCAATATGTTCCAGTTTCCAGAACAACCTCTTATGTGGAACTCTATCAATAGCCTTTTTTAGGTCCAGATATATGCAGTCAACCCAACCATCTCTTTCCTGTAAAATCTCTGTGGCTCGATCATAGAAACTGAGTAAATTTGTTGGACAGGATCTTCCAGATCGAAAACCATACTGACGATCTGATATTACTGTATATCGTTTGTCTCCAGGTGTTCTATCCATTTAGTTTTAATTATTTTTCCAACATTTTGACCATTACACTTGTCAATGATACCGGTCTATAATTGAGGGGGGTCTGTCTTGCTGCCACTTTTGTAGGTTGGAACTATATTAGCCTTTTCCACACATCTTTTCCACTTCAATTGAAGTGGAATGCTGAGCTCAGGTGCACATTCTCTCAGAACCCACGGTGAAACTCCATCTGGACCAACTGCTTGCTTCGTTCCATGAGCATTTTTTCCACTTCGTCTCTAGACAGCTCTATGTGCTCTATGTTGTTCTCTGGAATACTTAGTGTGTCTAGTTCCCTGAAGATTTCATTTTGTACAAACACACTTTGGAACTTTTTGTTAAATGTTTCACACATTTCCTTTTCATTTTCCGTGAATCTGTTTCCCATTTTCAACCTCTGAATATTATTCTTTACCTGCAATTTGTAGTTTATGAATTTATAGAAGAGGCCTGGTTCTGTTTTACATTTGTCCACTATCCATTTTTCAAAATTTCTTTCTGTCTCTCCTCACTGCCATGTAGTTGTTTCTGCATCTTTGTATTGGTAGTATGTTTGGGGGTTTGGCCTCTTCCTATGTTGATTCCATTTTTGTGTCTTTTAGTCTCTGGCCCTCTCGCAATTTCTGTTGAACCACTCCTGTTTCCTAGTTCAGCATCTCTGCTTTGGTATAAATTGTGATGTGCCTTTATCATATATTTCGCAAAACTTGATAAACATCTCTTTTACGTCATGTCCTAATAACAAGTCTTTCCAGTCAAATTCCCTAAAGAAATGTCTGAGTTCCCCATGTCCTCTCCTGAAATCAGGTTTATCCAACTGCTTCAACCTTATTTTCTTCCAGATTATAACGAATTGCATACTTTATTCCCAAAAAGACATGGTCACATTTACCCAAGGAAGGAAGGTACTGAATGTCAAATATCTCTTCCTCTTTCCGCCCACCCACGCTGGAGGCTCACTGTTCTCGTGACAGTCGCGGTCTCCCCCGGAGTCAAAAAGTTTTCCCATTCCAGTTATTTTAGCTTGGATATTTGTTGTTACCAGCTTTATAAACACTGCAAATTGACTTCCAGCTGGATAGTAATCAAGAACAGAGCCAATTCATGACGAAAGCATTGAAACACGTACGAGGGAAAATTTATTGAGTGTTTGCTGAAAGTAGAGAAACATGAGACTTAGATTTTCATATACAGGTATGCAAATATTCCTTTAGAGCATTCAATTGCAAATAATTGATACCAAACTGAACAATGCAGCACAAAAATTGAGGTCAGAAAGCTGAAAAAGAATATAAACATTTGTGTGTGGTGACGAGTTCACGCGCAACGCTCGGCCGACCTTGATGCGTGATAGCATTAAGAGCATCTCGCTCATAAGTACAACACTCGTGTTGCCTGATGCACTCAAGTCCTATCCGATTTAATACTTGCATTTCTATAACCTTCACTAAATCAATAGTTTTTACTAGTGCTGTTCTTGGGTGCAATTTGTTTGTCCCCTATTCCACGTTCCCCTCTACTTTACTGGCCTAAGTAAGAGAACCATCAACACTTCTTTCTGATTAATAACTGTGTCAAATAAACCTAAGTTAGGGGAATCATTAATAGTCTGAACTACGGTTTACTCAACCAATTGCTCCCTCACTCATCTGCTTGTGAAATCTTACCTCAAACCATCCTTCATGACTCCTGAAGTATACCTTAACTCTAAAGACATTTAACATTTCATAATTCATTTATATCATTTGTGTAATAAGTGTTGCTAGCACCCACATGACACACATTTGCGGACAAGACACATTTCATACTAAAATGACACACATGGTTCTTACACAACACAGTTGCTTCCACTCAACAAATATTACACACGACACACGCTTGGCTCTCACACAACACACTTTGCTCATGCACAACACACTTTGCTCATGCACAACACACTTGGCTCTCATACAACACAATTGGCTCACACACAACACACTTGGCTCACAAACCGGTGCAAACATTTGACCACACAAAACACACCTGACCACACACAGCACTTGGTTCATTCACACAATCTTAAACACAAATTATACACATCGGTTACTCCGGCACACTCATTATTCAGGGGTACATGACAATCTATTAATAAATGCTTCTGGTACTAATTTGAATACATTCATACAGATTTCCTGCACTTAAAATACAGAAAACCCTCAGTTTTCACAAGGATTTACTGTATTTTAGTAAGGTAAACCTTACGTTTACCTTACCTTTACCTTACGTTTACCTTACCTTTACCTTACCTTTACCTTACGTTTACCTTACCTTTACCTTACGTTTACCTTACCTTTACCTTACCTTTACCAAGTACTGTAAGGTACTTGGTTTATCTCAGATAAACCTTGACAATATCAAATGCATAAATATTGATCTTATTGTTATTGATATATTGATCAATATTCATAAATACTGATCTTATTGATAGTGCTCTGTATTCATAAATATTGATATGATATTGATATATATTCATAAATATTGATCTTATTGATATACTAGATTGAACCTTGCAACCTAGTACTGTATATTCAAAACAAGGATGTATTCCAGAGACATTGAAACGTCCCCATTTCTGGGAGGAGGCCTTTGGTGGCTCCCTGAAGCTATCTCACTGACATGGTTCCCCACTATTGGGTCACACCAGTTGCAGGAGTCATGTTTGACCTACCCAAGACCATGATCCAGAACCTGGCTCTCTCTCAAAGAGGCACAATCAGCAGCCTGATATTTAGTCAATATTCCTGGTCCCATTCCATCTTGTGCCGCACTGGGCCAGGGTTTTCAGCCCACTGATTCTTCTTCAACCTAGTTTCTGTCATCTCTTCTTCTCCCTGGTAAGTCCTTTCTTTGCTTCATTCTCTGTGGTTAGTTAGCCCTGGTAGCACCCTGACTCCCTCCTTCCCTTACCATGGTTGTTGATTCATCGGTTTGTTCTTTACCAGCTCGAAACTGACTGGTGAGTGGCTGCTGTCCAAAAGCCCTGGGCCGCCTAGTGGCGACCATTGGTACCAAGGGGTTGGAGCTAGTTTTGAGTGAACCATTTTGACCGAATCATTTGTGAAGTAGATTGGCTGTTTCAATGCATCATTTTCTATAAACCTTGCAATTGTCTGCATTGCTCCACTGACTTTCTGGACATTTCCGAGTGAGGGCAATTATAATAATCCCCTGCTCCTTGTGCCTCTGTGAGGGTGGGGGGGGGGGGAGGTTCTGGCTCTTGTCCCCTAGTAAGCCAAACAAGACTTGCTACTGATGTGACCCAGCAGTGGGAAGCCATCTCAGTACGATAGCTTCAGGAATGTTATCATCGGCGTTCTACCACAAGGAGGAGTTTGATTACATTCCACACAGTCTTTTTTTCCCTTCTCTCTTGACGAAACATCTAGAACATTATTAGTAAGTACTCCTGCCATTTACAGCCACAAACCAACTGCTTTTAGCACATTTGTTCATTTATCAATGACAGAGTGAATATTATCTTTCATTTCAGCAGGAGAATTATATGAAGTTTACAGAAAGTCGTTATGAAAAACACAACCCCAAAGTGAGTGAAAATAAAAGAAACTCCGTTTGTTAACTTGTAAATGTGCTAATCACTCCACAGCTAATCTAGAATTTTCTATAGATAATACTGAAATGAAAATGTCCCCACTGACAAATCCCAAGCTTACCAAAGGTGAGGGTTTACTGTGTCATCACACACTACATTGTCCTCAAGTCCCATCACTCCTATTTCCCTGTTTAAATGTATGGCTGTATTGTATTAAATTGATTTTATAGCAATACTCTAGCGTGTGAGCTCAGTCTTCCTTATCACAACAATTCCAGTTACCAAGCCTATAGTGGGTAGACTTGAAGTGGATATTCAAATGGACCTCGAACCCTAGCACCAAACTCCCCTTCAACACTGCCTTTCTCACCTGACCTTTAGTACGTGCTTCCCATCTCCCCTTCAACACACACTACCAGGTATATGTAGCACCAGGATTGACTTCACTTCCAACACCTCACTCATTGATGCAAATACTCACCAACAACAGATTCCACGGTGTCGCTGGTGGGGTAGAATGGAGGGGCCAGGGGCGACACCGTTGATGACAAGCTGGAGGGTAACGAGGACACGAAGGATGACGACTGTGTGTGGGGCACGGAGACGGGAAGGGTCATGGGAAGGCTGATGGGTATCATGTTGGCCAAGAAAAGACTCTGTTTGCGTTTACTCTTTTCTTGCATGTCCAAGGTGTGGTCATTATCGATAGCGGCTAATTGCTTTTTCAAGTTGGTCTCTCGGTCCTCACGTTCTGAACCTGGGGCTTTGTGGTAAGAACTTAGACCACCAATACTTAAGCCACTCACTCCACCCCCTAAGCTGCCACTTAAGCCTAGAGCATCTGAAGAGCCTCCCAAGAGAGTATTCCCACTAAAGTGGCGGGGTTTACTGCCAATTGGTGCTAGAGGTGGTGGGGGATGGTTCATCCCATTACCAAATACACAGTCTACATTATTGCTAATGCTTGTTATCTGAAAAGGTAAAAACAGTACTTTTTTAGTTATTACAACAAAAATTTTAAGTTTAAAATCTATAAATGTTAACCAAATACAGACAATATAATCTTTCAGGAGATTACAGTCTAAATAGACACCTTGTATCATAACAGGGTGTATATAGCAATTTACTCGATAAGAATACAGTCTCTCAGGTACAATACAATATAAAACCTCAAGCAAATTTTCATTAAAAGCTAATATACCAGTTGTGGGCATTCATTCATTCTTAGTTAAATTAAATCTCACATTTTATGAATAAAACTAAAGCTAGTCAATTTCTTAAATCCAAAATGCCATATAGCAGATCCCCATAAAGGACCAAATACTCCTACCAAGTCTCTGTGGCAACATTCAGAGTTGTAAGAGAAAAATATGAATCTGGCCGGGGTTACTGTGAAATCTAGACTGTTGAATTATCATGTAAAGTCATGTCCAGATAATTTTTTTGTTTTCCTACATGCATAACTCTTATTCTTCTAATTGCAATTACAGTATTAATCAACATCTTTTTATTTTATAAATGTTTAACTGTGCTTGCATGTACTGCACTATAAACTGTAGAAAATAGTTTGCTTACATAAAATTTATTCGTGGTGTCCAATCACCTACTGTGAATCCAGGTCAACCGACCCACTAACTTTTCTTTGGATATATCATTACTCTATCTGTGAGTTCTGAGCACATCATCCAGGAAGAACAGTAAGTGAACATCAGGCAAGCATAAAAGAAATTTCCTTACACCCTTATTTTATAGTATCCACAAATTTGCAAATGTTGCTGTTAAATCCCATCTAAATCATTCATATATATGGTAAACAAAAGGATCCCATAACAGAATCCTATGGCATTCCACCTGCAATATATTCCAACTCTGACTTGATTCCACTAATGCTTACTCCCCATTTTAAATAATCCGACAAAGGATAATCCCTCACAATGAATCACGAAGGATTCAGTGGGAGAAATTTTCATATGCGTTGGTGTCATAAGCTTTGGTAAAGTCAAGATAAAAAAAATTAAAAATCCTTTCCTGTATCAACTGTGAAAAACACTAGAAAAGAATGGGAGTAAATTTGTTAAACATGAGCATCCCTTAATAAAAAGTTAATTTATACTAACCACTACAATTATGAATAACATGCAACTTTAAAATTGTTAAGATGAATATCTCTACCTAATAATAAGATTGCTGCAATTAAATAGTTATTCAGCATAACAGTGCCATTATAACTAACAAAATGACAGAACCACAGAGAAAAAGTTGTTAAAATAATTATTTGTGAGAAAAGCAAGACATACTAGTCAAATGTGAGGACAGAGTTGGAAAACAGGCACTGACAGGAGCGGTCAAGGGATGGAGTAAGGGAATACCAGAGGATAAGTCATATGTCAACTGGGTTGTATGAAGGATCTTAGTGTCATGATTGCTTCCCTAGAGACTCAGACAATGGACATGTACTGTAGAGATAGGTTAAATGCTGGAAGAATAAACACCAGGAACTACACAATGGAGAGAGATTCTTCTTGTAAATCCAAAGTGGGAGATTCATTCCACACTCAGTCCTGTATCTGTAGTGTATTTCGTATAACTTATTAGCAAATTTATCTCGTGCCACATTCTCACATCTTAGTGATACATAGATGCTATTCAGCTTATACATGGGATAACTTTTTTTTTTTTTTTAACTTTGTTAAGTGTATCCAACTGAAAATCAAATAGAGGAATTCTACAAATTCCAGAATGTAAAGAGAGCCATTTGACTTTTTAACAAAAAACAAGGAGCCATTAAACATTCCATTTTTACTTTACTTTTTAAGAATAAAAGAGAAAGTAAAACAGGAATGTAATTGGAAGAGCGTGTCCAATATGACCGGCTAGCTCAAGCCGCAAGTAGACTAACCCCAGCACCGCACACCTCTTTTAACATGACAACCCCACGGCAAGCAAGAGAAAATAAATTCATTTTTGTCTTTCCAATAGTTAAAATACATTCCCTGATCACAGAAAAAGAAGTATGTTACTTAGGCTGTGGAGGAATGATGAAATCTGACAATAATGTTGGTGTTTGACGAGCGTTCATGCAGCAGATACCCCGAGGAAATCATCTAGATGAGGAGTGCGGCACAAGCTGCAGCGAATATATTCATACCGATTTATTTCAGTGTTGCTGATTATTTTTAGTTTCCTTTTTGCTGTTATATTATGCAATAGTGTGTTATTAGAGAAATTTCTATAATAAAATGTGCAAAACCTCGAAACAAAATATATTTACGTCACTAAAATACACATTATGTTCTTTGAACAATAAAACTATTTTTACTATTATCACACTTTATTTACATGTTGTATATAACTATCTACATTTAATTACCTAAGTGTAGTTACAGGATGAGAGCTATGCTCGTGGTGTCCCATCTTCCCAGCACTCTTTGTCATATAACACTTTGAAACTACTGACGGTCTTGGCCTCCACCACCTTCTCACCTAACTTGTTCCAACCGTCTACCACTCTGTTTGCAAAAGTGAATTTTCTTATATTTCTTCGGCATCTGTGTTTAGCTAGTTTAAATCTATGACCTCTTAATATGTGTATACATTACCAACCACTAAGCAGTTGTGGAGGATGTGATAATCTTGCAAGCACTGATCCAAGCTCAGCCTAACCATGTACATGTTGCACCAAGTTCTAAGTGCAAGCAGTGAAAATATTGTATTTTCTTTATGTTTTTAATGATTTTATCATAGTACTTTTCTTAGTGCAATGATGCATTGGACTCTTAAGTAATGTTACTTATATCATAGAACATGTAGAACATTGGTATGAACAGAAATATTTGTTAAATATGTGCACCACAATATAGTTTTAGAATAATAAATCGTACCATTTTGCTGATATCACACTGTATTCATACTTTATATTTAACCCTTGTGTGGCTCCGGGCTATTTAGCATTTGTCACTCACAGGCGCATACAAAAAAAAAAAAAAAAATCTTCTAAACCTGTTAATTTGTGCTCTCTGATCATGGAAAAAATAATAAAAAAATCGTAAGTGGCATATATATTGCCCGCTATAGGGCGGGGAAGTCTGGCAAAAAACAGGGGCTGACTCAGCGTGCGTCCCAGACAGTCTGTTGCTCGCCAGCTGTCAGGCAGGAGTGGCCACAAAGAGATAATTACCTAATTATTTCAATGTCTCTGACTGATTTTTTCATAGTTTTTTGCTGTAATATTATTCAGTAGTGTGTAGTGTGATATATTTATATAATAAAATGAGTGAATCATCGCTGTACTCAAAAATATGGTGTGCATATTGTTGATTCAATTATTATGCTCATCAAGCAGTGAACAAATACTTTGTCAGTTATTACACTATATACAGAGGTTATATACAAGTATCTGCATGTTTTGTTTACCATAACGAACCACTAAGTTGCTATTATAAGTCAAAAAGCAACGACGAGTGACCACCACACACCAGCCAGCCACTCGCTGCCACTCACTCCCTCAACACCTCACTCGCCCACATTCTCCTCCCACAATACTGTTTTTGCTTTTATTCACTATATACAGACGTTATATATAAGTATCTGCATGTTTTGGTCACCACAACTGTACAACTAAGTTGATATAGTTAGTTCAGGCACTAAGAGATGTCGCTACACACAGTCAGGTGGCGGCTGCTTCCCTCATACATTCAAGGTCAGACGCACTAAAATTTCACCCCAACAATACTGTTTGTGGTGTATTACCCTATATACAGACATTATATATAAGTATCTACATGTTTTGTTCACCATAACTGTTCAACTAAGCTGGTATAATGCCCAAAGAGCATAATGGCCACCCCTCCCAACATGACAAATCGTGCAGACGTTGACACCCCCATCACCAAAATGGCTTCTCCCCCACACTCCTTTTGCTGTTATTACACTGTATATACACGTTATATGTAAGTATCTACTTTCGTTTTCCCCATAACGAACCACTAAGTTGGTATGCTGAGTGGCAGTGGCAGTGCCAGCCCGCCACTGGCTGCCACTCCCTCCCTCCCTCACCTCACCTGACTCGCCACCATTCTCCTCCCACCATACTGATTTTGCTTCTATATACAGATGTTATATATAAGTCTCTACATGTTTTGTTTACCATAGCGAACAACTAAGCTGGTATAGTGAGTCCAGACAGTAAAAGGTGGTCACAGTCAGCAGACAATGCTACCTCCCTCCCCACCAAGATTACTCCACCCACTACAGTGCTAATTATCACAACAATCCTGCTATTATCAGAATCCTGGTCATTTTTATCACAGTCAGGGGTCTTCTGTAATAATATCATTGCTAAATAATACCATGAGCATGTATATTATGGCATTTTTAGGCGATGCTGTGGTCACAAGCTGAACAGCAGTGCTGTGAGTTCATGCTGCATGTGTCAGGCTTGGTAGCTCACTCAGTACTGAGGCCCCTCACACCCGGGAATTTGGCCCACGATTTTTAAAAAAATGGCGTCTGTTTACAAGAGCCCCGATGAAGGTGTAGTGAACCCCGTGTATCCGCAGGCCATTTAAATCTTGCATAGTACTCCAATACATCATATGATGTGGAGCGCAAGTTACTGCAAGTCACTGAAATCATATGATGTGTTGTGCACTTAAAGGGTTAACAATCTACATGTTTATACACACTTGTGCACCATTAAGCAGTTGTGGTGGGTGTGATAATCTCATAACCCCTGATCCAAGCACAGCGCAGCTCCACATGCTCCTCACTGGCCAACGACACCCGACGAAGCAAAGTGCCCCCCGATATCACGCGACTAACACTAGCCAAAACACGATTATCAAAATTCCCGGTCATTAAATCCTAACTACCGATATGTTAATTTTCTAAAGGAACGTGTGTGCTGTGGCTGTGTGCCTGGTGCACTGTGAACCTTATCACCTGCATCGGGTTCACTCATCTTTGTACCTTATCTTTACCCCTGTCAGGTCTTCTGTCACTATCACTGTTAAATTATTGCAGTTTCTATATTGATTTATTTCATCCTCATTAAGCTACATAGTAGTGATGTGAGCTGCTGCTGCACTACTCATGGTTGCTCAAATAGTACTAAGGCCCTCACACCCACGAAGAGTGCCCTCTATTTTTGTCCAAAATGCAGTTTGTTTACTGGAGAGCTGATGAAGCAGAGGTGAGCCCTGCATACCCATGGCAGTTTTAAATCTTATGCTAGACCTAAAATTGACCTTGGTTGACATGTGCACCACCGATGAAACGACCCTGGCTGACATGTGCAGTTAAAGGGTTAACATCAGTATAGCTTGTATGTTAATCAACTGCTCAAAGTGACCAAGATGACTGATGGGACTTACAGTATTTGATTTGGAGATTAGAGAATTACAATGAGTTATTGAAGCAGAGGTGGAGGACGGTGTCACATGGTTCTCTGCAGGAAGAGCAGACTGTAGGATGTCGGCTAAACTTGTTCCAGTGCAATTTTCACTTGCTGCATTTTCTCTAACTTGTGTCATTTCCTCTGAAGAAGAAAATAAATATTATAATAACTGACCAAAACTCTACAGTACTAAAGGGTCAGTACAGTGATACGAGTCAACAGTTTAACTGGCATTTTAAGACAACAGGATTTGCAATATTGTACTTAATTTGAAGGGATACATCATTGTGAAATGCTGCAGATAACTAGTGGTTTCATATAAAACATAATTACAGTACAACCTCAATTTGACGTACCCTGATTCGGCGAATCCCTGGCTAGGTCGCACACTTTTCAGGCCGGATTTACTCACCCGTTTTGAGGAACCTGGTTCGCCGAAGCAGGGGTTGTGTGGATTTGCTTATGATGTTGGAACAGAGTTCACAGACTAGTGGAAAACTTTCCAATGCTATCACAGGTTACAATCAATAATTCCTTCATATGACAAGTTGGATCACACAAGTGGACATGTGGACCACGCAATAAGTGAACCATATTAACCAAACATCAGCCAGAGTGGTCCACACAACAAGTGAACAGCTAAGTTTCCATGATTTTCGTTCACTGACTTGTGGCACACGTATCTTTGTAAATTAATTTAAAGGCTGAGGCATGACTAACTAGCTACATGTGGTGAAATTTTCTTATAGACATTTTCTGTGATGAAACAAAATGAGCGAGGGTGGACAGATAAGTGAATACTGTACTGTAAACCTTACTTGGGTTTCCTTAGTCTGTGTTGTCATAGTTCAGTGACCCATGACTTTGAAAGTTTCAGATTAATAAATTATTTCTAAAACTGGTGTTTTAACACTATCGCCCGCACCACGAGAGCGCCGCAGACTTTGACGTCTTGGGGCTAATGGTGCGAGCGAGCGTACGGCGATGCCTAAATGTGTATACTCGTTTCAGTTTTCTCCCCTTAATTCTCGTGCTACGTCGTTCGTTTTGGTATCATTGTGTTTGCAATTAAATTCCCTGCAGACGTATATGCATATAATGTCCAAAAGCCTGGCGAGACTCCCCACAGCAAGGCCTAAAGTCAGAAAATTACCAGTGAGCGCACAAAATCAGTAAAATATGTATACTCGTTTCAGTTTTCTCACCTTAATTCTCGTGCTATGTCGTTCCTTTTGGTATCATTGTGTTCGCAAATAAATTCCATGCAGATGTATATGCATATACAACCCGTTCTCGCAAATTCGTAAAGTCAATATTGACTTATTAACTACGTGCATAGGTGATATACTAAACATAATAGATACCCTTAAAAAGATTCATAGAAAACACCAACCTTACCTAACCTTGTTAGTATCTTAAGATAAGCATCTTATTGCTTCGTAATTACAATTATTACTTAACCTATACCTATTATAGGTTAGGTAATACAGTAATTGTAATTACGAAGCAATAAGATGCTTATCTTAACATACTAAGTAGGTTAGGTAAGGTCGGTGTTTTCTATGAATCTTTTTAAGGGTATCTATTATGTTAAGTATGTCACCTATGCACATATTTAATAAGTCAATATTGACTTATTAAATTTGCGAGAACGGGTTGGCATATAATGTCCAAAAGCCTGGCGAGACTCTCCGCAGCAAAGCCTAAAATTACCCGTGAACGAGCACCAATTTGCACACCACAACCTAATGTGTATACTCGTTCAGTTTGATAACATAAATTTTCGTGTTACGTCTTTCAGTTTGATATCAAATTGTTTGCAATAAAAAGGCGTGTATTTTAAAACTAGTCCCATAATAATAGAGCAATAACTGGAATTTTAATAAATATTTTAATTCTGGAAGCTCATTAGCATAATTATTTATATCTTTCCAGTGTTCTGACAAATTTTTGTGTTTACATCTTTCATTTTGGTATCAAATTGTTCGCGATGTAAAGGCGCACATTTTAAAACTAGTCCCAACATAATAGCACAATAAATAGAATTTTAACAAATATTTTAAAATTTTGACCAAAAACCTGTTTATAATCATATAAGTGTTCGGACATCAAGTTTCATGTTACATCTTTCATTTTGGTATCAAATTGTGCACATTCTAAAGGCGCTTAATTTGAAACTACTGTAACCCCGCGATTATCCGGGATTCAAACATCCGGAAAACGCCCTTATACGGCCAAAATCGTGATCGGATAAAGTTATCACAATATCCGGCCAAAATGGCCACAGGAACCGGATAAGAGCTGGTTTGGCCGGATGAATATTCGGCCATACCGTATTAATCCCGTCTGTGGCTCTAGACGCATGGTGGAGGAGGGGGTGGGGTGGGTGGGTGGTGTTGGGAGGGTGGGAGGGGTGCGTATGAAGGGACCACCTGGGTACAGGAATTACCATTAATTTTAGAACACTTAATCATAGCCAAAAACAAATTAAATAAGTACTAGTAATTATGTATTAACAAATAAATAAGTTTCCTAAAAGTAATGTGCACAGGCTGAAGTTTCCTTCAAAAATATTGTGTTTTTTTTTTTCCTCCTGGCGGCCTACGTAACGCGCTATAGCTGCCCCACCCCAAGTGGACCCGTCCAACACTGGTCAACCCATGTGCGTCCATCCCTTGTGTTATACACAGTGCTGCGCCATTAGTGAAATATTTTTTTAAATAACTTTTTTATTTTCATAGTAACTTTGAACATTTTTGGCCAAGATTATGTCCGGTAGCAGCATCAATCGTTCTGGAGGTGTTAAGAGGAAGAAAGTTGTCTTAACAATTAAAGACAAGTTACTGTTATACACCTCAACCAGTGCGGCGTCACAGTGCTGCTCCATTAGTGAAATATTTTTTTAAATAACTTTTTTATTTTCATAGTAACTTTGAATATTTTTGGCCAAGACACTGTCTGGTAGCAGCATCAATCGTTCTGGAGGTGTTAAGAGGAAGAAGGTTGTCCTAGCAATTAAAGACAAGTTATGTGTTGTTCAACCAGTGAGGCGTCACAGGCAGCCAAATGCCTTCAACAAGTGAGGCGCCATAGGCAAGCCAAGCGCCTTCAACAAGTGAGGAGCAAGCAAGCAAGCGCCTTCAATAAGTGAGGCGCCATAGGCAAGCCAAGCGCCTTCAACAAGTGAGGAGCAAGCAAGCAAGCGCCTTCAACAAGCGAGGCGTCACAAGCAAGCCAAATGCCTTCAACAAGTGAGGCTTCACAGGCAAGCCAAGCGCCTTCAACAAGTGAGGACATGCAAGCGCTTCAACAAGTGAGGCGCATGCAAGCGCCTTCAACAAGCGAGGCCTCACAGGCAACCCAAATGCCTTCAACCAGTGAGGCTTCAGCAGCTGGCAGTCAAAACTAACTTTGCTTAATGAACTGTACAGTAATTTTAAGTGTTGTGTTAGTATAGGTTACGTAAATTGTTAAGAATTCTTAACTTCAAGATGTGTGGCATCAATCAAGAAGACAAACACCAACAAGGTAAGTTGAGGTTTCTAGTTGAATATTTAATAATTATATGTGGCAAGGCAATTCAAATTATGTTGTTTGTAGTATAAAAGTAGTTGGAAATTGTCACTTTTGGACTCGTAGGTGAAAAAGTACCATTATCCGAAAAATGTGATAATCCGGCTGGGGGTCCTTCCCATATAGTCCGTATGATCGAGTGGAGACAGTATCCTGAGGTTGATCGGATAAAATATGATTTTTACAGTATATAAATATTTTTGTAGTGGACGCGAGTCCTGTCCAAAGTCAGGACTCAGGAGAAAAACTGGACATGATAGGTGTCCAAACACTATCGCTCTCTCAAAGAGAGCGATAGTGTTAAGTGGTTATCAAGGAGCACTCTGTGGGTATGCCACTGGGTGGCGACGCCATTAAGAATGCCTCAGATAAATTTGCAGAAAAAGATGAACATTCCAGATTTTCAAGCAAGTGAAGGATGGTTGCAAAGGTTTAAGAATAGGCATAATATTAAGAACAGGAAAGTTTGTGGAGAATCATTAAGTGCAGATACGGATTCTGTCGAGCCATTTAAGCGTAAATTGAATGATTACATAATAACAAATGATCCAAGGCATTTTTAGTTATACAATGCCGATGAAAGAGGCTTTAATTGGAAATGCTTGCAGAGCAGCACTTTGGCATCTAGGCTAGATGAGTGTGTTCCTGCCCGTAAGGTAAACAAAGAAAAAGTGTCTGCCATGTGTGCGAATGCAGACGAAAGTTATAGAATAAAGTCCGCCATTGTTGGGAAGTAAAAAAAAAAACACGTACTTTGAAAAAATTGAATGAACAGGCTACCTGTGGTCTACTACAGCTCTAAAACAGCTTGGTTTACTGGAGACATTTTTGTAGACTGGTTCAATAATCATTTTTGCAAAGATGTAAGAGATTTTCAAATAAACAAGTGTGGAGTGAGGCAGAATGATATCAAGGCATTACTCTTGGTTGACAATGCCCCAGCTCATGTAGGGCTCGACACATTAACGTCAAGTGATGGACGCATCAGATGTATGGCCTCACCTCCAAATACCACCTCTCTGATCCACCCAACAGATCTGGGTGCTATATATGCAATGAAAAGGCTCTATAAACGAGCAATGAATAAAGAAATCATGGTGGTGTTTGAGTCAGATGAAGACAAAAGACAAGGAACCAATTTGCGAGGTAAAGCAACATTGGAACGTTACAAAAATTACTCAATTAAAGAAGCAATTTACAACTGAACTAAAGTTTGGGATGAAGTTAAAGAGTCAACATTAACCCTCAAACCGCGCATATCATATATAAATGATATCAGTGACACAACCGAAACCGCGCACATCATTTATATATGATTTCGTGTCTAGCGCTATAATTTAAACGCCCCGCCTGGGATAGGGGCAGCTATAGTACAGCCACGACCGATAGTTGCCAGATGCCACCTAGAAAAAAAATCCAGGCCAACATTCTTGGGTGTTACAGCGTCAGTATTGAGCAAGCCACCAAGGCTGGCGCACGCAGCACGAGCTCACAGCACCGCTGTTCAGCTTGTGACCACAGCATTGCCTACAAATACCATAATATAAATGATACTGCTATTATTTAGCAGTGATAGTATTACTGAAGCCCCCTGACTGTGATAAAACTGACCAGGATTCTGATAATAGCAGGATTGTGGTGATATTTAGCACTGTGCTCCATGGAGGGAGGAGTAAGGCTGTGGGAGGGAGGGTTGTGGCGTCGTCTTCTGACTGTGTGTGGCCACCATTTATTGATTGCACTCACCATACCAGCTTAGTGGTTCGATATGGTGAACATAAATGTAGATACTTATATATAACGTGTGTATAGTGTGAGATAACAGCGAGAGGAGTAGGTTGGAAGCCGCCATTTTGGTGAGGGAGGAGCATCGTCTGCACGACTTGGCATGGTGTTTACTGATGGCCACTATGGTCTTTGGGCACCATACCAGCTTATTTGTTCAGGTATAGTGAATAAAACAGGTAGATACTTATATATAATGTGTGTATATAGCGTAATAACACCACAAACAATATTGTTGGATGACAAATATTAGTGCGTCTGGCCTTGAGGGCAGCCGCCGATCAGCTGACTGTGTGAGTAGCTACGTCTTATAGCCTTTACTCACCATACAAGCTTAGATGTACAGTTATGGTGAACAAAACATGTAAATACATATATATATAACGTCTGTGTATAGTGAATAAATACAAAATTATTATTGTGGGAGGTGAATGAGGGTGAGTGAGGTGGTGTTGATGGAGGGAGTGGCAGTGAGTGGCTCGCTGGTGTTTGGCGGTCACTCCTCGTTGCTGTAACGATTCTATTGTTACGTAAAGTATGGTGACAAATAAACACAGACACTAAGATACTATATATATATTTGGTCGAATATACAGAAGTACACAGGTGATACTTTGGTATGAGTTGAGCGCACTGAGAGTCGGTACAGTATCTCGCAAGTGTCTGCTCTAGACCACACTTGAAAGTAGACTCTGGTTAATGTTTGCTATTCTGCTGCTTATATGCTCGGGCAACACCTCACCGTGTTGCCCGGGCAACGCCTCACCTCATTCATCTCCAAAGGTTGACAGGAATATTAACAATGCATTTGGAGCGAGTATATTATTGGGATAATCTACTCGCTACATTGCTTTTTGACTCACAAGACCAACTTAGTAGTTCGTTATGGTGTACAAAACATGCAAATACTTATATATAACCTGTGTATATAGTGTAACAACAGCAAAACTATTTGTTTATTGTTTTATGAACATAATAATTGAATCACTAATATGCACACCATAATTTTGAGTACAGCGATGGTTCACATATTTTATAATATAAATATACCACAATTCACTGTATGGAATAATATTACTGCAAAAAAACTAAGAAAAAATCAGAGACATTGAAATGATTAGGTAATAATATATTTGTGGCAACTGCCGTCTGACAGCTCGGGCGGAGTAGACCTCGTCTGGCGAAGGCTCTGCCAACGCCCCTTTTTTTGCCACACACTTCCCTACCCTATTGCGGCTAAAATATGCCACCTACGATTTTTTTGTTATTTTTTCCGTGATCAGGGAACAAAAATGAACACTTCTATAAGACGAAAGAATTTTTTTGAATTTTTTTTTTTGTTGCGCCTGTGGGTGTGAATTCCATTTGGGCCCCTAGCGGTTTGAGGGTTAAGAAATTGTTGGAAAAAACTCCCGTTGCTTGATCATGCTGAAGTCACCGAAGAAAAAAATGGATTTTGAAGGATTTTGAAATTAAATTTATCAAGAACTACGTGAGGCTGGTGAGGTGGAGGTGACTCTGAACAATGTGGAGGAGTGGTTAGATATTGATGCAATCAATCTACCCATTGGTTATTTAACCGAAGATGAGATTATCCAAAATGTTACCGACACTTGACGAGGACTACGAAGGAGATAAACATGATAAGAAGTCAAAATCTGACACATTTGCTGCTGTATTGTTCCATGTTGCTAAACTCCTTGATTTTATTTCACAGATGGAAAATCCAGAGCTACCAGGCTTCTATCAACACTTAAGGACAATGACATATTTGTCTCGAGGAGATGACAAAAGGAAGGAAACAAACGAAAAATGATCTAATATTTTGCAATAACTAGTAGAAGATCAACAAGCACAGCCGTACCCAGCACCAGCACAGCCGTACCCAGCACCAGCACAGCCGTACCCAACACCAGCACAGCCGTACCCAGCACCAGCACAGCTGTACCCAGCACCAGCACAGCCGTACCCAGCACCAGCACAGCCGTACCCAGCACCAGCACAGCCGTACCCAGCACCAGCACAGCTGTACCCAGCACCAGCACAGCCGTACCCAGCACCAGCACAGCCGTACCCAGCACCAGCACAGCCGTACCCAGCACCAGCACAGCCGTACCCAGCACCAGCACAGCCGTACCCAGCACCAGCACAGCCGTACCCAGCACCAGCACAGCCGTACCCAGCACCAGCACAGCCGTACCCAGCACCAGCACAGCCGTACCCAGCACCAGCACAGCCGTACCCAGCACCAGCACAGCCGTACCCAGCACCAGCACAGCCGTACCCAGCACCAGCACAGCCGTACCCAGCACCAGCACAGCCGTACCCAGCACCAGCACAGCCGTACCCAGCACCAGCACAGCCGTACCCAGCACCAGCACAGCCGTACCCAGCACCAGCACAGCCATACCCAGCACCAGCACAGCCGTACCCAGCACCAGCACAGCCGTACCCAGCACCAGCACAGCTGTACCCAGCACCAGCACAGCCGTACCCAGCACCAGCACAGCCGTACCCAGCACCAGCACAGCCGTACCCAGCACCAGCACAGCCGTACCCAGCACCAGCACAGCCGTACCCAGCACCAGCACAGCCGTACCCAGCACCAGCACAGCCGTACCCAGCACCAGCACAGCCGTACCCAGCACCAGCACAGCCGTACCCAGCACCAGTACAGCCGTACCCAGCACCAGCACAGCCGTACCCAGCACCAGCACAGCCGTACCCAGCACCAGTACAGCCGTACCCAGCACCAGCACAGCCGTACCCAGCACCAGCACAGCCGTACCCAGCACCAGCACAGCCGTACCCAGCACCAGCACAGCCGTACCCAGCACCAGCACAGCCGTACCCAGCACCAGCACAGCCATACCCAGCACCAGCACAGCCGTACCCAGCACCAGCACAGCCGTACCCAGCACCAACACAGCTGTACCCAGCACCAGCACAGCCGTACCCAGCACCAGCACAGCCGTACCCAGCACCAGCACAGCCGTACCCAGCACCAGCACAGCCGTACCCAGCACCAGCACAGCTGTACCCAGCACCAGCACAGCCGTACCCAGCACCAACACAGCTGTACCCAGCACCAGTACAATAGCAGCCAGCACCAGCAAAGCTGATGCAAATATCTAAGAACATTGTGTGTGGAGTGTACATTTAGAACAAGTCTTAAATTTAAGTACATAGTGTTAATGTGTTAAAATTAAAATTGCAGTAATTTTAGTGTACAATAGTTTTCATTAACTGTATTGCAGTACTCAACATACAGCAGAACTACATAATCAATGCAGTGCTAACGATATAATGCACTATAGTACATATTTACTGTACTGTATTCACAACTCCATGAGACTTCAAGATGGACATAACTCCAAGAATAAGGTAAATAAAAACTAACACAGTATTTGTTTAGTAGAGTAGTAATACAGTAGAATCCCGAGTGACGAGCGACTCCAGTTACGAGCATTTTGAGTAACGAGCAAGCCACTCGTAGAAAATTTGTCTTGACTGACGAGCTTTGGCTCGATTAACGAGCGTTCCCACTGGTTCTCGGACACCTCCGACGACAGTGGTGGTGCTGTTTCGCAAGACAAGTTTTCCACATGACACGCTCGGTGACGGAAAGGATTAAATTCATTAATCGAGGCACCACTGTATATAGATACAGTATATAATATGATAATGCATTTTTATTGTGTACAAAAAAAGGACCGACGCAAATGCCTCCTGAAGGTCACCTCTTGCAACGAATCCAACCCTGCAACAAACCGGGGTTGGTCCCAATAGTGCGCTGAATGAAGGTTGTACTGTACTTTGCTTACGTAACCACTTTAACATGTCCATTGAATATTGTATGAATAAAAGTAATATTATTACTACTACTTAGGTGAAGGAAGACGATCTTATGACTTACGGTCCTGGTGAGCAAAGGCACAGAAGGCTCCTCGAGGGCAGTAGCCATTCTGCTGAATATCGTTGCATTTGGTCGACTTGTAAATTTCTGGGTGGAACTGTTGCTCGGTTCGTGTGTGGCAGTACTGGCATGCATCTCCATTGTCACAGTTACTGGGCTCCCCCCCACTCATCACCATGTTTAACGTTAGGACATGCTGTAGACCTGTTGGTGATGACGTAATGTTACCTCTTACCATTAACACAAAATACTCATATAATTTCACTTAAAACCACAGAATTCAAAATCATGGACTATATATATCCTTCCAGACCAGATTCAGATAACAAAGAGGAATTCATAATTTGTATTGTTTGGTCTTTTTTTGGCTACTTAGCAGAATTCTTGTTGTGAATTTTGTTCAGAAATGATACAACAAATTTTTGCACTTATTAGAACTCATATATGCTGTAAAATACATTAAAAGAGCACCGAATGAAATGAAAAGCCCATTTTACATTGTATTTTAGTAGCTCTCCTATGCCTCGTGGAGAAGGATCAATCCTTCTGCCGCATGCCTGTCATTTAAGGATGACGGCGGCATATCTTACCAACCTGTCTGTGCCAGTCAGGATTACACCCAGAAATGGAGCTGCAGCAAAAGCTTAATGTCACAGCAGCAGGAAGAGCATCAAATCCCCCTGTTCAGGCTCTGGACTACCAGCAAACACACCAAAACACACTGGATTGCAGAGCCTCATGAAAGGCGTGTCAAAGACCCATCCAGAATACTGCCAACTCCGATATTTCAAAGTTGTTGCACTGCAATGCCAAACCCAGTAACCCTGCCTACTGTGAAGGCTGCTAATGAATTCCTATCACAGGTCTGATACACAGCAAGAGACTGCCACTGCACTGAACTCTGAATAGCCAAGAGGAAATGTAAAACCAGGCAAACCTCACGGGTTTCTCAGGGCAGCCAATGTGTGGTCCCTGCACTAATGAAGCATGAAGCACCAGAGAAAGCAATACAGCACTTTCAACCACATGTGACACATGGGGCAGACCAAATACGTGATGTTTGGGCAACCCGGCAGAAAATCGAGAACAGGAAACCTATACCAGAAAATTGCAGAGGAAGAGCAGGACCTCAATTCCCAGGAGCCAAGGCTAGCAGGTAACAATGTGAGAAATTTCCTGGGAAACACACTGGAGGCCAAAATGAGGGGCAGAGAGAGCCCCACCAAAAACACCAGCCCATCCATCAACATTCAATGGATGGGACAGTGCCAATAAGTATCCTGGATGTCCAGGTAAAGAAGACAAGACTGCTTTAGAACCACCTGCCAAACCAAGACAAAAAAAACTTCTGGAACTTTGAACAGAATCAACCAAGCCTTAAGAAAGTGTTTCCATGCTACTGGGAATAAGATGGACAAGACTTGCAAGGTTGGCAATTTGTCTATTTTATGGCTAAAATTCAACCCATACTCTCATCAGGAAAGAAGAGCAGATAAGGGCGAGGTCAGCAATAACAAGCACTCTTCGTGGAGTGGCCCGAAACAGCAACTCCTCAGGCAAGGAGAGCCTTAAAGAAATCCATTGCCGAGTCGCGGAGAATCAGAGTGAACAAATGAAGCAGAACCTTAGTGGATAGTGGATGTTGAAGTAAAGATTAAAGCTGGTGAGGCTGCAAGACCCAAACAAACAGTTAAATCTGGGACTGTGTGGCATGGAGCTCATATGTGACACACCAAAGCACTATTCAAACTACCACCATCCATTGTACATTAATGTAAGCTAACAGCTAATTTATTCACCTAGTTGTGCTTGCTGGGCTGAGCTTCAGCTCTTTGGTCCTGCCTCTCAACCATCAATCTACGGGTGTACAAATTCCTGAGCTTCTCGAGCTCTATCATATCTATATTTGAAACTGTATGGAATCAGCCTCCACCACATCACTTCCCAGTGCATTCCATTTACTAACTACTTTGACACTGAAAACGTACTTTCTAATGTGTCTGGGGCTCATTTGGGTACTCAGCTTCCACCTGTGTCCCCTTGTGCCTGTACCACCCGTGTTAAGCAATCCATCCTTGTCTACCCTGTCAATTCTGTGGAGACCAGCATCTGTGATCATAATAATAATGGTTAGACACATAGCCCCCAGCCCACCTTGAAGTCATCATTGCACAGATCAAGCAATGAAACCAGAGGCTTAAACGTTTAACCTAAGAGAGAAAATCCAAAAAGCCATGATGAGGATTCAAACCTATGCTGTGGGTGGTCCCATACACATGCCCCAGACAACCAGGTCACGACATGGTCAAAAGGATTGCAACCTGAAGTTCGACTGAAAACACAAGGATTTTCTGAGGCTTCTCTTCCTGAAGAGAAGCCTTGAAAGAATTAAAATGTGGAGGGCAGGATCATGCACAAAGCCATAATTGAGCATGTGACAATGTAGCAGGCAACATGAAGTCCTCACCAGCAGACCTACAGCATGTCCTAATGTTAATGTGTGACACGACCCATCTAGAGAAACCGATAAAGTGCCTGTAGCCACATACACATCATCAAAGGGATAGGGGGGTGGGGGGGGGGGGTAGAAATAGCCTAAGCTACTCTATCCCTTTGAGATGTATTTCTTTCTTGTCTCAATAAACATACTTGAACTTGAACCAAAGGGATACACAGTACAGATCAGTTAGTCCAGAAGTTGCTCAAGACCTTGATAGTATAATTGGTCCATCCCAGTGATCAGGCAGATGTGAAGCAAGATGACAGAGGGCAGTTTCTAGATGAAAGAGGAAACAGCCTTGGTATCCCAACACACACCAAATTATTTGAGATATTCAGGCAGTCAGATACTTTTTCAGTCCACTGATAATGAAACTGAAATGTTCCAATGCCCTATTCCAGGCCAGTAGACAAAACTGGCACCATGAAGCCCAGATCAATCAACCATTGAGGTAGGTTGGAATACTAATTCCAAATGCCATGTAACCCTGGTATGTGTTCTCAAGAGCCAGGTTGATCCTGAAGGGAGTGCCAGAGTGGATTGTCAGTGATTGGTTCTGTGTATCTAAGTCCAATTCACATCACAGATCTGCTAGTATGACGTGCAGCTATTTTTAAGAGTTTGTTATATTGTGTAGTACTGTATATGCAAACAATTTAATAGGCAAACAGACAATTACAAAACATTTACAAGTACAAAGTAACTCATTAGCTTCACTTACCTATATTTACATTTTTTAGGTGATCTTCTTCTATCGCGAGAATTATGGTACTGAGGGCATGCATAACCCTGCCGACACAACCTAGGTGGCCGCTTGCACTGTTCCGTCTTATAATTTGCTAAAACATAAGTTGTATCTGAGAAGAGACAAAAATGCAAATTGTCACACATAAATACCATAATAGTGAAAATAGACTGTATAAACATCAGAGGTACACGGTTGTTCAACATCCTCCAGGCTAGTATAAGAAATATTTCAGGAACAACCGTGGACATCTTCAAGATAAAACTAGATAGCTTTCGTCAAGAAGTGCCAGATCAACCGGGCTGTGGTGGATATGTAGGCCTGCAAGCTGCTCCAAGCAACAGCCTGTTGGACCAAGCTCACAAGTTAAGTCTGGCCTCAGGCCGGACTTGGGAGTAGAACTCCCAGAACCACATCAAGCAGACATTAACACTTTAGCATCCCAATGAAGTTAAAACAGGACATTCATCTTGAAATAATCTAAACTCACTTTTTTTGTTAACTATTTTCCTTTTCATTTTTCTTACAGCATCGTACATGATTACTGTGTGTAGGGACCAGTAATCAAAACTAATGGTAAAAAAAAAATTGGTTGCCCAAACTAGCAGGGAAGCAATCAAAGTATAGAGGACCAGCCAGAGATCACATCAGCCACCTACTTACCACAGACACCAATAGCTGCTCTGCTTGTGAATATTTTCACTATTCTTTGTAAATTATGTGCCAGAAAAACAAGAAAGTTAATTTGAATATATTTTCTCTTACTGTAGACCAATAATGTTCACACACATTTCCATAAATGAAATTTGTATTTATGTTGAAAAATAAATAAGGAATGTTGGAATTTTAATAAAAATTTGTATATTAACACTTTGTGCGGATCAGGACTCCGCCCGGAGTCCCGTTTCGCCTACCCGCTTCCGCGATGTGCACCATCACACACAATCTATAATTAAAAATAAAAGCATTGAATGTAATGATCATCCAAGCTGCATCGAACAGCCTGGTTGGACATCTACCCTCAAAATCAACAATAGGGAGCCCACGAATCGTGAGGCCCGGAATTGGCAAACCAAACAAGCTGCCTTCCCAATGTCCCATCGCAGGGGCGAGCCACAAAAGGGTAGCACGACCAACAAGCCAAAACTGCCAAGTGGCGCGAGCACAATGTCGACCCAACGGAAATGGACCAGCTTAGGGAGGCACTTGCAACCCGGCATCCGTCTCCACAGATGGCCGACTTTGACCCACAACCGGTGAAACACACTCGACCACCTCCAGGAACCAAAAGCGGCAGACAGGCTATAGATGCCAGCAAGAGGAACTGAGCCACCCCTTCAGAGATGAGGAAAAGAGAGGGGCACAAGGTGAAGTCAGACAGGAGAACCAAGAGCTATGCCAAAACCAAGGAATGGGCCAGCACAGACTATCGACACGTGAGTCAGGCAACGAAGAACGTGGCCATGTTTCCTGGAGCATGGGAATATACAGTTTGGGAAGTGCGGTCGATGCTGCCACAGTAGTAAGACACCCCCCCCCCCCCCCCGACTGATCCTCATTAAGCACCACAACAGCAACCTGGAGCCAGTCTGAATGAAGCTCCATGAGACCCAAGACGTGCACAACAAAACCAAAATGCTGACAGGCTTGGGGGGAAAAAAAAAAAAGTACAATACAGTATTAACATTTTAGGTGTTGCTAAGCAGGAACCTGAGATGCCTGGAATGTTAAGAGGTTGGAAATGAGCTAATGGACTAGAATGGCAGTGTTAAGAGGTGCAGATGTAGGGAGGTGAAAAACCCAGAACACACACTCAAAATTACATTAAAAAATTAGCAACTTACACTATCCTTAAATAACAAGCATTAATTACCTTTTTATTAAAGCATATCACAATAGTTAATAAAACAAAAACTAGAATGGGTTTTGCCAGCTATTAGAACATAAGCTTTCTTAAAACAATAATAATTAAGTTTACAGTATATGTAAATACATAATTCTGTATTACAGTACTAGTACTGCATTTGCATACTTCTTTACATACATTTCATATTTATTGAATGATGACTTATGAAATGGGTAGAATATCAGAGCAAGTGATAAGTCAAAAATCGAAAGAACCAACAAAACATAATTACCTTGCCACTTGGGGTCATCATTAACCATATTTCTCTCCTTATCGAGATTGTTGGGCCCCGAACCATTAATGCTATCGTGATCCATCACATCTAATACTTGAATCTCTCGTATATCATACACGGGCGGTCTGTGGAAGACAAATGGGGCTCAGAGAATGAACATAAGAGGCTAGGTGTAGATGAAGGGATGCAGAAAGGTCAAAATACATGTTACAAGGTGCAGATGAAGGAATGAAAGGTGCTACTCATGGTGGAATGCAAATAGGAGAGTGAGGGAACTGGAAAAGAGAGAGAGAGAGAAGCCCGATGATGACAAGTGATGGTAATCACAAAGTAAACTTATCAGAGAAAATTTCCCTCATTGTTTCTAAATAGTTTCTTAAGCAGCTAGACCTCAGGGTAAGGCCAAAGCCATGTGGCAAAGCTTTCAGAATTTTGGCCAACCAATACCACAAGACCAGCCTCTGTCTATCAACCATATCTTATCCTGGGTCCTGCTGCCGCTACTCCTACAATCACCCCATATCATCACTCATCATTATTTAAACACTCGCCAAATCCTTAACTGTAGCCTCTGTTTAACTCAACAGTAAAATGGGTACTTGGTTGTAAAAACGATTCTTCGTGGGGGTCGTATTCCAGGGACCATAGGATTAAGGACTTGCCTGAAACGCTACGCGTACTAGTGGCTGTACAAGAAAATAAGAACTCTTGTATATATCTTAAAAAAAAATTGTCACTGAAGCTAAACACACTAACAAACAAAATTGTTTAGGAAGATCACCATCCAAGTGTTGCTACACTCACATGACTCCAAGCAGATGAAGAATCACATGGCTGTGACCACTCATCGAGGCACTGTATGTACTAGAAAAAGGTATTTTTTGCAGACAATAAGTCACAATAACGTGGCTGGAGGTAGCAAGACTAAACCACACACCAGAAGATGAGGAGACGACGACGTTTCAGTCTGTCCTGGACCATTATCAAGTTGATTGTGATGGGAGCAAGGAAGGCACGGGCATAAAGTAAGGCAAGAGTGAGAAGTGGAGAGAGGTGAGGAGGAGGAAATTCTTAGAGAAAGGTAAGAGCAAGGCAAAAGATACAGATGATATGGGTGTAATAAAGAGGTGTAAGAAGGGGATAATAATGTGTATAAGAATGGGAATGCAAGAATAAGAAGAGAAAGAACAAGAAAGGGGGGGGGCATAGGCTTATGTTGTCACGTTTGTTAGAAAGGTTAGAACATTTGAGAATGTACTGTGAAAGTGAAGAGTCAACAGCAACAAAGCCAGGAATAAGAATCATGTTGGGCATGTTGTGTATCAGAGCCGATTCGACAAGACGGTGTCTGTGAAGAGTAGAGGCAGGAAGGATTTTAGTAGACCAATCAATAGAATGATTAGAATCCCTAACATGACAGATGAGAGCATTGTTTGTGTCTGCAGACTTAACACTTCTTTTGTGTTCCTTAACCCTTAACTGTGCAGCACAGCTATAGCTGGGGTGAGTAGCTGTTGCAAAATTGCACACCACAGCTATAGCTGTGTTGGATTACAGCGCAAGATTTAAACAGCCCGCTTTTAAACCACGGGGTTCACATCAGCTTCCTCAGGACTGTTGTAAACAGACGCCACTAAAAAAAAATCGTGGGGAACATCCCTGGGTGAGAGAGCCTCAGTACTGAGTAATCAACCAAGGCTGGTGCACACAGCATGAGCTAACAGCACTGCTGTTCAGCTTGTGACCACAACATCGCCTAAAAATGTTAAACTATATATATGTAATTGGTATTATTTAGCGATGATAGTATTACAGAAGAGCCTGACTGTGATAAAGACTATGTACAATGTTCAGATATCAGTGAACACAATGCTGTTCAAGATGTTCACAGCACTAGCCACAGCACACTGCCATTGTTTCGTCCATCTAAGAATCTTCAAACGACTTCTCGTGTTCCTTTCCACAAATAAACTTGTGGAAAATTATTCATTTACAGGATTTAGTGACCAGGATTCTGATAATAGCAGGAGTGTGGTGATAATTAGCAATGTGCGTAGTATGGGTGGGAGGAGTAATCTTGGTGAGGAGGAGGGAGAGTTGGCGTCGTCTCCTAGCGTCGTCTACTGGCTGCTATGTAACTTGTCATGCAGTGTTTTGTTGCCACTATGTTGTTTGGACACCATACCAGCTTAGTTGTACAGTTATGGTGAACAAAACATAGATACTTATATATAACATGTGTATATAATGTAATAAATTCACACACAGTATTGTAGGAGGATGAAAGTTGGTGAGTTAGGTGTTGAAGGAGTGAAGGAGGGCTGGCTGGGTGTTGCAGCCCACTCTTGATGTTAGGACTCACCGTGCCAGCTTAGTGGTTCGCTATGGTGAACAAAACATGCAGATACTTATATATAATCTGTGTACTGAATATAGTGTAATAACAGCAAAACTATTTGTTTATTGTTTTATGAACATAATACTTGCATCACTAGTATGCGCACCATACTTTTGAGTACAGAGATGATTAACACATTTTATTATATAAATATATCACACTACACACTATTGAATAATACTGCATTACTGAAAAAAATAAGAAAAAAACCATCAGAGACATTGAAATAATTAGGTAATATCATCTTTGTGACAACTCCTTCCCGACCGCTCGGGTGGAGCTGACCGCCTCCAACGAGTGCTCTGTCAACGCCTCAATTTTGTCAGACTTCCTCACCCTATTGTGGCCAAAATATGTCGCCTATGATTTTTTTTGTATTATTTTTCCTGTGGTCAGGGAACACAAATGAACACTTTTATAAGATAATATATTTTATTTTATTTTTTTTATTTCTTTTGCCTGGGCATTTTGCAAACTATAATCACACAAGCAGCCTAAGGGCTAAGTCTGTCATTTAGTGTACGGCCAGTTCCCCAAAGTATTGTTGAGGACAAGATGAACAGGAAATAGAATAGACACACGCAGCATTAGAAGCAGGAGCAGCAGTGTGAACCATAGTATTACAAAGAGTGTTAGTTTGTTGAAAGGGGAGCTTTATGTCAAGAGGACGAAAGGTATTAGCGAGATTTTTGAGTTCAGATATGAAGGGAAGGCAGAGCACAATGGACTGACGAGACTGTTGGAAACAGGTTTGGGATGAAAGACATTTTCGTTTAACTTGAGAATAGACACAGTTGATAAAATGTAAAGGGTAGCCAAGGCAAGAGAAAGATTTGTAGATAAAGGAAATGTCAGAATCAAGAAACTGAGTGTTGCTGATGTGTAGAGCGCGGAGGAAGAGAGACGAGGACGCTTTTCGTAACAGAGGGAGGATTGTAGGAAAAGAAGTGAATGTACATGCCACTATGTATGGGTTTGCAGTAGACAGCGAAAGAGAACCCGAACACAGCTGTGAACGTGAACTTCAAGAAAAGGAAGGAGAGAATTAGATTACCATTCAGCTTTGAAATGGATGGAAGGAGCCAGATTAAAAAAGAGGAGAGGAAAGGCTGGATAAGACTAAGGTCATGAGGCCATAAAGTAAAAATGTCATCAACATAGCGAAGCCAGAGAGAGGGACAAGTATCAATAGTGAGAAGGAAAATGGTTTCCAAATATTCCATACAGAGATTGGCAAGAACAGGGGATAGAGGGGAAACTCACAGCGACACCAAAAGTTTGAGAGAACTATTTTTCATTGAAAGAGAAGGAGTTAGAATCAACACAAGTCTGATGAGTTCAAGGAAAACGTCTGTGGGAAGTTTGAGATGAAGAAGGCCCTTGGTTGCCTTATGACTAAGGAAAGAGAGATCATCATCAAGGGGGAACATTAGTATACAGTCTCTCGACATCAAGACTAAGCATCTTACAGGAGGGCTGCAGGCACAGTCTTTTTATGAAGCCCTGAGTGATGAAGGTGGGCAGGAGAAAAAGTGCCAAGATCAATGTCAGAGTTTTAGCAATCCAGGAGGCAAGAGGATAGCCGACAGAGCCCCCTCCTTTGAAGAAATGAAAGGACGAAGATGAACACCATGTTCATGAGGCTTGGTTAGACCATAGAAATAAGGAAGAGAAGGGCAGATGACACAAACATTTTATCAGACGAAAGTCAGGAGGACAATGACTAGAGAGCTGTCTTAGTTTGTGTTTAAGGGAAGTTTTATGACAATCAAAAGGGTTAGAAGCCCGAGGTGCATATGTGGGGGAGTCAGAGAGCAAGATGTCAGCTTTCTGGCGGTAGCTCACACAGTCAAGGACAACCACCAAATTGCCCTTGTCGGAAGGAAGGATAAGAATAGCGTTGTTAGCTTTCAGGGGGGCAAGGGCAAGCTGAAAGCGATGAGGAAGGTGGTGATTTTTAGAAAACAAACTAAAAAACTGGGATAAGAGCCCTCCCCTGAAGAAAGATAAGTCCGAAAGAGTATTCGAGTTAGAATTGACAAACCTATCAAAGGAACTAATGAGGTCGATGCCACAGCAAGGGTCAGGGTGTAGCAAAAGAGAGACCAAGTCCGAGAAGTTCTTGCTGGTGCTTAGAGAGAGGGGAAGAAGAAAGGTTGGTAACGTAGTCAAATAGAGTATCCTCACCTCTCTCCACCTCTGTCTTGCCTTACTGTCAAGACTGGACTTACTGTCCACCTCTTGCCTTGCCTTAATGTCAGGCCCGTAGGGGCCTGACAGCCGAGTGGACAGCGCTTCAGATTCGTAGTCCTGAAGTTCCAGGTTCGATCCCCGGTGGAGGTGGAAACAAATGGGCAGTTTCTTTCACCCTGATGCCCGTTACCTAGCAATAAATAGGTACCTGGGAGTTAGACAGCTGCGACGGGCTGCTTCCTGTGGGTGTGTAACAAAAAGGAGGCCTGGTCGAGGACCGGGCAGCGGGAACGCTAAGCCTCGAAATCATCTCAAGAAGATGACCTACTTAACCACTGCAATAAGGTGCCCGATCAGGGGTGCGCAGAGTGCCATATGGCACTTTTAGGTATAGGGAGCAATTTAAAATTCCCATGGGTACACAGGGTTCACATCCTGTGCCTCAGGACTCCAGTAAACAGACGCTAACTTGAAAAAAAAAATTGTCAGCATCCGTGCTGGCTGTGAGAACCTCAGTACTGAGAGTGTGACCAAGGCTGGCGCATGCAGCAGGAGCTCACAGCACCGCTGTGCAGCTAGGGGCCACAGCACCACTTAATAAAGATGAATAAAATAGGTAACAAATTATTTTGCATTGATAGTGTCAGATGATCCTGACTGTGATGAAGACTATGTACAACACTCAGATATCAGTGAATACAATGCTAGTTATGATATTCACAGCATGAGGTACAGACACAGCACCCAGCCATTGTTTCCTGCATCTACACATCATGAAATGATCTTATGTTCCTTCACAATATAACCCTGTTGAAATGGATTCATATTCGGGATTTTGTGACAGAAATATGATGATAACAGCAGTTATGTAGCTAGTCATAGCAAGATGTGTAGAATATCGGAGGCATTGTCTTCCATCATGACTGCTGGCGTTGTCTGCTTGTAGCTCCATGCTGTGTTTTGATATCATCACCACACCCACCAGAACTGCTTATTAGTTTGCAGATGAAGTCACAATAACGTGGCTGAAAAATGTTGATCAAACCACACACTAGAAATTGAAGAGACGACGTTTTGGTCTGTCCTGGACCATTATCAGGTCGATTGTGCTTATTAGTAATGGTGTATATAAATGTTGATAGTGATATGTAACTTGCGTATATAGCATAATAACAGCAACACTACTGTTTGGTTGGTAAAAAAATATAATATACGGCTCACTATATATGAGCCCCATATTTTTGAGAATAGCAATGTTCCACACATTTAACTCTATAAATCTCCCAAATTACACACTATTGAATATTATTACTGCAAAAAACTAGATATAAAACCATTCACAGACACTGAAATAATTATGTACAAATGTATCTTGGGCAGCCCCTGCCACTCCCACTGTTGACTGCTAGGCTGACCTTGGACTCTTGTTCTGTGTATATAAACTCTCAACACACCATCTTTGTGGTTCATTATGGTGCATAAAAATGTAGATAGTTATATACAACGTGTGTATATACAGGTAGTGTAATAACAAAAACACTGATTGATCTCAGAATATATTATACATGTCACCATATATGAGCTCCAATATATCCATATATGAGCTCCAAAGCCAAAGCCAAGCCTGTCAGGCATCAGGCGATGATGAAATGAGAACTCAAGTGTCTCAAAATTAAACTTAATATAAATGAGATTACCTGATAGAAACAAACTTACATCTCATTATGTTTGTATGTTTACTTTAGATTACGTGTATAAGAGACTCATCTGTAAGAATATTCTGGCAATAAATCATTCTTTTGCAGAAGCATTGTCTTATGCTTTCTGGATGTCCCACGATCATATAATAAAGTAGTTGTGGTCCATGTTTTGAATCAAGCACTAAAAGGTTTTTTAATGCACTCATCAATAAAAGTTGTGTGTGTCGTTAGCAAATCTTATTCCCGAAGTGGTGTTGAGAAAAAATTTGTGAACCACAGTACTAGGAAGGGATGCATTGGAGCAGTCCACACTCCTAAAATTAAAGCATTTATAATAACTATTTGATCAAAAGAACCCAGATATAGCGATGGACCACCAGAAAGTTCACTTTTGTATTACTTAATTTGGACAAACTAGAAACTTATTTTTCCGCAACATAAATACAGTAAAACCTCGAGTGACGAGCGCCTCAATTAGCGAGGAATTTGGGTAACGAGCCCCGATCGCAGACCATTTGTCTCGTTTAGCGAGCGCTCGTTTGAAAAACGACAACACCACATGGTAGGGCCGCGCTGCTTCTCGCACATTCTCGGAAGCCTCCAATGATGCAAGTAAATTATCATTTTTTGTTTAAAGATGCTAATGATGCTGGGATGTAAAGAGGTGACTGCTGTGATGTTACAAAGCATCGACTTTTTTGAAAAGTCGATGATGAAAAACATCAATATGATATTCGATGCTTTAAATAATGGAGCAACCTACATTACATACACTGAACAAACCTTTATGACATTTTTCTTTATTCAAATTTGTTCAACTTTTTTCATTTTTTTGTAGAGCAAAAGGTTCGTTCGGTGTTTGTCAGGTAGGCAGCTCTATGTTTCTTATAAAAAAAAAAGTTGAAACAATTTGGAAAACAGACAAATACCATATAGGTTTGTTCGTTGTTTGTCGGGTAGGCTGCTCCATTATTGAGAAATAAATGAAATAAAAATGGAACACATTTGAAACAAAGAAAGATTGTCATAATGGAGCAGCCTACCCGACAAACACTTAACCCTTAGTGTTGGAAGTTGATCCAGTCAACTGCGCATCATGTCATATGACGTGTTGGAGTACTACGCAAGATTTAAACGGCCCGCGGATACACGGGGTTCACCACACCTTCATCAGGGCTCTTGTAAACAGACGCCATTTAAAAAAAAAATCATGGGCCAAACTTCCGGGTGTTAGGGGCCTCAGTATTGAGTGAGCTACCAAGCCTGATGCACGCAGCATGAGCTAACAGCACTGCTGTTCAGCTTGTGACCACAGCATCGCCTAAAAATACCATAATATACTTGTTCATGCTATTATGTAGCGATGATATTATTACAGAATCCCCTGACTGTGATAAAACTGACCAGGGTTCTGATAATAGCAGGATTGTGGTGATATTTAGCGCTGTGCGCCATGGAGGGAGGAGTAATGCTGTGGGAGGGAGGGTGGTGGCGATATCTCCTGACTGTGTGTGGCCACCTTTTATTGACTGCACTCACCATGTAATGGTATATGCACACCATATCCCCTATTCTATTCCCCTAGAGGCACAATGGATATTTACCATGGACAGGAACTCAAGTGCACTATACCTTCAATACTGCAGCTTGCCAAAGGATGTTGATTGGCTGCCCACAGGTCAGTTGACCTGTATGTACCTCAGCCGAGGTCCCCAGACACACTAAACTTTTCTTTATTGAAAACGCTCTCCAGTGGAACAGGCTCCACCCCCTAGTTCCTAGGCCCACATTAACTCCGCCTATCCCAAGCCTATGGCCAATGGATTTTACCATGACTAGGTGCTCTAGAAACCGGGCCAATGGCATGGGCAGGCACGACCCTGTGAGGCCCCGCCTCCCCAGCCCTACATGTCTTTAACCAATCCGGATCAGGCTTGACCATAAGGGTCAATTCCTCTTGACAGAAACCTCCAAAAACTGGGAAGACACCAACGACTTTCCTGGCTGGGCACCCACGTGTAACTTGAGATCCCAAGTTTATTAGCCCCGGGGTAATATACCCAAATTCGTCACTGGCCCGGAGGACAGGAGAGAGAGGAGAGCAAGTGGCTTCAAGCTGTTTATGATCCCCGTGACAAAAGACAAATGACCCAAGGGAGGGTAGGCAAGCAAGAGAAGGGAAGGGGAAGAGGAAGGAGAAGAGAAAGGGGGGAAGGGCAAAGGGGAAGGGGAAAGGGGGGAAGGGGCTATGGTGTGCATATACCATTACAACCATACCAGCTTAGTGGTTCGCTATGGTGAACACAAATGTAGATACTTATATATGACGTGTGTATAGAGGGTATAAACAGCAAGAGGAGAAGGTTGGGAGCCGCCATTTTGGCGAGGGTGGTGGCGTCGTCTGCACGACGCCACCGTGCAGATGACGGTGTTGTTTACTGTTTACCACGATGGTCTTTGGGCACCATACCAGTTTACTTGTACAAGTATGGTGAATAAAATAGGTAGATATTTATATATAATGTGTGTATATAGCGTAATAACACCACAAACAGTATTGTTGGAGGAGAAATATTAGTGCGTCTGGCCTTGAGGGCGGCAGCCATCAGCTGACTGTGTGAGGTCCTACATCTTTGTGCCTTTACTCACCATACAAGCTTAGATGTACAGTTATGGTGAACAAAATATGTAAATACTTATATATAACATCTGTATATAAAAGCAAAAACAGTATGGTGGGTGGAGAATGGTGGCAAGTCTGGTGAGGTGAGGGAGGGAGGGAGTGGCAGCCAGTGGTGGGCTGCCACTGCCTGCCACTGTCACTGCCACTCAGCATACCAACTTAGTGGCTCGTTATGGTGAACATGAATGTAGATACTTATATATAGCGTCTGTGTATATAGTGAATAAAAGCAACAACAGTATTGTGGGAGGAGAATGTGGGTGAGTCTGGTGACTTGAGGGAGGGAGGAAGTAACAACCAGTGGCAGGCTGCCACTGGCACTGCCACTCAGCATGCCAACTTAGTGGTTCGTTATGGTGAACACGAATGTAGATACTTATATATAACATCTGTATATAGTGAATAAAAGCAAAAACAGTATTGTGGGAGGAGAATGTGGGTGAGTCAGATGACTTGAGGGAGGGCGTGAGTGGCTGGCTGGTACACGGCGGTCACTCCTCGTTACTTTTTGACTCATAATAGCTATTTAGTGGTTCGTTATGGTGAACAAAACATGCAGATACTTATATATAGCCTGTGTATATAGTGTAATAACCGACAAAGTATTTGTTCACTGATTGATGAACATAATTGAATCAACAATATGCACACCATATTTTTGAGTACAGCGATGATTCACTCATTTTATTATATAAATATATCAAACTACACACTATTGAATAATATTACAGCAAAAAATCTATGAAAAATCAATCAGAGACATTGAAATATTTAGGTAATTATCTCTTTGTGGCAACTCCGGCCTGACAGCTGGCGATCAACAGACCGCCTGGGACGCACGCCGAGTCAGTGCCTGTTTTTTGCCAGACTTCCCCGCCCTATAGCGGGCAATATAGGCCACTTACGATTTTGTTTATTATTTTTCCCATGATCAGTGAACACAAATTAACAGGTTAGGAAGAAAAAATAATTTTTTTTTTTTTCAAAATTACATGCGCCTGTGGGGAACAAAGGATATTATACCCCTAGCATGTTAAGGGTTAATGAACCTATATGGCATTTGTCCATTTTTCCAAATTGTTTCAACAGTTTTTTATTTTTCATTTTTTTTTTTTTTTTTTTAAGAAACATGGAGCTGCCCACCTGACAAACACTGAATGAACTTTTTGCTATACAAAATATGAAAAAAAAAAAATTGAACAAATTTGAAGAAAGAAAAATGTCATAAAGGTTTGTTCAGTGTATGTAAGGTAGGCTGCTCCATTATTTAAACCATCGAATATCATATTGATGTTTTTGGGTGGTAGAACAGATTAATTTGATTTCCATTATTGTCAATGGGGAAATTCGTTTTGAAAGACGAAGCATTTCACATAACGAGCTCGGTGCTGGAACGGATTAAATTCGTTATTCGAGGTTCCACTGTATAAGACCTGACCTAGCCTCTCCTACCAATCTTAGGCCTAATATAGTACATGTGTGTCCTATACTAGGTCTAGGAATATTTAAGTTTAGTTTTTAGCATGACTTTTTCCAGACTCAATAAAATGTATAGTGCAAAAAGTGGTTTACTGGTGGTCATCACTACATATTGGTGCAGTTACTATAAGCACTATTATTTCAGGATGATGAGTTGGGTGAAGATAGACTCCATACACAGTTTCAAATGTAAATGTGAAGGAGCCCAATAAACTATGAAACCTGTACACCACTTGATTGACAGTTGAGAGGCAGGACCAAAGAGCCAAACCTCAGCCCCCACAATACTGTATAAGTGTTTTTTTTTTTTTACTGATCACAAGGAGCATGGTACAAATATTTAATATGTTCTCAACAGCCTTAGTAATCCAACTTATGTTACCCAACTTTCTTAGTCTACCATATAATGCAGTCTAAACCCTTTCATTAAACTTCATGCTGTCACATTAGTTTGGAAATCCTCCCCCCTTCCCACCAGCACTGTTGAGAAGATAAAATTTCTCAAATTATTGTAAGCTTGAGGAAAAATACGCTAAAACATCATAGTATAAATCATGAATATTCCGTTTAAGGATAGGCAAAGTTTGGGAGGTGGAGACAGGGTGCTTACCCATCAGCGTCTACAGGGAAGTGACATCTAGCTCTTTATGCCCTGCCTCCTACCCATTTGTGTTCTTTTCCTCCTTACATTGTCTGTTGAATCATAGGTTTGATGTTCTCCTTTTGTTCACTTCTCTCTGAGAGGTATGAACTGTTCTATTGCTTCTTTGCATATCTGTGTTATGAGTTACATAATCTCATTTGCTGACTTTTCTTCCATTTTAGTCTCCCACTGAACCTCCTGCAGATAATCCCTAACCCTCATGCAGTCCCCACTTCTGTAGTCTCTCATGCTCTTTATCCCATTTCAAATACTCATAGTTCTACAATGTAATCACGATAATGCAGTGATCACTGGATCCTAGTGGCACCTCACGTTGTTAGTTCTCTACATCTTCCTTTTAGATAACACCAGGTCTAGGGTAGCTGGTAGGTTGTCACCTCTTTCTCTTTGTTGGCTCTTGATATGCTGCCACAGGCAGTGTTTGTTAGTAGTGTCCACAAATCTTGCTCTCTCTCTTTCATCTCCACAGTGAGTATTCCTTGTTGACCAGTGTATTTCCGTATGGTTAAAATCACCAAATGTTAGGATCTTTGCTTTGGCTCTCCTTACCACTGTGTTTAGCTTTTCTATTACTGGTATGCTCGGGCATTTTTCCATTGCATTTATCATTATCCCTTGACCTTTGTGTAGTTATTGAGGGTTTTAATTAACACTATCGCTCACTTTATACACCGATCACGTTCACTTTTTTTCTCTCGAGTCCTAGCCGAGGACAGCACTCGCGTCCACTCCAAAAATATTTGTATAAAACTCATTTTTTATCCAATCGACCTCGGGATAGTTTCAAAATAAGCGCGTTTAGAGTGCGCACAATTTGATACCAAAATGAAAGATGTAACACGAAACTTGATGTCCGAACACCTGAAAGATTATAAATACGTTTTTGGTCTAAACTTTAAAATATTTCTTAAAATTCTATTTATTGTGCTATTATGTTGGGACTAGTTTTAAAATGCGCACCTTTACATTGCAAACAATTTGATACCAAAATGAAAGATGTAACACAAAAATTTGTCAGAACACTGGAAAGATATAAATAATTTTGTGATGATGAGCTTCCAGAATTAAAATATTTGTTAAAATTCCAGTTATTGCTCTATTATTATGGGACTAGTTTTAAAATACGCCCCTTTTTATTGTGAACAATTTGATACCAAAATGAAATACATAACACGAAAATTGATGTTATCAAACTGAACGAGTACACACATTAGGTTGCGGTGTACAAACTGGTGCTCGTTTACGGGTAACTTTAGGCTTTCCTGCAGGGGAGGCACGCCGGGCTTTTGTACATTATATTCATATACACCTGTAGGGAATTTAATTGCGAACACAATGATATCAAAACAAATGACGTAGCACGAGAATTAAGGTGAGAAAACTGAAACGAGTATACATATTTTACTGATTTTGTGCGCTCACGGGTAACTTTTGCCAACCTTAGGCTTTGCTGTTGGGAGTCACGCCAGGCTTTTGTACATTATATGCATATACACCTGTAGGGAATTTACTTGCAAACACAATGATACCAAAACGAACGACGTAGCACGAGAATTAACCCTTTAACTGTGCCGCCTCTAAATATGACACCCCCCAGTGCGCAGGAAATAAATTTTCTTGAAATTTTTTTTTTTTTTTTAAGTGCCAAAAACCCTTCCCTCAGTATGGGTATGTCAAAAAAATTTCGAACTTGTACTTACTTTGGCTGCTATGGGGTCTGTAAGTTGGCGCGTAACGTCATCATTCCCCATTCACCCGTGTCCTACGCTCCCTGGGCCAGTAGGGCGCCGGGGCGCGCGAGTTGCCGCGAATATATTTTTTTCATTTTTTGCGCACAGTTCCAAATACATTTTATTTGTTTTTACATGCTAATCCTATGTATAATGAACACATACACTATATTATGGCAGTAAAACATCCGTACTGTCCGAGGACACTGTGTTACGTGCATGACACTTGTGTACACATATGTTGCACATATTTACCACATATCATGCTAATTTATGTATATATACATTCTATTTATACACTATACACTGTCACACACTATATACATTCACCAACACATTCAGAACACTGCGAGTGTGAGCTGTCACACCCAGCCAGCCCTCCCTCACTCCTCCAACATTGTATCCGCCATCATTGCTCCTCCCATCATAGTTATTCACACCAATGTTACATGTTCATTTATGTATATTTACAACATATGTACACACTATACACTGTCACACACTACATACATTCACCATCAACACACTTAGAACACCGCGAGGGTGAGCAGCCACACCCAGCCAGCCCTCCCTCACTCCAACATCTTACTCGCCAACATTTCTCCTCCTACCACACTGTTATTGTTTTTATTACACTATTTACACATGTTATATATACCTATCTACATGTTTTATTTACCAGAACTATGCAAGTAAGCCGGTATTGTATCCAAACAGCACAGTGGCCACCATACACTGCATGAGAAATCACACAGCAGACAGCAGACGACGCTACGATTACGTCACCTCCCTCACCAAAATAGCTCCTCTCAACATACTCCTGGAGCTGTTATTACACTATACACACACACACTGTATATATCCATGTACATGTGTGTTCCCCATAGTGAACCATGAAGCTAGTATGGTGAGCAAAACAAGAGTAGCCGCCACACAGTGAGGCTACCTCTCTCCCTTCCTCCCTTCACCAAAACTCCTCCTCCTACAATACTACTCACAATGCCGCTAATTATAACCACAATCCTGGTCACTAATTCCTGTAAATAAATAATTGACCACAAGTTTATTTTGAAAAGGAACCTAAAAAGTCGTTTGAAGATTCCTAGATGGACGGAATAATGCTGTGGTGCTGTGGCTAGCGCTGTGAACAGCATTGAATCACTGATATTTGAACATTGTACCCAGACATTATCACACTCAGGCTCTTCTACAATACTATCATGGCTAAATAATACAGATTATATATATATTTGACATTATTAGGCGATGCTGTGGTCATGCGCTGAACAGCAGTGCTGTGCGCTCATACTGCGAGCGCCAGCCTTGGTTGCTGACTCACTAGTGAGGCTCCCACACCCGGAAATGTGGACCACGATTTCTTTTAACCCTTAAATGGCGCATGGCTATATATCATTTGACACCCACAGGCGCATACCAAAAAAAAAAAAAAAAAATTTTTTTTTTTCCTAACCTGTTAACCGTTAAAGTGCGCATCACGTCATATGACGTGCTGGACGTTGTTCCAGTCAACTGCGCATCACGTCATATGATGTGTTGGAGTACTACGCAAGATTTAAACAGCCCGCGGATACACGGGGTTCACCACACCTTCATCAGGGCTCTTGTAAACAGACGCAATTTAAAAAAAAAATCGTGGGCCAAACTCCCGGGTGTTATTGGCCTCAGTATTGAGTGAACAACCAAGCCTGACGCACGCAGCATGAGCTAACAGCACTGCTGTTCAGCTTGTAACCACAGCATCGCCTAAAAATGCCAAATTATACTTGTTCATGCTATTATGTAGCGATGATATTACTACAGAAGACCCCTGACTGTGATAAAACTGACCAGGGTTCTGATAATAGCAGGATTGTGGTGATATTTAGCACTGTGCGCCATGGAGGGAGGAGTAATGCTGTGGGAGGGAGGGTGGTGGCGATGTCTTGACTGTGTGTGGCCACCTTTTATTGACTGCACTCAGCATACCAGCTTAGTGGTTCGCTATGGTGAACACAAATGTAGATACTTATATATAACGTGTGTATAGAGGGTATAAACAGCAAGAGAAGGTTTGGAGCCGCCATTTTGGTGAGGGCGGTGGCGTCGTCTGCACGACGCCACCGTGCAGACGACAGTGTTGTTTACTGGTTACCACGATGGTCTTTGGGCACCATACCAGTTTATTTGTACAAGTATGGTGAATAAAACAGGTAGATATTTATATATAATATGTGTATATAGCGTAATAACACCACACAGTATTGTTGGAGGAGAAATATTAGTGCGTCTGGCCTTGAGGGCGGCCGCCGATCAGCTGACTGTGTGAGTAGCCACATCTTTGTGCCTTTACTCCCCATACAAGCTTAGATGTACAGTTATTGTGAACAAAACATGTAGATACTTATATATAACGTCTGTATATAGTGAATTATAGCAAAAACATTATTGTGGGAGGAGAATGTGGGGGAGTCAGATGACTGGAGGGAGGGCGGGAGTGACTGGCTGGTAAACGGCGGTCACTCCTCGTTACTTTTTGACTCATAATAGCTACTTAGTGGTTCGTTATAGTGAACAAAACATGCAGATACTTATATATAACCTGTGCTTATAATGTAATAACCGACAAAGTATTTGTTCACTGATTGAAGAACATAATTGAATCAACAATATGCACACCATATTTTTGAGTACAGCAATGATTCACTCATTTTATTATATAAATATATCAAACTACACACTATTGAATAATATTACAGCAAAAATAGTATGAAAAATCAATCAGAGACATTGAAATAATTCGGTAATTGTCTCTTTGTGGCAACTCCGGCCTGACAGCTTGCGAGCAACAGACCACCTGGGACGCACGCTGAGTCAGCACCTATAATTTGCCAGAATTCCCCGCCCTATAGCGGGCAATATATGCCACTTACGATTTTTTTATTATTTTTCCCGTGATCAGTGAACACAAATTAACAGGTTAGGAAGAAAAAAAAAGTTTTTTTTTTTTTCAAAATGACATGCGCCTGTGGGGATGACAGGATATTAAACCCCGAGCATGTTAACACTTTCGCCCGGGCATGACGCAGCATTGCGTCATCCGTTTACTGGCGGTAATGCCGGGGATGACGCAGCATTGCGTCATCCACTTTAAAAATTCGCCAAAAATCAGGTTTTTATCCAATTTTTTTGGGACTGGTTTTAAAATGCGCGCCGATGTCTTCCCATTTTCTTTGTTGCGCCTAGTGGCCCGCAGGCGGCGCGGCACACGCCGTCGGCCCATTGTTTTCGCTCCACTGTTGTGACCGGTGTCGCCTCCCCTCGCGTCTCAAACGTGTGAACATTTCGGCTATTTTCCGTGGCTATATTTCTTACTGCAGCTTCAGAAACTATCTACGCTTATTCCACGATGGATAGTGATCATGAACAAGGCCCTTCCAGGAAGAAAATTGCGAAAGAAAGGCGTGAAAAGCAGAAGCTGAGTAGTGTACAGGAGAAGTACAAGCATGTGAGACTAACTCCCACCATCCACTCCACCTATACAAAACATGGGTTGACCCTGCAGGAAACGTTTTCCAGGAGCAGGTGGAGTGGATAAAACAAATGTTCAACGCATGTCATGTTCAACACACAACACTGAGGTGGTAAATGCAAATTTTTTTATTATTTATTTATTTATTTTTTTCATACTTTCCCGTATTGTACAGGCAATGTTGTTCTTCAATTGGCCCTTATATGCACATATCCATCTGAAGAATTCTATTAGGAACACTTTCATATCTAAATGAGTGCTGTAACACGAAAATTGAGATTACCACCAGGAAATAATACTAAACATATGTGGGCGGGAATTGGGAGTGTAGCAGGAAGGCGTCTGAGCGCTCACTCATGGCTAACGCGTGGCCCGTCTTCAACTCGTCGGCGGTTGGAGCGTGACCAGGTTTTTTATTTTATATGCTAATATTCCTCTAGAGAATTCTATTATGAACCCATTGAGACCAAAATGGAAGACCTAGGACGAAAATTGAGGTGACCAGAGTGAAAATAGTGAAAACATTTTATCGCGTTTGCGCGCTCCCGGGTAACTCGTTCGCACTTTCTCTGCTTGCTGCGGGTAATTAGCCGGGCTTTTGGAGTTTATATGCATTTAGTGCTGTAGAGAATTTTATTGCGAACACAATGATACCAAATTTAATCTCGTAGAACGAAAATTGAGGTGACAAAGTTGAAGAGAGGATACACTTTTCGGAATTGACGCGCGCTTCCGTGACATGCTGGGGCCCATATCGCCCTGTCGAGGGGTGGCGCGCGGGGTGCACGAAAGTGTTAAGGGTTAATTTGTGTTCACTGATCATGGGAAAAATAAAAAAATCATAAGTGGCATATATTGCCCACTATAGGGCGGGGAAGTCTGGCAAAAAACAGGAGCTGACTCAGTGTGCGTCCCAGGCGGTCTGTTGATCGCCAGCTGTCAGGCCGGAGTTGCCACAAAGAGATAATTACCTAATTATTTCAATGTCTCTGATTGATTTTTCATAGTTTTTTGCTGTAATATTATTCAATAGCATGTAGTTTGATATATTTATATAATAAAATGAGTGAATCATCGCTGTACTCATAAATATGGTGTGCATATTGTTGATTCAATTATGTTCATCAATCAGTGAACAAATACTTTGTTGGTTATTACACTATATACACAGGCTATATACAAGTATCTGCATGTTTTGTTCACCATAACGAACCACTAAGTTGCTATTATGAGTAAAAAAGTAACGAGGAGTGACCGCCGTGTACCAGCCAGCCACTCACGCCCTCCCGCAAGTCACCTGACTCACCCACATTCTCCTCCCACAATACTGTTTTTGCTCTTATATACAGACGTTATATATAAGTATTTACATGTTTTGTTCACCATAACTGTACAGCTAAGCTTGTATGGTGAGTAAAGGCACAAAGACATAGGACCTCACACAGTCAGCTGATGGATGCCGCTGTCAAGGCCAGACGCACTAATATTTCTCCTCCAACAATACTATGTGGTGTTATTACGCTATATACACACATTATATATAAATATCTACCTGTTTTATTCACCATATTTGTACAAGTAAACTGGTATGGTGACCAAAGACCATCGTGGTAACCAGTAAACAACACCGTCGTCTGCATGGTGGCGTCGTGCAGACGACGCCACCACCCTCGCCAAAATGGTGGCTCCCAACCTACTCTTGCTGTTTATACCCTCTATACACACGTTATATATAAGTAACTACATTTGTGTTCACCATAGCGAACCACTAAGCTGGTATAGTGAGTGCAGTCAATAAAAGGTGGCCACACAGTCAGAAGACATCGCCACTACCCTCCCTCCCACAGCATTACTCCTCCCTCCATGGCGCACAGCGCTAAATATCACCACAATCCTACTATTATCAGAACCCTGGTCAGTTTTATCACAGTCAGGGGTCTTCTGTAATAATATCATCGCTACATAATAGCATGAACAAGTATAATTTGGCATTTTTAGGCGATGCTGTGGTCACAAGCTGAACAGCAGTGCTGTTAGCTCATGCTGCGTGCGTCAGGCTTGGTTGCTCACTCAATACTGAGGCCCCTCACACCCGGGAATTTGGCCCACGATTTTTTTTAAAAAATGGCATCTGTTTACAAGAGCCCTGATGAAGGTGTGGTGAACCCCGTGTATCCGCGGGCCGTTTAAATCTTGCGTAGTACTCCAAAGCAACACATGATGCGATGCGCAATTTACTGCAAGTCGGTCAAAGCATCATATGATGCGATGCGCAATTGAAGGGTTAAAGATGGCGTCTCTTTACAAGAACCCTGAAGAAGCTGATGTGAACCCCATGTAGCCGCGGGAGTTTTGAAAGGAACGTGAAAAATACAAATACCCAGAGGCACGTAGCACACCCCCAGACAAGGGCCTGCTGGCGTGTTGCGCAGTTAAAGGGTTAAGGAGAGAAACCTGAAACGAGTATACACATTTCAGTGTCACCGCGCACTTGCCCGCACGCTCGCCCACACATCGGGCGCATGACCTCTAAGTTGGCAGCGTGCATGCCCGGGGCACGATAGTGTTAACACCTACCCCCTATCAAAATAGTCCTCACTGTTATCATACCTGGTATGAAGTGCTGCTGGCTGGTTCTAACTACCTGGTAACCTCTTGGAGGAATATTGCATCCTCTATTACATTCATCGGTTCTCTCTCTAACTGCAATGATACGATGATGCAATTCTGCCACCCGTTCTTGCAGCTTTATTCCTTAAGTGTAATGCCGCCTGCATCTGTGAACCAAATTATTATACTACCTATTCCTAATGTGCTGCTTAGTTTCTTCATGGGGGCGCTCCAGCAATAGGGTTAATACATATCACATAAGTAGCTGTGACAAGCAATGTACTAAGGCTGTTGTACTTTTAAGCAAAATAGTTCTTCACACAGAATACCTTTTCTGAAATATAATCAAGCAGATTTTGCACTGCATCAACAATGTCTGTCCATTTATTTTATTCACTGACTATATCTTTCAGTGCCACCTGCATTTTCATTACCTTTGTAATTTCAAATACCATTTCTCTCTGTCATGTTGTTTCTCCACTGGCAGTGTTCTTACACCAGTGTCACAAAGGTGTGTTTTTTCTCCACTGGCAGTGTTCCTTACACCAGTGTCACAAAGGTGTGTTGTTTCTCCACTGGCAGTGTTCTTACACCAGTGTCACAAAGGTGTGTTGTTTCTCCACTGGCAGTGTTCTTACACCAGTGTCACAAAGGTGTGTTGTTTCTCCACTGGCAGTGTTCTTACACCAGTGTCACAAAGGTGTGTTGTTTCTCCACTGGCAGTGTTCTTACACCAGTGTCACAAAGGTGTGTTGTTTCTCCACTGGCAGTGTTCTTACACCAATGTCACAAAGGTGTGTTGTTTCTCCACTGGCAGTGTTCTTACACCAGTGTCACAAAGGTGTGTTGTTTCTCCACTGGCAGTGTTCTTACACCAGTGTCACAAAGGTGTGTTGTTTCTCCACTGGCAGTGTTCTTACACCAGTGTCACAAAGGTGTGTTGTTTCTCCACTGGCAGTGTTCTTACACCAGTGTCACAAAGGTGTGTTGTTTCTCCACTGGATATCTGAATATCTTTCCACCTGTCTATTCTTAACTTGATATAACAATTCTCTCCCATTGAGAGTAAGGTCAACATACCCAAACCATTTCAATATTGCATCTATAATTGTACTGTATATATTTTGTCTATGAATACGAATGAGTGTGTAATTACCTAAGAATTGTTACAGGATGACTATTCTTGTGGTGTAGCCCTGTTATCATATAATGTTTAGAAGATGTCAATGATGTTGACATACACTACTCTCATACAAGTCCATCCATGTGCATATGTTTTTGTTGCCAACTATAATGCTGTACTTTCTCATTTCACCCATGTCTCATTTTCATTTTATCAAACTTATAATGAAAAAAAATTAACACCTTATTTATCTGACCTACATGACTGCTCCTGACTACACCCTCCCATGAATTAAGGTACATCATGACCATGTGAAGTATGGTTAAAAAAAAGCCATTGTAATTATTAACCAAAATTAACATAAGTTTGCAGTTATTTATGACAAATGTTGGTCCAGACTCAAAGAGAAATATGTAAATTAAGTACCTTAAAGAGAATGGTTTGACTTGCAATTGATGAGCACTAAATGACACGTTCCTCAGACCCCCCGCCGATCATCAAAACCATCCTGCCAACTCTCATGGCTGTCTAGGCACCACGCCCCACAAGTCTCAGCAATACCAACATGGGCCTCACCACTCACTCGGAAGGTCACAAACTTGCTGATCACAACACTCCCATGAAGATCCACCACTCCTGCAAACAATAATATCCATAATGGCTCCCTTTCAGTCCAAGCTTCACAAATTAGAGTGAACGCAAACAGTTTCCTTTAAGAAAAGACAAAATCCAGAGTGGTTTTGGGCCTGTTCCTCCCTAACATCCTAGTTTGTGTCCCAATAGCAATCAAATTAGCTCAAAATAATAACAGATTAACAATACCCTTGCTCATAAAGTGACAGTTACTAACCAATGTGTTATGTCTGGGATCCTTTCCCCTGGATGGAAAAGAGCGAGCACAGAGCAGCTTTTTATCTCTTCACAGTATGTGACACCCACCCAACATCAATATTATACAATTTTACAACACCTACAATTGATATACTGCATATATTCTTTCTAGTTCCATTTGTGTCAAGTTTGGTTGAAAAATTATAAGTACCAACTAAAATATTTTCATAGAAACATAAAGTTAAGAGCTCAATTATTCTTGCCACACATGCACAGTAATGATACAGCCTCTGCCTCTCTCTGCAGCACATAGCAACCACCTATACCCACAGGGACTACAGCTTCTCTACCTAGATAATCACAATATTTGGCCACAAGTACCCTACTACTATCTGAGCTAAGTGCTCACCAGAGATGAGGTTATATGGAGGTTCAGTATAATGGATGATTAATTCTAACACCAACAACATGAGATCATAAAAGTGAGACAGTTGACAGTTGTCCAACCAGACAAAATATTAGTGGTCTACTTTTTAATTCCACTAAGCTGATTTTTATGTAATGTATTTTTATTAAAGCATACAGTAATTATGTGTGACCCTTGGACCATATTAGAAGATAATATTAGGTCAAGTTATAAATAAGCATAGGGGTAAAGTTCCCAGTCCCGAGACACTAAAGTTACTGGCATTCACAGACGACTACAAAATAGTGATTAGGTTTATTGCACAACTTATGTACAAAATAGTGATTAAGTTTATTGCACAACTTATGTTATAAATTGAAAGATGAGGGATTTTTCTATCAAACGACATGAGAATAGACTTCACATATAATATTGTACTGTAGTCCAGATGTTGAGGCATGTCACCCATTTGTAAGGAAATTTCACAACCATATATATTATTGTTTATATTACGCTTCTCATTATTTCCATATTATTAGGGAACATTTCTAGAATAATATGCCTGGTTCTCTGATGTCAAGCCTCATAGGGTCAGGGTTTAGAATAGCATGCATAGGTGTCAGACGTGGGTACAACAGCTTTTTTCTTGCGAACCAATGAGTGTTAAGATCTGACATTACGAGATACTTTTACATAGTATGACAGTACACTTTAACAGTATTTTCATATTGTTTGGCAACTATTTTTGCCACTACCAGATACATCAAGGGAAATAGAAACCGGACACCCATGTTCCCCGACTCATTTTGAGACCCACAGACCACTAACCCTTAAACCGCGTAATACATATATAGTCGATTTCAGCAACAAAACCGAAACTGCGCAATACATT